>NC_059353.1:8027500-8627500 GCF_019703515.2 Myxocyprinus asiaticus
AACCAAAAATCACAGGACTTAATGACTATAGACCTGTCGCCCTGATGTCTGTGGTCATGAAATCATTTGATAGACTGGTGTTGGCCCACCTGAAGAACATCACTGGACCCTTTCCAGATCCCCTTCAATTTGCTTATCGTGCAAACAGATCTGTGGATGATGCAGTCAACATAGGATTGCATCATATCCTGCAACATCTGGACAGACCAGGGACATATGCAAGGATCCTTTTTGTGGACTTCAGTTCAGCTTTCAATACCATCATCCCAGCTATACTGCACAATAAATTACACCAACTCTCTGTTCCCATGTCTATCTGTCAGTGGATTACCAGCTTTCTGACGGACAGGCAGCAGCTTGTGAAACTCACTTCTAGCACCTGTACAATCAGCACTGGTGCCTCCCTGGGATGTGTACTCTCCCCACTACTCTTCTCCCTCTACACCAATGACTGCATAGCCAAGGACCCCTCTGTCAAGCTCCTGAAGTTTGCAGATGACACCACTGTCATCGGCCTCATCAGAGATGACGATGAGTCTGCATACAGAAGGGAGGTTGAATAGCTGGCTCTCTGGTGCAGTCAAAACAACCTTGAGCTGAACATGCTCAAAACGGTGGAGATCATTGTGGACTTTAGGAGAAACACCCCAACACTGACCCCCCTCACCATTCTAAACAGCACTGTGGCAGCAGTGGAGTCATTCAGGTTCCTGGGCACTACCATCTCACAAGACCTGAAGTGGGAGACCCACATTGACTCCATTGTGAAAAAGGCCCAGTTGTACTTCCTTCGCCAGCTGAGGAAATTCAACCTGCCACAGGCGCTGCTGATACAGTTTTACTCAGCAGTCATTGAGTCTGTCCTCTGCACTTCAATAACTGTCTGGTTTGGTTCAGCTATGAAATCAGACATCAGAAGACTACAAAGGACAGTTCGGACTGCTGAGAGGATTACTGGTTGCCACCTGCCCCCCCTTTAAGAACTATACACTTCCAGAGTGAGGAAAAAGGCTGGGAAAATCACTCTGGACCCCACTCACCCTTCCCACTACCTTTTTGAACTGTTGCCTTCTGGCCGATGCTTCAGCGCTCTGAGCACCAGAACCGTCAGGCGCAGGAACAGTTTTTTCCCTCAGGCTATCCATCTCATGAACAGTTAAATTGCCCCATTGAGCAATAACTATGTGCAATACACAGTTTAGTCTTTCTTACATTTACCAACACATCCAACCTCTTCTGACATTTCATTCCTCTGGAAAAAAACAAAACAAAAACATTTCTACTGTACATAACAGACTCGTATTTGCACTGTACATAACAGATTGTATTAGATTTGCACTACCCGTGTGTATGTGTGTATGTATGTATGTGTGTGTCTGTACGTATGTGTATAATTAGTTTTATTTTTTATTTTTTATTATTATCTATGTCTTGCTGCTGTTTTTGTATTGCTGTACACTGGAAGCTTCTGTCACCAAGACAAATGTCTTGTATGTGTAAGCATACTTGGCAATAAAGTTGATTCTGATTCTGATTCTAACCAGTTACCCATGGGACACAAACCCTGGTCTTCCAGTTGGTAGTAGAAAATAAATTAGAATTAAAATTAGGATTAGGATGGGGTGTAGGGTTAGGACTGAGGTTAGGATTAGGGTTGGGATTCGGGTTGGTTTTAGGATAGGGTTAGGTCAAGTTGTTATAGTTAATTGAAACTGAAACTAAAACTGAAACAAAATTCCAAACAAATAACCTAAAAAAAAAGAAACAAACAAAAAAATAAAATTAAAAATGTTTTTTTCAAAAAAACTAAAACTAAACTGAAACTATCATACATTGCTTCAAAACTAATGAAACAGAAATGATCATATAATCTTTTTAGATTTTGTTTTTAATACTTTGATTTGTGCATATTACAAAATCATTTTTGTTTCTTTTAACGTCTCCATCTTTCACAATGCAAACGTGTCATCTACTGGCCATGAGTTTCATGTGCTCAATCAGACACAATAGGGCGATCCTTTGGGATCTCAAGAAGGACTGTCCTTGTTTCTGGGTCCACATGAATTTTGGATAATAAATAAAATCGGGGTCTAGGAGGAATAGGTCCTATTAAATAATTTTCCTGTTCATGATTTATATAACCTTTCTCATAAAGTGATTGTAAAATTGATATGACCTGTTCCCTATCTGTCACTCACTCGACGTTGTGTCGATGTAGTGACACTCTGGGGTCACTCTTGGGAGCCCAAGACACCTCTGGTCTTTGATAAAAGACCAATGAAAATTGGCGAGTGATATTTGCTGGGTATCCCCCTGCGGACCTCCCATTCCCCAGCACGCTCGTCTGCCCCAATCAGGCTTCCGGATGAGTTTGCTGGCTTGTCTCATGGCGAGTCTGGCTTCTTGTTCGGAGCCCGCGAAGATGATGAGCTCTTGAGCGCAGCATCGGAGAGTGGGCTTGTCCAGTCAGACGCAGAAGCCTCAGCTGGGCTTCCCCCTTCGGGGATGATTGCCCAGTCACAGGCCGATGCCGAGATGATGGACATGCTTTCCCGGGCAGCCGCGAGCGTCGGGTTAGAGTGGAACCCTCCGATCTCCCCTGAACCCTTGCGGCTTGATGATTGGTTCCTGGGCTCGCGGCGGCGCTCAAAGCAGCCAAGCCCCGCTCCAGTGGCATTCTTCCCAAAAGTGCATGAGGAGCTGATGAAATTGTGGGAGGCACCTTTTACTGCCCGGTCTCAATTCCGCAGTTCCCCCGCTCTCACTACCCTCGATGGCAGGGCGGCCAGGGGCTATACGGTGATTCTCCCGGTGGATAAGGCACTCGCGGTGCACCTATCCAAGCCCTGTAGGCTCACGTCATCCCTGACGGCTAAAGCCTACAGCGCTGCTGGACAAGCCGCGTCTGCCCTGCACGCCATGGCTCTCCTGCAGGTCCACCAAGCCAAGGCGTTGAAAGAACTGCACGAGGGTAGTTCCGCCCCAGATTTGATGCAGGAACTGCGTTCGGCGACCGACCTCGCTCTCCGAGCGACGAAGGTCACGGGATGGTCTCTTGGGTGGACAATGGCCACACTAGTGGTCCAGGAGTGCCACCTTTAGCTCAACCTGATCGAGATGGGTGAGGCCGACAAGACATGGTTCCTTGCTGCCCCCATTTCCCAGGCTGGCCTATTCGGCGACACCGTCGAGGACTTTGCCCAGCAGTTCTCGGCGATGAAGTAGCAGACGGAGGCAATCCGGCACATCCTGCCCTGGCACGGCTCAAGATCCCGCACCCCGTCTGCTTGTCACCAAGGGCGTCCCCCTGCAGTGACTGCACCGGCTCTGCTGCAGCCCGCCCCTTCGGCCCGGCCCCGGCGTGGAGCCCACCGCAGGAAGCAGACGCCACCCGTCTCACATCCGGCGCCTAAGAACCCACGGAGGTCCTCAAAGCGCCCTTGAGACGGGCAACCCAGGGATGAGGGAACCCACTCACTTGGACCTGGTAAAAAGACCACTCCATCCCCTGGTGGAGGGCCAGGCAGAAAATCTTTTGTTGCCTTTTTGTTTGATTTCAGCGCATGCCCAAATGGCTGCGGTACCCAACAGTTCAGCAAAAGAGCGGCTTCTTCCTCCCTGGGTCACATACCCGGTGTGTATGGTCATCACCACGACTACCGTCCACGGGTTTTTTCTTGCAGAATCGGCGCTCCAGCAGTGGCCTTTCCGCCCCTGAACGCCCAGCTGTGACACACAACCGTCTCCACGGGTTACGAGGACAGGCCTCTTCTTCCCCCATCCCAGGCTGTTCCGGGGTGGTCACAAGGAGCCAGGTAAGTGCTTCGATGTCCCTTGATTCAGCACGGCCACGACGTGGTGTGGCACCTCGAGCTCTGCCCTGCCGCGAGGCCCCACCTGCCAGTACATCTGACGACATTGTCCCCTTGGTCCCCCTTGCACAGAACTTGGATGCGTGGCTCGTGCTTTCCAATCCGTCACAATGGCTGATCCGGACTGTCTGACTTGGCTATGCGATTCAGTTCGCCAGGCACCCGCCCAGGTTCAGCAGTATTCACTTCACCTTGGTCAAGAGCGAAAACACTGCTACTTTGCGCACGGAGATCGCTACCCTCCTACGGAAGGGCGCGATAGAACCTGTCCCTCCAGCCGAGATGAAGAAAGGGTTTTACAGCCCCTACTTCATCGTACCGAAAAAGGCGGTGGGTTGCGGCCAATCTTGGACCTGCGAGTACTGAACCGGGCCTTACACAGACTCCCGTTCAAGATGCTGATGCAAAAACGCATTTTGGCGAGCGTCTGGCATCAAGATTGGTTCGTGGCGGTAGACCTGAAGGATGCGAACTTCCACGACTCGATCCTTCCTCGACACAGACCCTTCCTGCGGTTTGCATTCGAGGGTCAGGCGTATCAGTGCAAAGTCCTCCCTTTCGGCCTGTCCCTGTCTCCTCACATCTTCACGAAGGTTGCAGAGGCTGCCCTTGCCCCGTTAAGGGAGGTGGGCATTCGCATTCTCAACTATGACTGGCTAATCCTAGCTCACTCTCGAGACATGTTGTGTGCACACAGGGACTTGGTACTCTCACACCTCACCCGACTAGGGCTTCAGGTCAACAGGGAAAACAGCAAGCTCCTCCTGGTTCAGAGCATCTCTTTTCTCGGTTTGGAGTTGGACTCAGTCTCCTTGACGGCACGCCTTACAAACGAGTGTGCCCAGTCGGTGCTGGCCTGTTTGAAGGCGTTCAAACAAAAAACAGCGTTTCCACTGAAACTTTTTCAGAGCATATTGCATCCTCGGCGGTGGCCACCCCACTCGCGTTGATGCATATGAGGCCGCTTCAGCACTGGCTCCAGACTCGAGTCCCGAGATGGGCATGGCACCACGGGACACATCGCGTAGTCATCACGCCAGTCTGTCACCGTCTTCTCAGCCCTTGGACCGACCTCTCATTTCTATGGGCAGGTGTTCCACTAGAACTGGTCTCCAGGCGCGTCGTGGTTATGACAGACACCTCCAAAACGGGCTGGGGCGCTGTTTGCAATGGGCACGCAGCCGCTGGCCTCTGGATGGGTCCGTGACTGCATTGGCACATCAACTGCCTCGAGTTATTGGCAATTCTGCTCGCCCTGTGGAGGTTCCAGCTGTTGATGCAGGGCAAGCTCATGTTAGTTCAGACAGACAACACGGCAATGGTAGCATATGTCAATCGCCAAGGCGGTCTCGTTGTATGTCAGAACTCGCCCGCTGTCTCCTCCTCTGGAGTCAGCAGCACTTCAAGTCACATCCCGGGCAACCTCAACACTACAGCGGACGTGCTGTCATGGCAGGTTACCCTCAGGGGAGAGTGGAGACTCCACCCTCAGGTGGTCAAGCTGATTTGGAGTCGATTCGGACGGAATTCCTAAGAATCCTCCCACTGCCCGCTCTGGTACGCCCTCACCGAGGCTCCCCTCAGCATAGACGCGCTAGCACACAGCTGGCCCCCTGGCCTACGCAAATATGCATTTCCCCCAGTGAGCCTGCTTGCACAGACCCTGTGCAAGGTGAGGGAGGACGAGGAGCAGGTCATCCTGGTTGCACCCTACTGGCCCACCCAGATGTGGTTCTCGGACCTCACGCTCCTTGTGACAGCTCCCCCCTGGCGAATTCTCCTGAGGAAGGACCTTCTTTCTCAGGGACGGGGCACCCTCTGGCACCCGCGACCAGACCTCTGGAATCTCCATGTCTGGCTCCTGGATGGGATGCGGTGGTAGACATGATCACTCAGGCTAGGGCCCCCTCTACGAGGCGCCTGTATGCCTTTAAGTGGCATCTGTTCTTCCATGGGGAACATGTTTTCAGTTTCTCAGTTCAAAGTCATTAGATTTTTTTTCCTTTTCAACTTTTTTTTTTTTTTTTGCAGTGTTTTAGCTTACTGTTCTTCTCTTCTAAATCTACTTGTAACATTTTAACAATTTACTGTAAAACAATTTATTTCATAAAGTGAAATAACAGGTTAAACTGAACATAAAACTGTTCAACTGAACAAAAAACTGGAATCAATAACTTCTGTCTTAATAAACATCTCCGTAAGACAACATTAAGTGGGAAATCTCTCTCATCAACCACTTTCCCCCTGACTCTAGGAGCTGCTGCTGAAAGTGGTTCAGATATTCAGTGAACGCATAGTAGATGTTGCGCTTCGCAACATTTTCCTCTCTGATCTCTCTAAGTCTATCCAGAATTGCTGTTTCAGTGGGATCTTGCTTTCTCTTTCTCTTCCCTGAAGTGTGTGATGTTGAAGGATGAGGGGAGGAAGAGGGGGTAGGTTGTGGCGGTGGTTGCTTCTGGGCATCAGACTGTTGTTGGGGCTCTGGCTGTAGAGGAGTCTGTGGACTGTGGTTGAGGCACAGAGGGAGGGGAGATGTGGGCAAAGGTACTGGATGGAGTCTGACTACACTAACTATTTTCCTGATCTGTCAACAAATGCTAGAGCCACAAAGGTAAATATGACAGATTTTAGGTGGATTAGTAATAAAGGCACAGTGACAAATTTAACATTTTTAAATTTCTACCTAAAATACACAACTTTCATCATTAGATACTTATTCTTTCTAACACTTGTTCTTTAACCCTGCGGTCAATGAAAATAAAATGTTAATGATAGTGATAAGTGTGTGTGTGTGTGTGTGTGTGTGTGTGTGTACACAGCATGTTTACCTAACCTCAGGTTGCTCCAATGGGTTTTTGTTACTACATCTCTTTCAATAAAAGCATCTACTAAATTTAGACCTGCACATGATTGAACTTTGTTTACATATGTTTACATATATAGCAGATGAGAAATGGGGGGGATGCCTTTCCATTTCTTCCTGGCTCAGACAAATTGATCCCGAATTTGTTTCCATTTTCTCTTTACAGTGTCATTGTCAGAATTTAGGGAAGCTGCAATTTTTTGCCAAGCATTTTCAATCGCTGTTTTATTTGAATGGAGAGGGGACGAAGGGTGGTAAGTGTGTTTGTATAATCTAACTTGTTCGGCAAGACTCTCCTCAAATTGCTGCTCCGCCATGACAGTTGTTGATTGAAAACAGAAAATCAGCTGTAGTGCCCCTTGCGGCAACGCTGAGAATACAGCGCATACTTGCGTTAGGTTATAAATTGCGCTCTGACACATTTCACAACGCAGTGACGCATGAAGTAAAGCTTGCGTAGCAAAATACGTCTACGTTTGCGTACTTGCGTGAAGTATGTTTGTACTGGCGTACACATGATTTTTGTAACAAGTCCAACTGTCTTGAGGTCGCTCCAAAGTCTTTGTTGCCCTCTGATTTGCTTAACTTTTAAATGGAGACCAGAAACACACACCATCCTTCACCCAAACACCAGGTACATAGTTTCTGCTAACAACATGCAAATACTTTTCAATATTTCAAATGGAGAACACCACAAATGTGTCCTTCAAATTGACTCTACCCCAGTCTTAGTACTTAAAACATGGTCTGTCAACATAAATAAAAAACTACTAACACTAACATGCAGTCTTATCTGAAAAATATCAGTACAAGAATTGCCAGATTATAAAATAAAAAAAACACTGATTTTAAACTGACCCCCATATCTTAAGTTCCATTCTCTTTTTATGAATTACTAAATCACCATTAATAATGCTTGAGTTAAAATACATAATCAGATATAGACTTTCAAGTGACAAAAGCATTCAGCCATGTATTGCACAATCTTACCTAGCACTGGGAAAGCCCTTTTGTTGTAAATGGTTGTTTTTTAGTGTTTCATCTTTAAAGAAAAAAAAAAACACATTATAAAAAGAGAATACAGCCAAAAAACAAACAAACAACGTGATGGTCATTCTGACCAATTATCAATTTCTGTCACCTGATATGAAGGCAAAACAGTCACAGCCAGCGCAACAGTGTGAAAGAATACACTGAACAGAGTGCATATTATATAAAATGGTTCTGCAGTAAATTTAAAACGATATAATACAATTTATCAGTCTAATTTCATAAGAATAGTGCTTCTCATCAATACAGATATTAATTTCCAGTGTTTGTAAGGCAATAACCATTCCCTGACAATACAGTACAACAATGGAAAACATGGTTAAGAGCAACTGTTGTGAATTACCATGAAAAATTACAGATCAACAAAGATGTGTGTGCTGTGCTGGGGATCAAAAGAGTCTTTGTGCACCTTATCATCCACAGACGAATGGACTAGTGGAGAGATTAAATGCAACAATCCAGAAGACTGACAAAAATGGATCTGCATTAAGTGCATTTTGATCTTCATATTAAATACCTATGCACACACAGTTAAAGATAATAAGCCATTCAATCATATGATTCAGGAGTTTGTGTTTTTAATCTGCACTTTTTATCAAAGTGGCTATCCACCTTATAATGAAAACCATGCCTGATGTTACCTATAGTTCTCATTTGTATGGTAACTGAACTTGGCTTCTAAATGAGTGCCCACCTACGACTGTGGCACAAGAGATTATAACATTTTATCCTGTGTTTTGATAAAAGCTTTGTTAACTGGTATATCCCATAGAAGGAAGTCAGTCATACAGTTACTGTTGACTGACAGGTTTTTATGATATCATTAGGCATTTGGTGAAATTATATAATTATCCACTGTTTCAGTAAATCTGAAATTAAACAAAGAAAGGATTTAAAAAATGTGCTTCTCTTACTTATTTATATGATCTGTCTAACTTTAAGAGCACTCTGCAAGCTGGTCCAAGAGAAGCCGGACACCTGGGACAAGTATCTTGATTCGGTCATGTTCGGCCTGAGAACAAAAAAACGTCTAACAACAAAGTTCTTGCCTTTTTTTCTGATGTTTGGCACTGAGGCCCACTATCCTTGTGAAGTGCCTGAGGACTATAAGGTTTGTTTAAAATATAGCAAGTATATAACTGCACTTTTAGTTGTACAAATGCCAGCACAAATACTTGTAAAAATGTACAGTTCATATAACTACACTGCTTTTGTAGTAATGCCCATATTAAACATCAAGTACTTGATTATTATTAGCAATACATGCCAAAATTCCCCATCTATGTAGCATATAACCTGCCATACATTTTTATATGTTCTTAATATTAATAAAGATAGTAATAGCATATTGCATTGTCATATTATTCTATATGAAAGAATAATTTAGTCTCGTAAATTTAATGAGAATCAAAATCTCACAGCTGTGTTTCATCCAACAGATTGACAGAAGCATTGAGGAGGTGATAGAGGAGGAGGTAGTGTCGGAAGGAATTCAGCAGCAGGACAAGATTTTCAGCATTGTGCAGGAAAATGTTGAAAAGTCAAAAAAAAAAAAAAAAAAAAAAAAAAAAAAGACCCCAAAGACTCCAAAACATGGGCGATTTAAAATTGGGGATAAAGTGCTCCATCTAAACATCAGGAGCCAACACAGAAAGGGAGGGAAACTGGAACATAATTGAATTGGACCCTACATTATTGTGGCAATTGATGAGAAAAGTGCTGACTTACAGTCAGACAAACAGTTTATCCCCAAAATCAACATTGACCACCTAAAGCCATTCGAAGAGCAGCAGCCATATATTCCAGGCAAAATAAATTCCCTGCAGGCTTCTGCCACAGTCCCCACACAAGCTTCAATTCCTGCACTAGCTCCAGCCCCAGCACCAGCTCATGACGCAACACCAACACCTGCTCCAGTTCCTGCTCCTGGCTCAGCTCCCACACCAGCACCAGCTCCTACTCTTGCCTCAGCACCAGCTCCAGTGCCAGCTCCTGCCCCAGCACCAACACCAGCACCAGCTCCTACTCTTGCCTCAGCACCAGGTCCAGTGCCATCTCCCATCTCAGCACTAACACCAGCACCAGCTCACACTCCTGCCTCAGCACCAGATCCAGTGCCATCTCCCGCCTCAGCGCCAACACCAGCACCGGGTCCCACTCCTGCCTCAGCACCAACTCCAGTGCCAGCTCCTGCCTCAGCACCAACACCAGCTCCCACTCCTGCCTCAGCACCAACTCCAGTGCCAGCTCATGGCCCATTACCAGACCCAGCTTTGGTAGCAGCTTTTTCAGCTACTGGCTCAACAGCAGCCCCAGCTTCCAGCCGAGCAGCAGCCGTAGCTCCTGCACCAGCGATGCTGCCAGCTCCTGCACTAGCTATGGCCTTGGATCCCACAACAGCTGCACACATTCACAAATGTGTGTTTCACAAAATATCACTTCTTCAGAAATGTAGAGCATTTACTGCATTGTTTTGGCTCAACTAGGGGATACAGTAATTTCAGCAAACCAACTTTTGTGTAATAAACATTGCATGTTGTTTCATTTAGATGTTACAGATGCTTGGAGTGGGATGAAGACTAATGTGCCTGTCAGGGACTGGACCATATAAAATGTTCTATTGGGACATTTTCCAAACTGGGCCTGGAATGGAGTTGGAGAGTGAGATAAATTATGTAGGCTTGATAGAAGCATACTTAAATAGAGAGGAAAATGCTGTTTAAAAGATACATGTTAAGAAAAAAATAACATTCAGGTGTATAAGACACTGTCACTAATACTTGTAAATTTACAGGCGATCAATGGTTACCTCTTCAACTTGGTCAAGAAACACAATGATGGCTTGGACAAAAAAGCATTACACATAGACACATTTGCAGTGACTGCTGTGTGGAATGGGAAAAGCCCGAGATTCAGGGTTAGTTTTTTTTTTTTTCATTTTAAAGTCCACTGCAGTTTGTTGTTATTTTAAAAGAATGCCATATGTTTGAATAATATGCGCTATTTCATTTAGTGGAATCACATCAATTACAACATCATTTTTGGTCAATGAAAACCATCACTGTTTTCTGGTTGTAAGTATTTTATTATTATTATTTTTACCTCATTCAGGCATGGCTACACGTAACGTCATGGTTACTTGTGTAACCTCCGTTCCCTGATGGAGGGAACGAGATGTTGTGTCGATGTAGTGACACTAGGGGTCACTCTTGGGAGCCCGAGACACCTCTGGTCTTTGATAAAAGGCCAATGAAAATTGGCGAGTGGTATTTGCATGCCACTCCCCCGGACATACGGGTATAAAAGGAGCTGGTATGCAACCACTCATTCAGGTTTTATGCTGAGGAGCCGAGACAAGGTCCGGCCATTTCAGCGGGTAGTTCAGCATTGTGGCAGGAGGGACACAACGTCTCATTCCCTCCATCAGGGAACGGAGGTTACACAAGTAACCATGACATTCCCTATCTGTTACTCACTCGATCTGTCACTTTCCAACCATGTGGAGAGTCTTCAAGGTAGATCCTACCCAACGGGGGAGGAGTTACTACGAACATGGAGACTGGGGCAGAGGGGCTCTGCCCAAGGAAGACGCAGTTTGCCAACAGGGAAACAAATTAGCGGAAGATATACATTGCGTGGGGTTAGCGTTACAGGGAACTGCCACATGCGGAGCACCTACCCCAGAACAGGACTCTTAGTTAGCACGTGTACTGGGCCGGCAGCGAGTCTCTCCAGAAACTCCACTGCCACAGGGCTCTGAGGAAGTCAACCAGGGAACAAAGCTTGTGAACACTACTGGGAATTAATGGCACACGTGTGCAAGCGATACACCCGGCCGGCTATCCCGGACTTATCCACTTGTATTGCGTGCCACTACCCGGGATGAAACCAGTTCCACCCGGAGGTTGTAGAACCTCACAAAGGTGTTGGGTGTTTCCCAGCCCACTGCTCTGCAAATGTCTGTTAGAGAGGCACCCCTGGCCAGGGCCCAGGAGGCCACTATACCCCTGGCAGAATGGGCTCGTAGCCCTACTGGGGGCAGCATGTCCTGAGTGTGATATGCCATAGTTATGGCGTCAATGAGCCAGTGGGCGATCCTCTGCTTGGAGACAGTGCTTCCTTTCTGCTGTGCACCAAAGCAGACAAAGAGCTGCTCAGAGATCCTAAAGCTCTGCGTGCGATCCAAATAGATGCGTAAAGCGTGTACAGGACACAGCAACGACAGGGCTGAGTCTGCCTCCTCCTGGGGCAGCACTTGCAGGTTCACCACCTGGTCCCTAAAAGGGGTGGTGGGAACCTTGGGCACATAGCCCAGTTGGGTCTCAGGATCACGTGAGAGTAACCCGCATCAAACTCCAGGCACTGGTTTCACTGACAGAGTTTCACTGACAGAGAACGCTTGCAGGTCTCCTACCCTCTTGATGGAAGTGAGCGCAGTCAGGAGGGCAGTCTTCAAGGAGAGTGCCTTAAGCTCGGCTGACTGCAAAGGCTCAAAGGGGGCTCTCTGTAGACCCTGAAGAAATACAGAGAGGTCCCATGAGGGAACGAGGTGCGGTCTGGAGGGATTCAGCCCCCTGGTGCCTCTTAGGAACCTGATGATCAGGTCGTGCTTCCCCAAGGACTTACCATCGACTGCATCGTGGTGTGCTGCTATGGCGGCAACGTACACCTTCAAGGTGGAAGGGGACAGCCTCCCTTCCGTGTGTGCTGCTCTTTTAGAGAAATATACTCTTTTAGAAGAAAAGGCTCTTTCAGAAAATATACTCTCTTTGTTTTCTACCGAAGCACCCAGGGGCGTTCTCTGCAGTGCACCAGTGCAGAGGAGGGAGAAGCCGCTGAAATGCGCCATCAGATCCAGCAGAGGTGAATGAACAGTAGAATTCAGCTCAATGAGCATGACCGTTCGGCTCCGAAGAGAAAATCTGAATGAGTGGTTGCATACCAGCTCCTTTTATACCCGTATATCCAGGGGAGTGGCATGCAAATACCACTCACCAATTTTCATTGGCCAATTATCAAAGACCAGAGATGTCTCGGGCTCCCAAGAGTGACACCTAGTGTTCCCTATCTGAGTGAGTGACAGATAGGGAACCAGTATTCTCCCGGACTGAATACGTTTTAGCATAAACTTTTGATGTAAGCCACATTAACTTTATGTGCAGTATCAGAGAGAGATAAGATTGTATCTTTGAGAATGTATTGCAAAACTTGCATCATTTTAACAAGACACTGACAATACTGTACAATACGATGGCAATAATTATATTTTAAAATATTTTGTCTGTGTTGGCCAGTATAAGATCTATTCCTTCTTCACCATTTAGGCCATGTATCAATCAGAAAAACAGCTGGAAAAAACCACACAGTAGGGCCTGAGTAGCTCAGTGGTAAAATACGCTGGCTACCACCCCTGGAGTTCACTAGTTCGAATCCCAGGGCGTGCTGAGTGACTCCAGCCAGGTCTCCTAAGCAACCAAATTGGCCCGGTTGCTAGGGAGGGTAGAGTCACATGGGGTAACCTCCTCGTGGTCGCCATAATGTGGTTCGTTCTCGGTGGGGCGCATGGTGAGTTGAGCGTGGTTGCCGCGGTGGATGTCGTAAAGCCTCCACATGCGCTATGTCTCCATGGCAACGCGCTAAACAAGCCACGTGATAAGATGCATGGGTTGATGGTCTCAGATGCGGAGGCAACTGGTATTCAGCCTCCACCACCCGGACTGAGGCAAATCACTACGCGACTTAAAAAAAGCACATTGGGAATTGGGCATTCCAAATTGGGAGAAAAAGGGGAAAAATCCCCCCCTCCAAAAAAAAAACAAAAAAACAAAAACACCACACGGTAGATAGTGGAGTATGGGCTGTATCAGGTTACTCATTGAAAATGTAAAACTTTCTCATCATATGAACATGTCTGTTTTATGTACAGATACCCCTCGTTGACTAATCAAAATGTGAGCACTGAACACTACACACAATAATTCACACATTCTATCACATCTTGTTTTAATGGACATTTTGCACAATAAGTGAAAGAGGGAACTGGATGGGAAGTGTATTGAGTATTTATAAATAAGTACAATATAAAGAAGGCTTCCTGTGACGACATGTAAATACTATAATCCTTTTGCAAGTTAATGTCTGAACTTCTAGATATATTCATCTTTCACGCACTAAAAATGCATTGTGCCCCTTAGAGCACTGAGGAAGAAAGGAGTCAATGATTTACGATGGAGATGTGAAACAGTGCCTCATCCTCACCAGCCAGACTCTACATCATGTGGTGCCTTTGCAATTAAGGTGTGTATATCATAACACCTAGCTGTGAACATTAATGTATATTAAAAGTAATGAATGAAACAATAATGGCTAGACTGCAATTTTATGTATTAGAAGTAACTAATATCATATGTTTTATATTTTCAGTTTGCAGAGAAAATCTTGTGACAGGAACTTGTCACATTTCCTGCAGCACTGACCAACATGATCGAATTAAGATGGGAGATAGCCACCACGCTTCTTAGAGAGTCAGTACATTGTGTGATTAAACTACTGAGTGGCATACCTCACAAAATGTGAAGAACTTGCTTGTAAAAGCATGACAATCAGTCATGGATGATGATAGAATTAAATATAATGAGGCTGTCAGCAGGCTTGGCTGTAAATATGAAGAGCTTATCAGGAAAAATATATTTCCTTTTGAAATGATTGATTTGGTTCAAAAGATGACCTAACCAACCTCTGTTACCATTGCGGGGAGGCAAATTAGGAGGACTAATCTCATGAACACCTGAACTGGGTATATACTTTCAAAGCCCCACACCTAATATTTGTTATTTCCATTTATGTAATTTGTTTATTGTTTGTTTTATTTGGGCTCTCTTGCTTACAGATTTCATGTGATGCCTGCCAAATGTGGTTCCACCTTGAATGTGTGGGGAAACCTGCAGTGGAAGAGCCATTCATGTGTGCAGCATGCTCCAGTTAGGAAGACAGGAAAAGGGGGTTACTTTCATTATTAAATAATTTATTAGTACTTGTTGATATTGTAGCTAGTTCCCAAAAGTTATTTTATGTGCTTTTTCTCTTGCAGCAGGATTTTGTAACACAGTTCATATGTTTGTTATTTATTTATTATTGATATTACTGTTATTTTTAACTTTATAAATTAATTGTTTAGTTATTGTGTTCATTTATTTATATGCTATTTATTTAGTTATTTATTGTTATTGTTGCTATGTTTGTTGTTGTGTTTGTTATTCGTATTTCTATTAGCACTGTAGCTGTAGCAGTAGTTTGCTGCTATAATGGTTATATATACAAGTAATTTTGGGTGTCTTTGACAGGTGTAGTCACATATTTATTCTTTCGAAAAAGTTAAACATTTACTATAGAGAAGTAAGTCTGATTAGTTTTAGTTAAATTTATACAGCAATGTACTGGTGCAAAAGGTAACAGTCAACTATCCCTATATAGAAAATTAGATTTATACTATATTGTATAAAAATGTATTGATTCTTCCAAATTGTGAGGTAGGAGAGGAAAAAAGGTCCCCAGTATGGGGACTGAGAAATTGCAAGGCATGTGATATCTGCCCAATTAAATTGTCAGATAAAAGTACCATGAATGGAAAGATATTTGACTAATTTTATTAATGCAAGACCTCGCTTTAATGAAGGTAAAATCTGATGGCAAACAATCCACCTGTCGGAATCCGTTCCCCCAACCCCATAGTGAGAGATGTTGTTGTAGTGACTTAAAAGTTATTGATTCTGTCCTGTATGGAGATGGAGCTTAACCAGTATCACTTTGATAATTATTAGAACTTCCTTGTATAAGAAACATGGGGGGAAACCTGTGAGCAATCCAGCTGTTGGATTCCGTTCCCACCCATGGAAAGTGAGAGATGTTGTTGTAGTGACTTAAAAGTTGTTGATTCTATCCTGTATGGGGATGGAGCTCACCCAGTATCAGTTTGATAAATATTACAACCTCCTTGTATAAGAAACATTGGGATACAAACACACATATGTTTGTGTGTGTGTGTGTGTGTGTGAGTGAGTGAGAGAGAGAGAGAGAGAGAGAGAAAGAGAGATGCATGCATGCATACACACACACACACACACACACACACACACACACTTACAAAACCACTACTATATATAGTTAGAGGTAGAAATGTAAGCGAAGCGTAGTTATAGCAGGAAGACTAGCAGCTGTACATCATCGCACCATTAGCTAGGTAACTCCTAGCCAATCACACGTAAGCCATTGCTTTATAAGTCTGCTCACAATCTATCATATTGCTGTTTCAGTGTGCTAACACGGCAACCTCCACCACCCCACCACCACCAGTTGAGTCCCGTCCTGCACGGGGGTAGGCTCGTCGTCCCTGCCTCCTATAACCGTCAGGATATGACGGTTCCGAGTACAGCTTCTTCGGACTGCCAGACGGGGCTTATGCCAAAGAGAGACATTACATTTCTGTTTTATATTCAGCAAATAAATGTCATCTTAAATTTCACTCAAGTCTGCGAGTCTTCCTGATAGTATCACATTTATTTGAACTCATATTACATACATATACAGCACAGTCGCCAAAGCCCTTCAAACCTTCCAATCTATCCTGTGATCACTACCTAAACATAACAACATAACAGGACTAAGCTACACGCAAGTCATTTACAGATGAATTACAATGGGTCATAACAAATGTAGACTTTTCTTCATTTTCTTTTTTGTTTAAACATTATAATGGGATAAAAATGAGCTATTGCTAACCATGGAAACATCAGTGGAACGAGCACACGCCTTGGGTGCGAGCTGATTTCAACACGCACGCGCTCTATGCTGTTTACGTAGCGGCGCTATGGGGAACACTAACCTAAGGGGAAACATGCTGCATTACAGTTCTGAGAAAGTACACTTGTAGCTAACAATTGTATAGTGTATTGCCATTGCTGATTTAGCTCGATATTGCATGCTATAGTTTTTTGTGATTTTTGTTCTTACTTCAGTTTTCCAACCTGGCTATTTTAGACAGACCTTTATTAGATGGTTTAGGGATGGACTCACTAACCATTAGCGATCGGTTTTCAAAGAATGAAACACGATTGCCCACTACTGATCATCTCTCTTCTGTGCCGCCTAATGCCATGTGATACCACATGCTTTTTTGTTTTGTTTTTTGTCACGCAATCTCAAAGGCCACATCTGTATTGTAAGAAGCCATCATATTTCACAATTTCAGCTGCATCACAGTGATCAGATAAAAACCAAGCGAATGCACATAGTTTAATAACAGCATTAACCAGTAGGCCAGGGGTACTCAATAGGCAGACTACAGACCGAGCTCTAAATCTTTGTGCTAATTATCTGACACCTGGCTAAGCGATTGTGTAAGCATACATGTACACACACGAGGGGCGGGAATAAATAGCATTCAGTGATAAAGAGGAATATTTCTCTCTAGGACGAGATTAAAGTGCTTTATTCCCTGGCGTTGAATGTGCTTGCTTTATTCCCGCTCTGCGTGCGTTGCCTGTCCCCGCTATAGACATGAGGCGCCACATAAAGCCTAATTTACTGTACGTACGTTGCAGGTGCAGTTATTTTAACAACAGTAGCGGAGACACCGTTACAGATACTGCCATCTTTTGCTTAAACACACTGTAGAAAACAAAAATTAAACAAAGTGAATCTATCTTCATCTGTCTGATATGTGATTCAGACAGTTCAGCTAAGCCAGGATTGTGTCAGGGCAAGTTAACATGCCACGTTTAGACTATAACTTTTTTTGTCTAGATTTAGCTTTAATAATCAGCATGTTACCAGCATGTCATAATAAACAAACGAAGATTTTTGTTCTAATTTTGTGAAAATTAATCAGAGATGTCATCATGGCATGATGGCAAGAAAAACCTATTTGTACATAAATTAAGCAAACAGCTATGTCACTGTTGTTATGTAAATTGTTTGTTTGTTGTTAGTAGATTCTCACTTTAAGGAAAATATAAAAATGGTCCATTCAGACTTTTACATTTTTATACATTTTCTCTCAGGGGATATCCCTGAACACACAGTATTATTATATCTGTCAAAAGGCCTCATATGTCCCATACATAGGTATAGATTCTGAATAAAAAAAAAAAAAAACATTCAACAAAAAAACTGGACTGTCATTCAGCTTCAAAACAAACTGTTGATCTTATCTTTTAATATTCATATCCAAGTGCCCTCGACTGATGAAGTCTTGATGAAATATTTTAATCTTTTGGTAGAAAAGATCTCTCAGATCCCTCTACTTTAGCTGTCTCTGGGCCCCCAATGTCCTTATCTGGGAATTTCTTCTTCTATTGTACTAAAAGTACTATTGCTGCCAACGTGGCAAGTTATAAAAACTATATAAAAAAATAAAGTAAAAAAAAAAAGATACATAATTTCCTAGCCATATAACTACTGACACCATATAAAATACATATTATAATCCAGACCTTTGCTGGAAAGGAAATGTAGAGACCGGACCTCTTGGAACTTTAATTGAGTACCCCTGCAGTAGGCTATTAACTCACTAATGGAAGTCTATTTATTTATACATTATGTATTGAAATGTGAATATTTTTGGTTATGTTTGGTAATTTGCATCACAACATTTTTATAATAATCTATACCCTGCCTTTTAAAATTGGCGAGTTATTGCAGCGTTAAGTTAGTAAATTGCTAGATAAATCCATTGTCTCGTTGCTTAACAAGTGACAACGTACACAATGTACAACTGTCATGTTCTGAACTAAAAATTTGATTAATCCATCCATCTGCAGAGCTGTATCGTGCTGAAATCTTATTCTGATGGGTTTGATTGAGGCAGGACAAATGACTGCAGATTGACCAATTGCGTTTCAGACCCACCCACATGTGCAAATCAAATATTTAAGCTGTATATTCATTTTTATATCCATCAGCAATAAACATGAGAAATGAGCTAATATCTTGCTTTTTTACTTTTTAAACTAAACAAATAATAAAAAACAAGCTTTTTTTTTTGTTTGTTTGTTTTTTTTTTTTGCCTATTTCTTTTGAATAGAAAAACCAAAAGCATAATTGATTTTTGTTTTGTTTGTTAATTTCGAAACGAAAAACGAATGAACATGGACCTAACAACATTAGTTAACATGAGATACTTTTACAGCATTTATTATTCTTAATGTTAATGTTAATTTCAACATACTAATAGATTTTAAAAATCAAAAGTTGTATGTGTTAACATTAGTTAATGCACTATGAACTAACAATGAACAATTCTATTTTTATTAACTAATATTGACAAAGATGAATAAATACTGTAAAAATATATTGTTATTAGTTTGATCGTGATACGAGTACATTAATGCATGTTAACGAATGGAAACTTTTTGTAAAGTGTTAACACACTTTAATCTATATTTAGGCTATTGTGTCAAATTACTGCATCATTGTTAACTGTTCTTTTTTTTTTTTTGGCAAAAAAAGGAGAATAAAACGTTCACTTCTCAAAAGCATTCATCCATTATCAGGGCTCTCTTCGGTTTCGGCAGATCCCTGCACATGCACATGACAAATCTCTCAGAAACGGGACACGATTTTTATTAACGTAAATTATACTGAAAGTGAAAATTATATTATACTGGATAAATAGAATACAATAAACTAATATTTCTATCAGGAAGTCTTGCAGACTTGAGTGAAATTTAAGATGACATTTATTTGACGAATATAAAACAGAAATGTAATGTCTCTCTTTGGCATAAGCCCCATCTGGCAGTCCGAAGAAGTACTCGGATCTGTCATATCCTGCCGGAGATGGGAGGCAGGGGTGAGGAGGCTACCCCCGTGCAGGACGGGACTTGACTGGTGGTGGTGGGGTGGTGGAGGTTGCCGTGTTAGCACACTGAAACGCAATGTGATAGATTGTGAGCAGACTTATAGAGCATTGGCTTACACGTGATTGGCTAGGAGTTACCTAGCTAATGGTACAGCTGCTATTCTTCCCGCTAGAAGAACTACGCTGCGCTTACATTTCTATCAGGAAGACTTGCAGACTTGAGTGAAATTTAAGATGACATTTATTTGATTAATATAAAACAGAAATGTAATGTCTCTCTTTGGCGTAAGCCCCATCTGGCAGTCCAAAGATGTTGTACTCGGAACCGTCATATCCTGCCGGAGATGGGAGGCAGGGGCGAGGAGCTTACCCCAAAAGAGACAGTAAGTTGAATACTACTCCCAAAAGAGAAGATCCTGTCAGGTACCAACCAGGTCTTGTGCTCTGGCATGGTTGTGCAATTTTATTTTGTCCATGTCGTGTTTTTTTTTTTTTTTGATTTTGTCCTTGCCGGGTGTTTTTTTTTTTTTTTTCTTTCTTTAAAAAGAAAATGTATCCTTGTCCTTGAGTGCAATTTTGGGCCCTCCATTGAGGAGCCCCTGGTTGTGCAGAATCTTTGCCAAAGATGAACAACGTGGTATGAGGCCCTACAACGTTTGATTATGAAAACCCTCAGACGAGGGAAGAGTTGTTTGAGATATCTTTGCTGAAAGATGAAAAATGTAGCGTAAAGCCATACGATAATGGCGACATTGCGTGCAATACCTTTCGTTGAAATAAAACAACATTTGATTATGAACCCTCTGACATTGTTTGATGGTTATCTTTGCCAAAAGGTGAACAACATGCGTAAAGCCATACAATAATGGCGATGTTGCGTGCAATACCCTTAGTTTAAAGATATCCCATGAGGCTCAAGCCCTCCAATGACGGCGGATGTTGTTTAATGGTTATCTTTGCCAAGGTGAACAGCGTACATAAAGCCATATGATAATGGTGATGCTGTCATGCAATAACCTGTTGAAAGACAACCCATGATAGTGTGAGCTTTCTGGTGAGAGCGAGCTGGCTTGTGCAATACCTATGCAAAGGAAACCATGCTTGAGATTATGGAAGCCCTGGTGAGGAGGGTAGACATAGTTATGCGTTATCCTTGTGAAATGATGGATGTGCTTGAATTTAATAATTGTGTGGGGAAAGATGTGATGAGAGAGAGCCACCAACCACCACCAGATGGAGAGTTGAGCTTGTTTGATGATTTGGGTTAGGTCGACTATATTTCAGGTGGGATGAGGAAGACCAGCGGCTGAGCATCTTGACAGTGGACTCCGGCATACCTCGAAGAGTGGCAGTAGTAGCTGCTCCGATGCGAAAAGAGTGCCCCGAGAAGACTTGAGGGGAGAGACCATGATGTTTTAGGGTGCGGTGAGGTGGTTTCTGAACCAGTAGTGTGACATGGGGGCTAGGGATGGAGTGATGAATAGGGGGGGAAATTTGAGATATCTAGTGTGAAAGCAAAAGGAAATGAACACGCACACTGGGAGATAAGAAAGGAAAATAGAGGAGTACTGTGTGATTGACAGGAGGAAGAATAGTGGGCCCAGGCGTAGTTGTAGGAAGTGAGTGTGGACAAGGCAAGTCCTTTCTGCATGAGAGAGGGAATCAGCAATTACATTGAAAAACCCGGGAATGCGTCTGGCTGAGATGAAGTTGCAGGAAATGCTCTACCATGTCAGATGTCTCATAAGGGACATGAGGCTAGAGGTGGACCAGCCTTTATTGATTATAATGACGACTGCGGAATTGTCGCAAAACTATGACGCGTTTGCATGTCCAAAGGGAACCCCATATAATGCTGGCCATGACGATGGGATAAATTTCAAAGACAGCGGATGAGGGAGCATTGGAAGCTATATTGAAAAATTCGTCTAGCCATTTCCCTGTGATCCATGATCCTAGAAAATATCCTCCAAATCCTATGGAGGGAGCCGTGTCCGTGAAAAGGGAATGTCGTCCGGAGATTCTGTTTTTTTATTGTGAAAATAGGAAATGCCATTCCAGTGATTTAATAGCTGTGACCACAAGAGGAGGTCCGATCGGCAGCCGTCATCGATTGATATGATGTCGGAGAGGTTGTCTACAGAATGGGCTAGTGTGAGGAGGCGGGAACAAAGGAGCGGCCTTGAGGAATGATGCGCATGGCAAAATTGATTTGGCCTAATAGGGACAGGAGATTGCGTTACAAGACACAAACTGACCGGAGTACAACTTGCAAATAGACCTGATCCTGTCGAGTTTATCTTTAGGCAGGGAAGCTTGCATGTTTAGAGAATTGAGCATGATGCTAAGAGATTCGAGAGATGTGGTTTTCTCACTTGAGAGGGGAACACCCAACTTGTGAAAAAGCTCGATAGAACGTCCAAAAATAGGGGTGTGGGCAGCGGGGTGATCGATGAGCAGGAAATCGTTGAGCAGGTGTAGTATGAAGGGAAGCTTAAAGTGATTGAGAAGGATCCAGCATAGGCCTTCTGATAGAGAATTAAATGTAAGGGCTACTTCTGCACACAAAAGTGAGTTGGACGGCATGTGACACCAGAGAGGGGCCAGTCGGCAGGGTGAATGGGCATGATTTTGAAAGCGTCTTTGATATCTGCCTTATATATATATATATATATATATACACATACATTGCGTGGAGCAAAAATGAAAACATTGATAACTTTAAAATCAATAAAACATTTGGCCACATAGTTGAAGAAATAACAAAAGCATTAGGAGGGAGCTATGACTTACCAGCAGGAACAGAAATTAACAGCAGCAAGATGAAATTAATGAGCTTGATTCAGCACAGATTTTATGATTGCCAAACCTACTTACCTGCTACTAAATGTAACGTCCCTGACCATGCGCATTAAAAGTGAACAGTATCATACTGAACTGCGTTGATACTGAAAATTGTTGGGCCTCATGTATTCGGATAGAAGACAAAGGCAGGCCTAACACTGTCATAAAAACCTAACTCAGGCCCCCACATCCCAGGTCATAAATTATACTGAAAAAAATTGCGCCAAAATCAAACAAAGGGAGTCCAAAACAGACTACAAATCCCATTAAGCCTTGCTCACTAAAGGATCGAACTCTCAACTCCTATTGGATGAGGCACACAACAGAACGTCCCTCAAACCATGACATCACCAGGAGTAGATGTACCTCTGAAATGCTTCCAGGATTTGCTTCCAGCAACTTTGTTTGCAGTGTGTAGACGCAGCTCATCGCTGCTCTCAGGTGCAACCTCGTGGCACAAGGAAGTAATGTCCGACTTGAAACTGTGGCCATACAATCTCCATCTCGCTGGACAAGTTGAGATTACTCTGTGTTCAACCGAACACTCTAACGGATCTGAAGGAGACCGCAGAGCAATCCACATCTTCATCCGTTTGCCTGCAGAAGTGAAGAGATTAAAGATTTCTCTTCCATCTTCAATCAAGTCAACATTTCTGAGTTCTCCGCCAGCCCGCCGAGAATCAACAGCCGTGCCCACCAACAGAGCGAGGAAACGGCCTCCCGTCATCACCCGAGCCTCAAGGAACTGGGTCGGAATTAAACACACATTCTGCATCCTCATGCGATTCAAGTAAGAGGTTTACGTCTGGGCAGAGATAGAATATTATAGTGTGTTATTCTTGTGTTTCAAGGTTTTTGCTTGTACAGTTTACAGACCGCCATGTCCGCTCATTATTAATACTCAGGGTATTAATTATCACAAATCTGTTTTGCTGTGTGGTCCAACCAAATTGGACTGTTGTGCATTTTCGCCATCGCGGGTCAAAGAACGTGGGTATGAGCCGTCCACCGCGTCTCTGAGCGATAAACTAACAGCTGCTTTCTCTCCCACGATCGTGAAATCGGCTTTAGGGCCGTCACTTTATTCTCTCTCTCTCTCTCTCTCTCTCTCTCTCTCTCGTACTAACCACACACTGCTAAACTCATGAGCTTTGAAATTTGGAACATTGATACAGCCTCAATGCTTGAAGAACCCATAGATTGAAACATGGTCCGAACAGAGATGAAAGTGAATGATTTATGAAGACATATGATACCAGTTTGTGCACTTTAATGATGCCTGAATGAGTAAAAAAAACGTAAATATGCAGTGAAATAGGAATTACCCCCTGATGACCTGGTCATATAAGGTGCAAAATGCATTATGCTGGTAATTAAATGATCTGATGAATAAGGAATGCAGTGCGGAGCTTACCGCTAGGTGTCAGAGGCGCGCCACAATAGTGGTGCTTCCGATGAGAACGTGGAAGTATGTATAGAGTATGAATACACTGCATTTTCCGAAGCGGCATTAATGCTCCCTTGAAGGCGCTCGGGTAGGGAACACCGCTCGAGATGTTGAACCGAACGAGTTAATTATTTCACTAATGACCCTTTCACGAGACTTTAGTGAAGGCTATTAAACTGTGATGCCATGCTCCCTCAGAGTGCCCACATCATGAGCTCTGCCTGAATAATGATCTTAATTCCCTGATGTGGAAAACTCGGGCATGCAGCACAGTGAATGACATGCGAGTGAACCTTGACCGAGTTACCCTTGTGTGATCACGCTGTGAACACGTGCTTGCCTGCCGTTACTATGAGATCAAATGCGTCGTTGACATGAAATATTGCCTTTTGATATTGATGCAGATGTGTTATGATGAACAGACAGCATAGGCAACAGAAGGCCTAGACCCATGACTAAATCTGAATGCATTTGATGGATATGATAAGAACTTTTCTTTTTCTGATGGAAATCAGCTGCTGCCTGAGCCAATGATTTTGACAGGCTTGGCGAGGAGCACACTCCTTCCGCGCCGGGTCATGCATTCCAATTGAGGATGCAGTGGCTCGATTGAGGGAGATCTCGTAAGTGGATGAGATATGGATGAAGATCCGGGTTTGCTGATTGTTTACTCCCCATGGGTTTGATGCGGGCAGAAGTTGAGATGAAGAGACAGCGTCATTGGGAAGGGAAGGTGGGCTTCCAGAGATGTTCTCTGCACTGGTTCGCCTGTAGCCTGGAGAGGTCTGAACATGTCTATTATGATTCCGAGAGGGCACGATCCCACTGAGAACCCGGAAATTTGCAGATGAGTGTTGCGCAAGGACTGCTGATTCTGGATAATAGGTAAGGAGCAGTGAATAAGTCCGTGTCCATAGCTGGATGTTAGCTAGTAGGAGAGCGAAATGGACTCGACATCAGACGGTGCTATAGAATGATGTTACCGTATTAGCACACTGAAACGCAATGTGATAGATTGTGAGCAGAGTTATAGAGCATTGGCTTACATGTGATTGGCTAGGAGTTACCTAGCTAAGGTACAGCTGCTAAACTTCCTGCTAGAACTACGCTGCGCTTACATTGACCGCTATTAAACAAATTGTATGGTTAAAGTAAGAGTTACTATGTTAAGAAATATATGATTGTTCACTCCAACATTTGCTGTGAAGCTGGAGTTTCATCAATTGTCATATTAATTTATAATATCACAGAGGGCTATACTTTATCTAGCAAAATTAATCAAAATAATTACATGTGTAATACTGTCACAGTCCTGTCACCTTGTCAGGTTGGGTTTATGCCTGACGGGACTGTGGCAGTATCGTCCTGTCTCGTGCATTGTGTACCCTCTTTGTGTGAGCGCACGTGTCCGGTTTTTAGTGATCTGCGTGCACGAGTTACTGTCATGCACTCTCTGGTGATGTCATGGTCCTGTCACCCTGTCAGGTTGGGTTTTTTTTCTGACGAGGACTGTGACATCATCATTCCCTGTCTGTTTTGGTCGAAGCGTATTTATGTTTTGCACTCATGTGTTTCAGGTGCTGCTGGCACAAATCAGTGTTTCCATGGGAACGATGATTATGACAACTTTCAGCTGCGAGCGGCACCTGCTCCTTGTTTGTTTCTTGCTAATTTAAATCCCCTCATGTGTCACGTCTGAATTTGGCTCCTGTTCCCCAGTTGCTGCCAGCGCCCCCGGCCATGAAGGCCACTCCTCCGCTGCTGTCTGCACCCACAGTCACTGAGGCTGTTTCCCTGCCACTGCCTATGTCCACGGCCACAAGGGTGGCTCCCCTGCTGCTGTCTGCACCCACGGCCAACGAGCCAGCACTTACCCCTGCCATGGTCAACGAGCTTGTTCCTGAAGCCTCGTCTATCCCAGATCCAGCATCTGAAGCCTTGTACGTCCCAGAGCCAGTGCCTGAAGCATCGGCCGTCTCAGTGCCAGCATCCTTGGTCATGAGGGCTGCTCCCATAGCAGTGCTCCTGGCTGCCCGGAAGAGGGTGAATAGAAGGGCTCCTGTTCCCCAGTTGTTGCCAGCGCCCCAACCACGGAGGCCGTTCCCCAGTCTCTGGCAGCGCTCCCAGCCAAGAAGGCTGTACCCCAGTCGCTGCCAGCGTTCACAGCCACTGAGACTGGTCCACTGTCCCTGCCTGTGCTCACAGCCATGAAGGCTGTTCCCCTGTCAGTGCCCATGACCACGGAGGTCATTTCCCAGCCACTGCATTTGTTCACAGCCACGAAGGCTGTTCCCCTGCCACTGCCAGTGCCCACGACCAAAGAGGTCGTTTCCCAGTCACTGCACGTGTTCACAGCAGAGGAAGGTGTTCCCCAGTCACTGCCCATGTTCACAGCCATGGAGGCTGCTCCCCTGTCACTGCCAGTGATCATAACCAAGGGTACTGTTCCCAAGTTACTGCCTGTGCTCACAGCCATGGAGGCTTCTCCCCTGTCGCTGCCTGTGCTCACAGCCACGGAAGCTGTTCCCCTGTCACTGCCAGTTCTCACAGCCACAGAAGCTGTTCCCCTGTCACTGCCAGTTCGCACAGCCACGGAAGCTGATCCCCTGTCACTACCAGAGCTCACGGCCATGGAGGCTGTTCCCCTGCTGCTATCAGCGTCCATGGCTGAGCAGTCCACAGCTCCATCCCTCAGCCGCTCCCCCCTGAACCCTGTCCAGCAGTTGCCACCCAGTTATCTGCCCCCTGCCCAGCAACCACTGTCCAGTCCTGTGTCACCTCCGCCCTGAGGCCTCCTCCCAGGCCACCAGACCCCACTCTTTTCCTTAAATTCCCTCCCTGGTTTCCCTCCCTTCCCTCCCTTTCTATGGTGTTTCTTGCTCTTTGTTAAGTGTTTGTTGTGTTGTTTGTCTTTTTTTAATTTTGTTTGATGTTCCCTTTGGGTGAGGGGGGGGGTACTGTCATGGTCCTGTCATCCATTGGGTTTCTGCCTGACGAGACCGTGGCAGTATCATCTTGTCTCATGCTTTGTGTACCCTCTTTGTATGAGTGCACGGGTCCGGTAGTTGTTTATCGGCATGCGCGTTACCGCCGTGCGCCCTCTGGTGATGTCACAGTCCTGTCATCTTGTCACGTTGGGTTTTGTCTGACGAGGACCATGGCATCATTGTTCCCTGTCTGTTTAGGTCAAAGCGCGTTTATGTTTTGCCCTCATATGTTTCAGGTGCTGCTGGCAGGTGGAATCAGCGTTTCCATGGGAACCATGATTGTTTCCATGGGAACGCTGATCATGACAACTTTCAGCTGCGAGCGGCACCTGCCCCTTGTTTGTTTCTTGCTTATTTAAATCTCCTTGTGTATCATATCCGACGTTGGATCGTTCTACATTGTACTATGTTTAATGTTCAATGTCATTCAATGTCAAGCGTTTAACCTTTCCCTCTCTAAGTTGGTGTTTACCTTCTAGTTCACCATATGCCTGTCCTCGCCACCCTCGACTCGCCAGTGTGGATTCCTCGTCTTTACCCGTGTGTCTGGAAGACGCCAGCCCTTCTTCTGCTGGGCTTTGTTTAGATTTGAAAGAAACATTTTCTGTTGTAAATAAATCCTTGAACTGTTTCATATGCTATTGGGTCCTGTCTCACGCTTCTTGACAAATACAGTCAGAAACAGGGACAGGGACCTTGCCAAGCCAGTGCTGGTCTATGCCTTGTGAATATTCATGCTCACTGTGATCAAAATATCTTAAAATACATGTTGTTAAACCCCTTCTCCCTTTTACTGGATGGAGCAACAGCTCCGTGTCTTAATGTGCAATGGATATTGTCCAATGAAATTCGCAGACACTTCTATGACATAACGCACATGAAAATGAATTGCCCCCCTAACCCCCGCATCCCCCCTGAGGCAAAACACTGAAGTGACTGTTGTTGGGCCTCATGTATTCAGATAGAAGACAAAGGCAGGCCTTACACAGTCGTAAAACCTAACTCAGCCCCCACACACCAAGTCGTAAATCTTACTGATAAAAATCGTGCCAAAATCAAACAAAGGGAGTCCAAAACAGACTGTAAATCCCTTGAAGCCTTGCTCACTAAAGGATTGAACTCTCAATTCCTATTGGATGAGGCACACAACAGAACGTCCCTCAAACCATGACATCATCAGGAGTAGAAATACCTCTGAAATGCTTCCGGGATTTGCTTCCAGCAACTTTGTTCACCGGGTATAGACGTAGCTCATCGCTGCTCTCAGGTGCAACCTCGTGGCACAAGGAAGTAACGTCCGACTTGAAACTGTGGCCATACAATCTTCATCTTGCTGGACGAGTTGAGATTACTCTGTGTTCGACCGAACACTCTAACGGATCCGAAGGAGACCGCTGAGCAATCCACATCTTCATCTGTTTGCCTGCAGAAATGAAGAGATTAAAGATTTCTCTTCCATCTTCAATCAAGTTGACATTTCTGAGTTCTCCGCCAGCCCGCCGAGAATCAACAGCCGTGCCTGCCAACAGAGCAAGGAAACGGCCTCCCATCATCACACGAGCCTCATTTAAAGGACGGATGAACACACATTTTGCATCCTCATGTGATTCAAGTAAGAGATTTACGTCTGGGCAGAGATAGAATATTATAGTGTGTTATTCTTGTGTTTCAAGGTTTTTGCTTGTACAGTTTACGGACCATCATGTCCGCTCAGGGTATTAATTATCATGAATTTGTTTTGCTGTATTGTGGTCCAACCAAATTGGACTGTTGTGCATTTTCGCCATCGCGGGAGAAACCGGCAAACTGAGTTATCCATTAAAGAGTCAAAGAACGCGGGACTTATAAACTAACAGCTGCTTTCTCTCCCATGATCGCGAAATCAGCTTTAGGGCCGTCATTTTATTCTCTCTCTCTCTCTCGTACTAACCACACACACACACACACACGCACACACACACGCACGCGACCCCTCACAAACATTCTGGCACACATTTTTGGCTCGTAGATAGCTTAATGCTAAAGCCCAGCTTTGTCCCTAAGCTATCGTACAAGCGGATACATGCAGTAACTGGTAGACACCATTGACTGGTTTCTCTCTGCCCCCATTCGCAGTCATATTCCCTGGCCGGAAGTCTCGCGTGACATACTCTCCACGAGAGTCACGTCCGCCATTTTGTGCATGTCCCTCCTTACACACACACACTGTCACACACACACCTTATGTGTTATAGGTTTATTTTAGTTTCCATATCTAATCATATCACTGTTTAGTTTGTAGTTGTAAGTCGGAAGTTTATTGACTGCATTGTATTAATTATTAATTGATATTACTGCATAAATAAACTTTGTTTATATTACAAAGAGAAGTGTTTTGGTTTGTTTTGCATATGCCTGTGTCATGCTGACGGGATGTCAGTGCTCAGATTCAAGCCTTCATTCATTGTTTTTTTTTTCTGAAAATCGATATTCTTCGGATGTCGATTTTCCTAGGAAAACAATCTAATATTGAGACTGTTATACTATCTGGTTATTAGTCCCTGAGTCCAGGGTGGTGCCCCGTCAATGTTAATCCTTATTAATATTCTGTTGATTTTTGATAATTGATAATTATCTTTGATGATTGTTGAATTTGAATGATCAATAAGCTAGTGTTAATTTTAATTAATGTTTCATCGATGTTAAAAAAATTAACGATTATCTTTGATAATTGTTGATTTAACGGATTAGAAAAGCTAACATTGATTCTCATCAATGTTCTATTGATTTTAATAAATAATAATTATCTTTGATAATTATTAATTATTGCTAATAACCAAACTTGCTCCTAAACATAGCACACTGCATTTACTGGAGCCCCATATGAGGTTTTAATGAGTTAGATTCAATTAATTAATTTAAATATTAATTAATAACTAAAGAAATAATTATTTCTGATAGTAACACTGATCTAAACAACCAGTAAAGCCCTAAACTGTGTATAGAATCCATTGTAAACCCTGCCCCTAAACATCATGTAATGACAAACCCGGCTGTGACTGGTCGCTTTACATGTCAGTTAGATGGCTTTTCCTGCCTAAGTGGACAAAAGTCTGGCCAATACAATATCCAGCTGGCAATAGAGTACAAACAGTATACAACACGGACTGAGCACAAAGCCAAAGAATAATAATAATCAGGCTATTGTACATCAATTCCCTTTTTTTATCCTCCATTATAACATCAACTTTAATATCATTGTATTTTAATTTGGGTGATTGATAGTCCTTTTCAGATACCCAATTTTGAAACTATTCCCAAAAAGATCTTGTAAAATTACAAGCAAAAAACAAATGTTCTAAAGTTTTAATATCAGAATCACAAAACATGCATTTTTTTTTTTTTCAATGTTGAATATTTGTCTCAGAAACTCATTACAAGGATAAATATCTTTTTCATTTTAAAATGAGTTTCTTTAGCTTTTGTTGAAATGGGGAGAGTGAGGTAACTGGTTTTAATTCTGATTATAATCTCTTTAGGATAATCTTTTAATAGATTTTTCCTTTTTAATGGTAAAGGGAAGAGTTCAGAGGTGAGAGCGCCCCTTATAATTTTGTTTGTGTATTTTTTCTCTTAAAGTCGAATTTATCTATATAAAGTGAAGGTATCTGTGGAATTAACATATAAAGCAACATGCCTTTTACCATATTCACCACTGATTGTGAGATTGCCTTGATAACCACTGAGTTTTTTTAATTTTTTTTTATTTGTACACTTAACATTGAATTTATCAATAAATTAATTGTACTTGAAAAGATTCCCTCTAGAGTCCATCAAATGTAAAATAGACCAAATACCTCTCTCTACTCAATTTTCTTTTAAACAAGATACATCTTTCATTCCAGATCGGAGAGCTGTGTGGTATAAAACTGTGCTTATAAACCTGTTTCCTGTACAGGAGGACCTGCTGATGAAATTTAGAGAGCTTAATGGGTAGTTTAGCAATACAGAAATCACACCTTCAATCAATCCCACCACACTTATTAAATATTTTAGAAGAAGAAATATTAAACCAGAATCCATCAATATTTTGTATGAATTGTTGTAACCATTTAAGTTTTATCATTCCATTCATTGCATCATAGTCAATCACATTTAAAATCCCTTCTGCTAACGATTTTACCACATCCCTTTTTCTAAGATAATGATGTTTGTTTTTCCAGATAAAGTTTAAATTTATTTGATTAATCGATTTAATTTAATTGTCAGGAATGGCTACAGAAAAGGGTGGGTACATAATTCTAGACAGTGTTTCAATTTTAGTTATCAAAATTCGTCCAAAGTTTGATAAATCCCTCTGTAACCAGGAATTGAGTATAGACTTACTTTTCTTTATACCAGTCTCAATGTTTAGTTCTTCTCTAGTTTTCTAATCTTTTGTTATAACCATACCTAAGTATTTCACTTCACTTTTAACTGGAATCCCATACAAATGTCATATCCTCATCAGCCTCTGCTCCTCCAAACTCATCTCACTCCCCTGATTATTAATTACTTCCATCTGCTCCCTATCAAACAATCAACCAGAACAGTATAAAATCTCACCACTTTCCCTCTGTCATTGTCTAGTCTCGTTTGGACCTGCTACTAGTACAACTCTCTTGAATCCTAGTTTTCGTGAGTAATTTACCAGTTAGTCTTCGGGCTGCCTAGTTACTTTATATCCTGATTTAATCTGTGGTTTTTCCTGTTTTCTCTCGGTTTACTACTGAGTTTGTAATAAACTGCAAATGGGTTCTATTCCTTGTCTCGGCTTTGTAACAGAAGACTAGACCACTAAACATGAACCCAGCAGCAACGGCGTCAGCCATCGAGCATTTTCTTGAGCATAAGCAACAACTAATCCAACAAGAAGAGGTGCTTCATGATATGCAATGTTGACTAGAGAAGCTATCACTTACCCCAACTGCTGCAGCATGTCCTTCTGCCCCAGACTTCACTTCTACTCTGGCAGCGGCAGTCTCTGACTCTTCTCCTCCATTTGTTCTGTTTCCTGGAAACTTCTGCCCTCTGGCTCCACCTAAGTGTTTCTCTGGCGACGCGGAGATGTGCAGCGGCTTCCTTCAATGTTCACTGGCTTTTGAGTTACAACCCCAACACTTCTCCACAGATTGCTCCAAGATAGCGTACGTTATTTCTCCTCTCCGGGAAGGCACTACAATGGGGAAATGCCATCTGGAATCAGGGAGGTCCCGTGATGCAGTCCATCGATGCCTTCACAATCCTATTTCCGTGAGGTTTTTGAGTCCACTACTAGAGCTTCCTTTGCCAGTGAACAATTAAGCTGCTTCCATCAAGGCAAACTATCGGTTGCTGAATACGCCCTGTGCTTCTGCACACTTGCATCTGCCAGTCATTGGAACGAGCCAGCGCTGATCACTCGTTACCGCCAGGGTCTAAACAAGTCCCTTCAAATGCACCTAGCTGGTGTGGATGACTCCCGAGGATTGGAATTCCTCATTCAGTTCTCTCTTCGTGTTGATCGACTTAAACAGTGCTCGACTGACCATGACTATTCAGCTCCGCTACTTACCAATACTGAGGAGGAAGAGCCAATGCAACTAGGCACAACCCACCTGACACCGGCTGAGCATAGGAGGCGGATTATTAACAACATCTGCCTCAATTGTGGAGCTGCCGATCATCACATATCCTCCTGTCCTATTCGTCCTCCCAGACTGCATGTAAGCTCTGTTTCCTGTGAGACTGTATGTGGAGAAACCCTTTTGTATAGACGTCACGGTTTCAACTTCCACTTCCTCAATTCTTGTACATGCCCCTCTAGACTCTGGGTTGGCAGGCAACTTCATCGCCCCCTCACTAGTCAAACAGCTCAACCTCCGGACAGAACCTGTAACTAAGCCCTTACCCATCCACTCTGTTGTTGGCAAACCTATTGGCTCAGGCTTAAGCACTCACCAAACTACACCACTCACCATCCAAGTAGGTGTCCTCCATACCGAGTCACTGCCATTACTCATTCTCCTCGATTCCACGACAGACCTCATCCTCAGTCTACCCTGGCTTCACCACAATCCAATTATTTCCTGGTCCACCAAAGAGATAGCTGCCTGGGCGAGTGCTGCTTTACCCAATGCCGAGTATTACCCACTCACCCTTCACCTCCTAGATCCATCTCTTGTTTAGCCACTTCTGTAGAGAGCCCACATGTCTCACTAAACACCACCATCCCATCAGCTTACCAAAACTACCTACCTGTTTTCAGCACTTAAAAGGCCTCCCAACTCCCTCCACACTGCCCCTGGGATTGCGCTATAGATCTTCTCCCAGGCTCCTCTCTCCCTAGAGGCAAGATATATCCCCTGTCGGTACCCGAACAGAGCTATGGAGGAATATGAGGAAGCCCTGAAACGGGTATATTCGCCCATCTACTTCTCCTGCCGCCTCAATTTTCTTATTTGTGGCCAAAAAGGATGGTGGTCTTCGCCCATGCATCGATTACCGTGCCCTTAACAATATCTCCATGAAGTTCTCTTGCCTGTTACCTTTGGTGCCAGCTGCCTTAGAACTCCTCCAAGGGGCCAACATCTTCACTAAACTCGACCTCCGCAGTGCCTAAAATCTTATCCGAAAGGGAGACGAGTGGAAGACCACATTCATCACCTCTAATGGCCATTTTGAATAACAGGTGATGCCGTATGGCCTGGTCAGTGCCCCATCCATTTTCCAGTCTTGCATGAATGAGATTTTCCGTGACGTGCTCCACCATTTTGTCCTGGTCTATATTGACGATATACTCTATTCTACCTCCCTAAGTGAACACATCCACCATGTAAGACTGGTGCTTCAACATGTACAGGAGCACAGTCTGTACCTGAAGGCCGAAAAATGCCTCTTCCACCAGTCCTCCATTCAATTTCTGGGTTACATCATCAGCTCTAGTGGAGTTCAGATGGACACGTCCAAGGTGCAGGCCGTAACTACCTGGCCCCAACCTACCACCGTTAAGGAGCTACAGAGGTTCCTTGGTTTTGCCAACTCTTACTGGAGATGTATCTGGAACTTCAGCACTGTGGTCGCCCCTCTCACCAGTCTAAGAGGTAAACCCAAAACTCTTTCTTGGTCCCCACAAGCCACTAAAGCCTTCCAGCTGTTAAATACTTCCTTTACTACAGCACCTATTCTCTGACATCCCAACCCAGACCTTCCCTTTGTTGTCGAGTTAGACGCTTCAACCACAGGGGTGGGGGCCGTACTCTCCCAGCGTCAAGGTGATCCTCCCAAACTGTTCCCTTGCACCTTCTATTCCAAGAAACTATCTCCAGCAAGACAAACTATGACGTTGGGAACCGAGAACTACTGGCCATTAAACTAGCGCTCGAGGAATGGCGCCACTGGCTGGAGGGCGCTCCACACCCTTTTACTGTTATAACTGACCACCGTAACCTTGAATATCTTCAATCCGCTAAACACCTGAACCCATGTCAAGCAAGATGGGCACTGTTCTTCACACGTTTTCACTTTACAGTCACCTATCGCCCTGGTTCCAAAAATATCAAAGCCGACGCCCTTTCCTGGTTGCACTCCTCTGACCAGTCCACATCATCACCAGAACCCATACTACCACCTTCACTCTTTGTCAACCCTCTACAGTGGGACATGGACCAACACATCACCCAGGCAGCTTCCTCGGAACCAATACCAGCAGCCTGTCCACCCGAGTTAACCTACGCTCCCTCTACACATCGCACAGCACTCCTTAAGTGGCTCCACTCTTCTCCTGGATCTGGACACCCTGGAATCTCCCATACCCTTAACCTTCTCAGAAACAAGTACTGGTGGCCTCAACTAGTCCAGGACGTTACCAATTTCGTCCGCTCCTGCTCTGACTGTGCCATGGCTAAGGCACCTCGACATCCCCCAGCGGGTAAGCTTGTACCTCTCCCCATTCCACACCAACCTTTGGTCCCACATTGGTGTAGACTTTGTTACTGACCTTCCTCCTTCCCAAGTGTTTACTTGTATCTTTGTAGCAGTAGACCAATTTTCTAAATCTTGCCAGCTGGTGCCTCTCAAAGGTCTACCCACGGCCATGGAAACCGCTGACATACTTTTCCAACATGTATTTTGGGCTACCTGAGGATATAGTATCAGACAGGGGACCTCAGTTCATCTCAAGGATATGGAAGGCCTTCTTTAACCATCTGGGTGTCTCAGTTAGTCTCTCCTCAGGTTATCATCCTCAGTCCAATGGTCAGATGGAGAGAAAGATCCAGGAGATAGGACAGTTCTTCCGTACCTACTGCCATACCAACCAGCAGGAGTGGAGCCGCTACCTACCCTGGGCGGAATATGTACAGAACTCTCTCTGTCACCCTTTCACTGGTCTCACTTCATTTCAATGTGTCCTTGGTTACAAACCACCCCTGTTTCCCTGGTCAGGAGAACCCTCCAAAGAGCCAGCTATGGATCACTGGTTCCGCAACAGCGAACGGATCTGGAACGCCGCTCACGTCCACCTTTAGCATGCTGTTCGCCACCAGAAGGTCCAAGCTGACACCAGACGCTCTACAGCACCCAAGTACCATCCAGGGCAGAAACTCTGGCTTTCCACCAGGGACATTTGTCTCAAAATCCCCTGTCGAAAGTTAAGTCCTCATTTCATTGACCCATTCACCATCATAAAACATTTTAACCTTGTCACATACCGTCTAGCACTGCCTTCACATTACTGTATCTCTCCTTTTCATGTATCTCTTCTAAAATCTCACATATGTTCTCCCCATTCTCCCTCCACAGAGCCTGATGAGGGTAACCCACCTCCGCCACTGCACCTGGAAGATGGCCCAGCTTACATCGTCAGGGCTATCTTGGACTCTCTGCATCACCTGGGTCGACTGGAATACCTCGTCAACTAGGAGGGCTACGGTCCAGAGGAGCAATCCTGGGTTCCCCGACATGACATCCTGGACCCATCACTTCTTACCCACTTCCATAGTCAAAATCCTAATCGTCCAGCTCCTCGTGGTCGAGGCTGCCCAAGACGTCGAGTGTTCCGGTCCGTGGGAGCTGCCCGTGGAGGGTGGGGTATTGTCATATCCTCGTCAGCCTCTGCTCTTCCAAACTCTCACTCCCCTGATTATTAATTGCTTCCACCTGCTCCCCATCAAACAAGCAACCAGAACAGCATAAAGTCTCACCACTTTCCCTCATCATTGTATAGTCTCGTTTGGACCTGCTACTAGTGTATACATCTCTCTTGAATCCTAGTTTTTGTGAGTAATTTACCAGTTAGTCTTCGGTCTGCCTAGTTACTTTATATCCTGATTTAATCTGTGGTTTTTCCTGTGTTCTCTGTTTACTCCTGAGTTTGTAATAAACTGCATCTGGGTTCTACTTGTCTCGGCTTCGTAACAACAAATCTATCAGAGGATGGTCATGTATAGCGATCAGTTCAATTTTTAAAATGTAAATATAGTCCAGATGCTTTAGAGAACTCGTCTATCTTATTGATTGCCAAAGGGATCTGTTCAGACCTTGAGGAAGATAGTAGTATCATCTGCCAGCTGAGTTATGAACAGATGACTGCATAGCACATTTAAAGGCTCTATGTCTGGGCTATTTTTTTTTTTTTTATGAAAATAGCCAACAGTTCTGCAACTAAAATAAATAATAAAGGGGAACAAGATCAACCCTGCCTAATCCCACATTTAATCTACTTTTTTTTTTTTTTTTTTTTGATGTTCCTTGAGGGAGAGTCTGAACTATTAATGTCATAATACATCAAATTAATTCTTAATAAATTCTAAACCAAAATATTCTAACATTTTCATTATAAATGGATGTTCAACTGAATCAAAGGCTTTGTAAATGTCCAAAAACAAAATTAAACCATTGTCTTCAATTAAATTATAATCTAATAAATCAAGAAGCAGCCTAATGTTATTGTGTATAGATTTTAAGAAACCCCAACTGGGTCTCACATATTATCTGTCCTATACCCACTTTTAACCGATTGGCAAAAATGTGTAAATAGTTTGTAATCTACATTCAATAAAATTATTGGTCTCAGGTTATCAAAATAAATTTTGTCCTTTCCAGCTTTAGGTAACAGAATAATAATACCTTGTTTCATGGTCGACATAAAATTATTGTTTTCAATACATTCCTTTAGGGCATTAAATAACAATTATTTTATATCTTCCCAAAAAAGTTTGATAAAAGTTTGAGGTTAAACCATCTTGACCAGGAGCTTTGTCTACTTTGCTTTATTGCTGTATCCAATTCCTTCATACTAATCTCAGAATCACACATTTCTTTAAATGCCAAATTAATCTGAGGAATATATTGTTTAATACTTTCAAGAAATGATAGTGAATCCTCAACTGAATAGGAAAAAGAGTATAATTTCGAATAGAATCTGTGAATTTCTTCAGAAATAACCTTTCTGTCAGAACATTGTCTATTATTGACCATCAAAACATTAATTGTATTTCTCTCTTGTCTACTCTTTTCAAGTCCAAAAAAGTAAGATGTATTCTTTTCCCCTTGTTCTATCCATTTAGCTCTGGATTTAGCATAGGCTCATTGCGCCCTTTGGATGAATAAACTATCTAATCTGGCTTGTAAACTCAATCATTTTGCCTTGTTTTCCTCTATCTCAATATTTCTACAACACTCATTAATTTCTTGAACAAGTTTATATTCATATTCCCTTTGCTTTTGACATCTGGTTTTACTCATTTGAATAGATTCATGACCTTCTATTTAAAATATTCCCATTACCTACAATAAGTGTCTATTTCTGTGTCACTTTTAATTTCCACGATTAAGGTCTTTACTTCCTTACAAAATTCTTCTAAATTTAACAAATCAGCACTGAACTTCCAATAACTTTTCCTACTTTTAGAATTACTTTCTGGTTTTAGAGTAAATTCAATTACACAATGGTCTGTTAATGGAGCAGCAGATATTGTGACCTTTTTCACCAAATTTGTCATTTCTGGGGTCACCAGCCAAAGATCTATTCTGGGTCTTGATCTCCCATTGGGTTTTATCCAAGGGAATTGTCTCCTATGAGTTTTTTTTTTTTTTTTTTCTCTCTCTCTCTCTGCAAATATCAGTAAAAGAGTTGATGTTTATGAATTCCTTCAATACAGTGTTTTAATGGTGATCATCAGGAATAGATGGACATCTCTCTAACCATTCATCCAGAAACATATTAAAATCTCCACCTATTACAGTAAAACCTATACCATAAGTTTGCTTATATTCAGCAATAATATCTGTAAGAATTCCTTATAATATTTTGTTTTGAACAATATTATTATATCCATGCATATTAAAGGAATAGTTCACCCAAAAATGAAAATTTGCTGATAATTTACTCACCTTCAGGCCATCCAAGATGTATCTGAGTTTCTTACTTCATCAAAACAGAATTTAGGATTTTTAAGATTTCATTTCAGGCCTCCTCCTTTAAACAATGCAAGTGAATGTACTCCATTTTTTTGACGGTCCAAAATGCATATTTAGGGTGCATCAAAATAATCCACATGACTCCAGTCGACAAATAAAGTTCTTCTGAACCCAAACGATTGATTATTTTTAGAAACAAAACAATACTTATATACTTTTTAACTACAAATGTTCGCTTCCGTACACCTCTGTGATGCGCGCTCATGAGAGGGATGATGTAAGCTCGTTGGTAAGGTCACGCGTGGAGGAGGAGGCAGGAAGTGCGTCATTGTTTACAAGAGAAGGAGTGCTGTACAAAAGTTTAATTGTCTTTGCTGTAGATTTGATTTGTATAAGTGTATTATTCAAAATGGTCGTTTGGTGTGTGTATCCTGGATGCTTCAACCTTCAGAAACCCCAAAGAAAATGCATGCCGGGCAAAATATTAACTTTTCATAAATTGCCTATACATGATCATGAGCGATTGAAGCTCTGGCTTATCGCGCTGAACCTGGATATCAGTACACCCCTACATTCTCTCAAATATTGGAGGGTGTTCAGTGAACATTTTACCCCTGAGGATTTCAGACCACTGAAAGAAACAAAGGGTCGATATCTGAATTTATCGGTTGTGCCCGTGCTGTTTTTCCAGCGAACTCAGGTATGTGTGAAAACTTTGTCATATAGCCTATATATTTCTGCAAAAGATAAAGCACAAGTAGATAACACAAAGGCATTGCTCCGAAATAAAGGATGGTTATTTACTGCAGTAATGTTTTTTTTTTTATAATTATTTGGAAATTATTTATTTTTTTATTTTATATTGTTTTGAAATTGTTTTGGACTGTTTTGGTTTGTGAATGGCGCTTGGTCTGTGGTCTGTGCAAGTTTCTCTTGTAAACAATGACGCGCTTCCTGCCTCCTCCTCCACCTGTGACCTTACCAACAAGCTTATGTCATCCCTCTCATGAGCGTGCATCACAGATGTACGGAAGTGAACATTTGTTGTTAAAAATTATATAAGTATTGTTTTGTTTCTAAAAATAATCAATCGTTTGGGTTCAGAAGAACTTTATTTATCGACTGGAGTCGTGTGGATTATTTTGATGCACTCTAAATATGCATTTTGGACCGTCAAGTGAATATTTTCATAATTTCTGCATCAAATCATGCATTGTCTGATTCTTTTCTATTAAAAGCATTCACAGAAAGGGCCTTTACAAGGAGACACAGAGAGAGACTGTGACTCTCTAAGCTGTATGTTTCCATTGTTCTGTACCTGGATTATCAAACTGAGTAAATAATAATTAAATCAATAAATGAATGATTAAATATCTAACATATTGAATAACATTCATAATGCAGTTATTCGTAGTACATTGATTACACATTATCATTTTTAGGTCATTGCATATTGCATACATGTTAATTCAATTATCAAAATTGACTAAATGAATGACTAAATGAAAATATACCATAAATGTTATTACCTCCCCAGGGAATCTATAAAAACATATGGCCCACCCCCAGTTCCACTGCTGCCATGAGAAAAAAGAATCCTGTCTCCCCACTGGTTCATCCAAAATGCAATGTCCTCTTCACATGAATGAGTCTCTTGTAGAAATATGCAGTGTGCTTTAAGTCCTTTACAAAATAAAAAAAGTAGCCTTGTACTTTATATTATCCTTAAGACCTTTAAGGCATTTAAAGACTAAAAAAATATCTGACTTTAGAAAAAAAACATATAGAATAAAAAGGAATATCATTTTACCTTCACAACACTTTGTTATGAACAAGAAAAAGAACCAACCTCTGTAAATGTATGCTCAACATAGAAGTTCCTTTGAAAAAAAATAAATAAAATAAAAAAAACTTTCCCCTCCATCACTTATTTAATGATTTTTACCAGTAGAGTTACATGTCAGTATTCACACTTTCAACTAGATCCGTTGCCCATTAATGTATCCAAAGTGTCCGTGAAAGTATGCCTTCTTCCCGACCTTTCTTGCTTCTTGTATCCAAGGCCATAGAGCTTCTCTAGCCTATTTATCTGCCGTGATTAAATCTTCAGTAAAGTGAACTCCCACTTCCTTGCATATTTTCAATTCCTTAGTCATTCTCCAGATACCATCTCTGTGTTGACATTTAATGAACTGGATAACAGCCTGCCGAACCGATGAACAGTGTCTGCTATCTCGTCCATCTTCTGTGCCCATTGCGGAGCAACCTTCTTGAGTAGGATAATCACCTCCTCCTTTGTGTTTTCATTTAACGTTTCTTTCATACCTCTTTATTTTGCTGTACCTTTCAAGTTCACCTGGTCTTTCTTTAAGGCTGTTGTTTACTTTTTCCAGAGCTTTCTCTTCCAAAACGGTCACTTTACTTTTGCATTCTTTGAGTTCCACTGCATTGAATTCCAATGCTGTAGCCAGGCTTCAAATAATTGTACTATTCTCCTTAATCTGAGTATTGATGTAGTCCATCTTTTTTTTCTTGTTTATCAAATCTGGTACCCAGGGTGTTTACTGCAGTCAGTATGGACTCAAATGAAGAATCCTCATTTGGTCTTACTCATTTCCGAACATGAGAGCCCTTAGTTGGTGTTTAATGGGGAATTATCTAGCTCGTTAATGTTTCTTTTTTCGGGCCCGGCATCAGTAGCATCCATCATGTAGTCATGTTGTAGAAGCGTGTCAGGTACATCATCCTTGTTGCTAGCTTTGGTGTTTGTCGTCATCTCTTGTTTTTTGGTCTGGATTATTTTTCCTTTTCTCTGTTAGGAAATTAAAATCGTAACCCAAAACTTCTGTGAGGGCAAATAGACCTTATTTATCACTTTTGAGGAACTTTAGAGTGCGCTCTTAAAAGTACACCCACTCAGTCCGCCATCTTGCCTAGAACCCCTGGTTCCAGTTATGAATACGAATCGATTCAGACCATTTTGCAAGCCTGTTTGGCCAATTCCCTGAAAAGAACTGAGAACAGACTCAAAAGAATTATTCATTCGCAAATTGGTCAATGCTAGTCCTTTTAAACAGCCAGCAGAAATACAGAACACATTTCATGACTGATGAAATATTCTGAAAGTAAATATTTCTTAGGTCAGTCAGAGCACTCATGGTACGCACAGTGCGTACGGCCGTACAGCTGCAGGCGTCACTGCACAATACTCCTTTCTCATTCTTGCTGTTTAAAAATATAAGTTGCTCACATTCAAATGGCATAAAACTTGACTTTCAATTATGTGAAGTAATGTCAACTTTTTCTGCATTAGATAGCTCAGTTACCTTTTAAAAGCATTTTTCTGACATAATAGTTTAATTAATAGTTTAACTCTTGTGCACTCTTCATTTTAGGGGAGGGGGATTTTGCTATTTACATCTTATATACCTTTACATTTCTCAATTACATCATTAATTTGCACATGCAGATGCTCAGATGTATGTTATTTTTACTACAGTAAAAACCTACACTTTTATAAGTTGAAACATGAAGAAAATATGTGAATGTGTCATGTATTGGGGGCAGACTGCTGTCATCTGGTGCAAAAAAAGAACAGTTACTTGACCTGACAAAATAACCAGTAGATGACTGCAGAGATCCACTATTCAATTCTTGGTTGTAAAAAGATAAATGTGTGTGTGGGTAGGTAGGTTTAAGTGGTTTATGAGGACTTTTTTTTTAAGGTTACAAACTGGTAATTACAAGGGTATTATGCTCTAAATGTGGTTTATGAGGACATTTCTAGTGTCCCCATAATTCAAATCGCTTAAAAAACATACTAAACAATGTTTTATTGAAAATGTAAAAATGCAGAATTTTTGTGAGGGTGAGGTTTGGGGTAGGTTTAGGGGATAGAATCTATCAGTATAAAAATCATTATGTCTATGGAGAGTCCTCATAATGATAGCTGCACCAACGTGTGTGTGTGTGTGTGAGAGAGAGAGAGAGAGCACATGTGTTCTGTATTGTAGATGTATCACCCCATTTCTGTCTGTGTGTGTTCTGTATTGTGGCTGAATTATTGATTTAATTTGACAATTTTGACCAAGAACAACACATGAGTCACTTTTTTATCCCTCTGCTCCAAATTGTTTGTGTTTGTTCAGATTGCAAATGTAGGAAAATTAACCAAGCCTCAAGCCACTTTTTATAAAAGTAACAAAATTGATTTCGGTCAAAAATGACCGAACAGTGCATAAGGGTTAAATAATGTAATTTAAAACAATAACAACAATAATAACTTTGAAAAGCATGCATTATCTACATTTTTGAACAGCAGATATTTCCTCTGAACCTTAGAATTAACTTATTCTCATGATAGAGCATGAATACTAATATAAGTATCAATCAACTATAGTTCATTAAAGAATGTGCAGATTAAATGAAAATACTGGTAGTACTGGTAATGGTATTTTTCCCACAAGCCATCTTCAGATCCAACTTTATCAATAGGCCTACTAAAATACATACTTCACCAATACTAGTCATGCTACACTATAATCAGCGTTGTGCCCGTTTATGTATTTTTAATGTGTGTCCCTGGGATCTTAAAAACAAACTTTGTGACTCTCTTAAATTCACATTTGGCCGCGTATAGAGAGGGATATTTCTCTCTGAGAGGGTGCTGGTGTTTTAGTTGATATGAAATAGACTTGGTAACTTGCTTTATGTCAGCTGTGACGTATATATGAAAGGACATAAGTTCAAAAAGAAAAAAATTTACATTCAGTCACAGTTTATTTGAAAACCAAATCGAGACCTATGCCAAAGTGAGGAATACAATCAAAACTTTTTGCTTGGGGAATAATTGACATTTATCTTTTTCTCCCGACAAATGAGCAGACATGTATTTTCCTGATGTGTTTAAAAACTCATTCAAATAACTTTCTGACCTGCTATTGTTTGGCTCCAAGGGGAATTAAAAATATCTAATCAATAATAAAATGATAAATAAATAAATCTTTACAGATTTTATACCGATTTCTGTAATGTTATCAAACAGGAAGGAATGTTTTAGAGTGAGGCAAACAAACTTATGTAATACCACAAGTCCTGGCTCACCCTTTGGTGCTTTGGTTTCCCCCACAGTCCAAAGACAGGTCAAGTAAATTGGAGAATCTAAATTGCCCATAGGTGTGAGTAAGAGTGTGAATGTGTTTGTCTGTGTCCGTTAGTCCTGTGATGGACTGACCACCTGTCCAGGGTGTTTAGAATTAGAACATAAAAAAATAAATAAAAAAAAATTTGGTGGTATCAAGTTTTGTTGGAAACATGTTGGTTAGGGAAAGGAAACACGAAGAAACATCTGGAATATATATTTTTGTAAATTTCATTTTTTTTTTTTTTTTTTTTTTTTTTTGTCAGAAGTTTTTACATAGCACTCAGGGACATGGCAAAAATGACAGCATTCACTCAGGCCAAAATGATTAAATTATTTAAAATTCACCCCTGAGTTAACTAAGTTTAAATAAACTATTATATGATTTCCATGAACATTTATGAGATATACCCTTGTGTGTATGCTTCAGTCAAGATGTAAAATACTATATTGATGCTTCAGTCATGTATTTTAAAATGAATAATATTGTGTAATTTGTTTATATCCTGTCATTAATTATACTTATCTTTAAATATATGATTGCAGAACACACAGATATTTCCATTCATTTAAATATGTAACATAAAGATCTATGATATGCATACATTGTTTTGTTTTTCTTTCGATGATTTAAATAGTCTTTTTGTGGCTTACCTTTCATAGAGTCCACTGGTGACAGACTGTGTATCAAGTTCTCTTCCACTCAACATAAATTTGACCTATAAGCAGCCTGCATGTGTTTGGATCACAACATAGAACAATAGAACAAAATGCATGAAAGTGATTTCATTCATGTGCTCTAAATGGCCACGTTCACACAGCAGCACAATACGGTTATCGTTTTTGTTTTGGAATGCTAAATATGGTTTCGTTCTCACACACTTTTGTTATTAAATAGAAGGATAACCACATTAACCGAATCGACACCCTTAATTTCAGAAAACATGTATTTTCTGCAAACAGTTGCTCAAACAGTGAACATCAATATACTGGACAATACATTGACTGTCACATCATATAATGTGAGAGCCATACTGCACTGTGATGTATGTATGGAAGGACACATCATTTACATTCACTCACAGTTCACTTAAAACCAAATCCAGACCTATTCCTTAAAACAAATGTGAGGAATACATGCAAAAATGTTTGCATGGTAAATAATTGATATTTAGTTTTACAGCAGACTTGCATTTTCCTGGTGTGTTTAAAAAGTATTTTTCAAAAATGAGTCAGTCCCTTAATCTAGAACATATCAAATTTATGTGGCTATGCAGCCTATCACAAGAAACTACCTCTGCTGTCTGTCTTTTTACATTTACATTTATGCATTTGGCAGATGCTTTTATCCAAAGCAACTTACAGTGCACTTATTACAGGAACAATCCACGTGGAGCAACCTGGAGTTAAGTGCCTTGCTCAAGGACACAATGGTGGTGGCTGTGGGGATTGAACCAGCAACCTTCCGATTACCAGTTATGTGCTTTAGCCCACTACGCCACCACTACTACTTCTGATTGATTGATCATTTAAGTCACATGATGCAAACAATAGATAAATCGGCTGAACCAAATCCTGGTTACCAAAGTTACCTTTTACTCGTATGGCAGGAGAATGAAGATAAATATCATTAACACTTTATTTAACAGTGTCTGTGTTACACATATTACAAGTTACTATTATTAAGTACTAGAAACATAACAATAATAATATACACTTACTAGCAGCATTATAATATAAATACATGTACATGTTGTTCAGTATTATTATTATTCAGTAATTATGTAAATACTCAGTGACATGAACACTAAAATAAAGTGTGACCAAAATGTCCTAAAGATTTGTATATTTTTTGAAGTTGTTGTGTGGTTCTTTTGCACTTCAAATCAAAAGCAATAAATCCCCAAAACAAATGTTTTCCCACCAACCAATTAAATTAAAGTAGAATGCAGTAAAAACTTAGTGAGAGATGATGCAGCAGACTTTGTATTGCAGATTTAATTACAAGTAAAATAAATATGTTAGTTAATTGAGTCTAATGGGAATGATTTTGCATGCACCAATAAATGATGTGTTGTTGAAGACTGTATCTGTCAGATATACTCTAATTGAATCTTTTTTTATTATTATTATTCATTCATACAATGTTTAGCCTAAAGCTTTGAAATTTAGCATCATCTCACTGAAAAACGTATTCTTGCCCTCAGTAAATATTGCTCATTGAAATAAACAAATTTTACTTAAAAAGTAATATTTTGAACTTTACTTAATTTGACGCTGTATTTGCAACACATTGTCTTTATTTTATGCTGTACTTAAAATAATAAACTCAACAAATTAATTTAATAGAAGTCAACATTAATTTGGAGTTTAGTAAAAAAATTTAAAAAAAGAAGATTTTTAATGAGTGTTCAGTTTAGTTGGCACCACAATAGTCATTGAGTGATTTCACTGAGTGAAAACCACTTAAATTTATAATGGAATTATAATGTAAGTTTACTTCATCCATTTATTTTGGGACAACATAAATATTTTTATGTTGACATTACTGAAATTGCCAACATCACGACTTTGCATGAGAATCGATGGGGAGAGTAAACATGACATTAAGTGCTATTTTATGTTTTTTTTTTTTTTTTTTTTTTATGTGTGCAAGATGAATAAAGGGGGATACTTGTTAGTATTTTGTGTTCTGTGATGTTGAGATTTAGAAGAGTTTCTGCAATTTAAGTTTCAGTGGCTACCACTCTGGTGAAGAGTGAAGTTTGAGCTTATAAACTAAATCTCAGTATTTAAAGTTACTAGCACTTCCAATAATCAATCTAAATGAGCTTAAAATGCATAGTGGGGTAAACCTAGATATCTAGGGTTAAAAATCTTTTATTTTGTTTGTGTGGTGCAGTATATGCAGTGAAAACATTTGCAGAGTAACTCAAACATTTGGGCATTGCCAACTATAAGGTATTGTAAGTTATATTGATTATTAAGTAATTATATGTGGAATATAAAAAAATCTTGCAAAAATGTTTTGCAAAAATGATTCACTATATTTTTAAATAATTCCAACACATCATTTTTACAGCCCTTTGACTTGTCAGCAATCATTACATATGTCAATTAAACCTAATTGATTCGTAAACAATTAAACTAGATGTACACAATGGCCAATGTTATACACAAATGCAGTACAATTGTAGCAGTGGTATATGATAATTGCAACAGTGAACAAAACAGCTTTATAATGTGAATAAATATAGTACATTTTATGTGTACATAAAAATTTTAAACAATGCAAATCTCATCCTCAAACACTGTAAACACATCAACAGATTATGAAGCACAGGCCTTATTTGTGACTTAATGTAAAATCAGCAACAAGACAAACAAATTGATATAGAATATATATATATATATATATATATATATATATATATATATATATATATATATATATATATATATATATATATTAAACTTTAAACCCCAACGAGACACTTTTAAATGCATGATCAGAGAAACAGAATATGTTTCAAATCTAAAATTACAGTTTAACAAATCCTTAATTCTTTCTTTAATATTAAAAGTTCTGGCAAAGATGCCCTCTGATGCCATAGATCAGATGTCATATACCATTGCCACATCTCTCAGTCTTCTCCCATCTCAGTGCCACATCACAACCTGGGCTCTTGCACAAGCATCAGTATTTGACATAGCTATATAAATAAACTTATCTTGCTATACATTAAATAATCACTGATTTTACATTTATTAAGCTTTACAGTTGTTCCTGCTCTCCCCTACTATCCTATCCTATAAAGCAAAGTCTGCAAAGAAATTGTTTTCCGAGTATGGTGTGGAAGGGTGCATCTCAGTCAGCTCCCTTTTTCAGTAGATGTCTGTCATCCATAATTACAATGAAAGGGAAATCTTTTAAATATTAGAGTTTTAAAAGTAGGTTTAAAATACACTACTTTATATTTTTATTTCTTTATTTATTATAATTTATCTTTTATAATAACACTGTACGTTTGAATATCTTCAATGAAAAATGAACGATAGTATAATTTATACAGCGATGGTGCTAAATTAATTACAGCTGCGCTTCAATGTGCGAAATTGTTACCATGTCGCTGGTAATTGAGTCATAAGTATCCCAATGTTCAGTGAATGAACACAATACCAGGGCCCGAATTCGTGTTCATGATATACTAATACACGACATAGGGAGCTAGGGAGCTGATTGAGACACACCCGAAGAAATTGATTGGCTTCCACAAAGCCCAGACCTGAACACCATTGAACACCTTTGGGATGAACTGAAACACAACTGTGAGCCAGGCCTCATCGCCTAACATCAGAGCTGGACCTCACTGATGGTTTGGTGTCTGAATGGGAGCAAATCTCTGAAACCATGTTCCAACATGGAACACAGAAATTCTTCCCAGAAGAGTGGAAGTTGTTAGGGAGGACCATTTCCCCATTTACTGATAATGAATGTTTTGAAAAAAAGATGGCCGACAAGCACATATGGTTGTGGACCATTCATTTACATTCTCTCACAACTGACTTGAAAAGCAAATTCAGACCAATTCATCTAAAACTAATTGAGGAATACATGCAAAAATGTTTGCATGGTAAATATTAGATATTTATCTTGTGTTACCGACAAGGAGAGATGTGTCATAATGTGTCATAATGTGAGTAACTTTTCAAACTGCTTTCAGAATGTAACAAATATTACAATTCAGAACTCAATAAAAAACAAAAACAAATTAAAAGTAATAAAAAATATACTTTTTTAAATCAAGAATTCAATACAAAAGTTACAACTTAATGTGATGCCAATTATTTAATTCAAACTTATATCTTTAGAATTTAGATTAGAATTTTTATACAAACTGTCATGTACATAGCAACGAAACCACTTACAGTAGTTACTGTATATCCGTCCTTTGGATGAGAAGTTAAATTGAGGCCCTGACTCTCTGTGGTCATTAAAAATCCCAGGGCACTTCTCGTAAAGAGTAGGGGTGCACCCTAATGTCTTGGCCAAATTCCCTTCATTGGCCCTTATCTATCATGGCTACATCACTCTACTCATCTCTGTCAATAGCTGGTGTGTGGTGAGCATACTGGCGCACTATGGCTGCCATCGCATCATGCAGGTGGATGCTGCACGTTGGTGGTGGTTGAGGAGATTCCCCCTATACTATGTAAAGTGCTTTGAGTGTCTAAAAAAGCACTATATAAATGTAAGGAATTATTATTATTAAAAAAACAAATTATTAATTTAATTTAATCTGCATCGTAATTTTCCATCCAAACAGAAAAATAAAGAAAAATAAAGAAGAGGCTTAATTGTTCAACATGATTGATTCTGAAGCAAGCCTCTCAACCATACATTTCTTTGCCCAATTTTGGGGATTTTGTCAATAATTGATCCAGGTGTTGTTTAATAATCCTCAGGTAATTTACTCACACCACATCCAATGGTTTCTCACGTCATGTTTGACAGCGAGACAACAACAGGCGAAAGTAGGAAAGCGCAGCAACATTAGTTATGGTTAGAAAGAGGAGCCCAAGTTTGGGTTGGACATGGTGTAGGGTCAGTTAACAACTTTTTAAACAAGATTTTCTCTCTAAATGAAAAGCAATTGAACGCCCATCCCAAACATACAGCGAATTTTTGCATAACCGTGACAGTAAAGATACTCAGAAATGAACTAATATTTATATTAGCTGGCCATCTGTACCTCTTGGCAACATTAAATGTCGGTTAACTTCAAGCTTTTCTTCAAGATTATCAGTGATAAAGTGATAAGTTAAGCCTACCAATATCTCTTTATCCAGCTGTGCATCATCTTAATTTTTCTGTTCAGCGCTCCAGGCTAGAACGCATTCCCCCTCTGACCATTTTTATCATATGACAGTCAGAGCAATGTCGGTAGACAGAGTGTGAGTGGTAGCTTTGTAGTTACCTCTTGATAAAATAAATAAAATTGAATCAAATAAAAGTTAAATAAAATAATTGTTTTCATTATTGTTTAAAATTGTACTTTTAGTTATTTGTAAGGTATTGTAGGTAATTTAAAAAATATTATTTTGGCGCACCCCCTCGTGTAGCACCCCTATGCACTGCATATGTTGCAAACCCCAATTTTTGTGCCCTGGGCCGTATGTATAAAACTTATCAGAAATGCTCTTAATAATAGTCTTAAGCTTTGACTTATGTGTCAAAAAAATCTTAGCAAAAAGTAGGACTTGTGTAAGAGTAAGCTTTTTATAAAGATGCTAAAAGCAACTTTCAGCAAAGTCTAAGACTGATTCTTAAGTGCTGACTGAGGTGACACTTAAGTGTTGTAAAATAATGCTACATTCCATTCAAGTCGGATGTGGGATATTCCCACTTGATATCTCTGATCTCCGCCATTAAATGCATTCCATTGCCCGATATTTGAAAGATGATGTTTAAGGAAACAAAACTGCAATGCTCCCATTAGCTTAGCAGGGGTTCAACTGTTACCAGAGATATCTTCTAGCAACCCAACTGATAAACAATGCTGCAGCACTAGCATTTGTGCTACAGGTGTACAATCGTCAGAAGAGAGTTTAATTTACCATGTTTTATACATGTTTGTTAAACAAGCTTTAATATCATGTAATGTGGAAACTTGTACTCATTTATCGATATTACTTAAATTCGGCATGAAACGGAAGTTGCGACCGATTTTACTTCCGTATTGTGACATATTTCCAAGTGAAACAGCTCATCGAACAAGAAAAAAATGTAGGGCAGGGATTTGAGTCCATCTATCAGTTGTTGAATGGATTGTGAAAAGTGGCCACTGCTTAGCGGAACAGAGGCAGATAGAATGGGAGTATGCAGTGGACACACACACACACCTACCACAGTGCTGCTTGAGTCAGAGCCGGTTATCGGTTGAATTGAGCAGCGATCTCAACACATTTATGATCAAACTGACAACATAAATGCACAAGCACATCGTGGCCTTTGCTTGTGAAGAGGCTGTACCCGTTGAAAAATTAATGAGTAAAAGATAACCATATTTTAATGCTTTGAATCACAATACACTAAATATAAAGGAAAAAAAAACACTTACTCGTGCTGTGCATCTCAAGATAACTGCATTCAAAAATATAAATTCAGAAATGACAATTCAGGCATGAAATGTCTCGAATACAACTGCAAATTCCCTTTATTACTCCTCATTCAAAATGTAAATTCAAGCCAGCTGACCTGTAACCAAGGAAGTTTGGGTTAAGGAACCATAGTTTTGAAGGAAAACAGACAAAAATGCACCTTGCCATCTTCACCAACATGTGAATGATGCTTTGTTTAACTCTACACAAGGTTGTGGTATTTATAAGAAAGGTACAGGGTTTAAGCAAACTAAATGATTGGAGAAGTCCTGCATACATAACCAGAGAGAAGTCTGTCGTTTCACTGGAAGATTACAGATTACGAGGTCAAAAAACGTAAATAAAACATATAATAAAACATGCATGGATGAATCGTTCACAATAAGATCAATAACATGCATTTAGAAAATATCATTTTTATTGCATGCCGTCTTTAATAAAGTGAATGTTTATCACTTACTTTGTGTATCTCCCTGGGTGCCGACATGTTTGTGTGGCGTCACGCACCTGCATCTCAGCCTAATCAGAGTTGAAAATTTCCGCACGAGCTTCCAAGTTGGAATTCTGACTTCAAGTGGGGTTCCATTGCACTTTTACTAGTAATAAGTTGGAAAATCAGACTTTCCGAATTGAATGGAACGCAGCATAAGCACTACAATTATGTTGACCTAAAATGGCCGCCCTTTGAATCAGCTAATAGCAAGCCTGCAAGGGTAATATGTCCCAACTGGTATGACACCATTCATTCATGATTTAATACAACACATTATAAAACAATATTTTGATAATAGGTTATTTTCTGTTGATTAATTATTTGATTAATCAAATGAGAAAGCCAAATTTTATTTCCTGTATTTTTTAAACATGATTCCACATGTTGCTGAATTTTGTCCTCAAACAATGTGCAAATTGTAGGCTACAAAAATCAAAATGCAAAATCTTGCAATATAAATTGCATAAACTTTTCACGTTATCAAACCGTGAAACCGCAATGTTATTCACGTCATCTCCACAAGGACAATTTAAATCACTAAATGAAATGATAATAAAACAAACTGTTGTAATCCCATTACAGCTACATGTAAGATTTCATTTAAACAGTTCAATTTAGTGGTAAATTTGACATTCAACATATCAACAATATTTTATCATAGCACTTCATTTGGTTGAGTGGCATTGGCGCACACTCCATGAAGTAAGCATTTATTATTATATATATATATATATATATATATATATATATATATATATATATATATATATATATATATATATATATATATTTTTTTTTTTTTTTTTTTTTTTTTTTGGCCTATTTGAAGTAATAATGACTCACTTTTTTTGTACAAGTTGTTTTGCAAAATGGAAATGGAAACTTGCATGAATTTGAGTTTATAATATTTACAAATAAGAATATATCAGTAAAATGTTATGATCTGGGTTTAAACGTCTCTCAAGGACATTAAACTGCAGAAGGAATCTGTCAAAACACCTGATACCCCACACAAACTTATGAGTTTATTAATGTTTTATAGAGTGTTTGGGTTGAGGCTCTTTTTAGATGCTGTTCTGTATAATTTTTTTAATGTCTTTTTCCCCATAGAAACATGTTTTCACTACTGTAAAGTGGTGTTACTGATGGAGGTTGCAGTGCTAGTGCAAAGATATTCAACTAATAATATTAAATGAATTATTATTTTTATCATTGATTTTTATAATTTAAGAGATATTTACATTTTATTAATTAGTTGTTGCAACTGTCTGAAAGTTTAAGCATGTAGCCCATCAAATTTGTCAAATGCTTAATTCACAACGAGTTTCAATGCATTAATTACATGAAAAAATGAGCTGCATTTAAAAAATATATTGATGGATTTCATTTAACTCAACTACAAAACACATTTGCCCAAATTCCACTATCATAAGTCTAACATATTCTTTCTTTCTTGTAGAGTGTGTTGTCTCCGCGTAACACAGTCATTTTGCTACTCCTAACTAGGTTAGGATACCTCTCCAGCACTCTTAAACAGTTTAGGAGCTGAGACTAAGTCTTAACAGTTATGAACCTTTATGAATCACACTTATTCTTCAGTCTAGGAATATGAGTAAAATTACATCATAGAATTTTGACACATTTAAGACAAAATTTGTACTCTAAGTGGCTTTATGCATACGGCCCCTGATCAACTTTGCTTTCTGACACTTTGCCTGGTCCTCTGTGAAACTGATGTGATGCAACTTAAATACTTTCTTAGTACACCTGGTATCTATATCATTGTTATGCTCTTTGCAAGTTATCTGATCTAAAAAAAAAAAAAAAAGAAGTATATGTTTAGTATATAAATGGAAATAAATGCTACACCATTTTAGCCTTCACCTACAAAAAAAGAAAGAAATGATCAAATAAAATCATCTGAGAGTTTACAATCCTCTAATCAGTCTCAATAACCACATTTATTCACACACGTGATTTGTCAGCAAAGTCTTGCCTCTGATGTAAATATCTTTGTGTTCCTCTTTGCTTTTAAAGCAGCTTTGGGTGGAATTTTTTGATGATCTAAAACTATTTTAAAAAAAAGCCTTTACTGTAATACACATTGTCTCTTTACAGAAATCCTCTGCACTTTAAGTACAAATCACCACACTACGCTGGCTATTTTCATTAATCTTGGGAGTTAGAAGTTTTGTTATGCATTAAGCTTTGCTAGAAATGAAGCATAAGCATACTTCTATTTGGAGTCTCGTAGTCATCATCATTACACAGTAATTCATTTAACCTGTTGGACAATCACATATTAGCTCTCCGGTCTTCTCCTGCTACAAGAAATTCATCCACCCAACCTTCAAACCATCAGCCATGTGCACCTCTCATCAGCAGTAAGTAACTTCATCATCCTAACATATCTGGTGGCAGCCTGGGATCACATTCATATATTTGTTTCACACATCACCATTGCAAGGGTATTGCACAAACCAAGCTTGCCCTATTCGCTAGGGCGCAAATCACAAACATTGTTTATCCTTTTGCAAGGATATTGCACAAACAATATTCACACTTATCATTAGGGTTCAAATCACAAATATTGTTTATCCTTTTACAAGGATATTGCACAAACAGTATTCGTCCTAATCGCTAAGGTTCAAATTACAAGCATTGCTTATCCTTTTTTCTGGATAACAATGTTTGCCCTAAGCACTAGGGTTCACACACGTTCAGCAAAACATTTACAAACCTGCACTCACTGATTCATTTAAAGGTCCAAATATATATTTTTACTTCATATTTTTTTTTTACTTTTTCAGATCGGACTCCCCGGCCATGAAGACCTGGTTTGCGATTCTGTTTAGTAATTTTCTCTTTTCTTTTGGGGGAATTACCTTTTATCTGACAGGATTTGATGGTTCGAGTTCAGAATGTCAGCCGGGGCTTATGCCAAAGATTGACAATAATCAATTGTCTCACTGTATTCCTTCAATAAAAGATTCTGTAAATCCAATCTGTCTGTGAGTCTTCTGATAGAAATGAAGCATAAGTGTTATTTTATTGGGAGTCTCGTAGTCATCATCATTACACAATCATTAATTTAACCTGTTAGCCAATCACATATTAGCTCTCCTTTTAAAGGTCCTCTATCAGCCTTTCCTCTCTGCTGTTCAGTGTGCCAACGTGGCTACCTCCACCTCCCCCTGCCACCACCAGTATAGTCCCCGTCCTGTCCCGGGGGTAGGCTCCTCACCTTGAGAAAATGTTTAATTCAGTTCAGTTTATGCCCATATAAGCCGAGGGTAAAACTTTGTTGAAACACCAGTGATGAACACCAATGACAAATTATCTAAAAGATTAATTATAAGATGGTGTCAAATGCATCACAACACACTCCAATAATCAAACTAAATCAGTATACAATTAAATAATTATTGCAATAAAAATGTTCACGTGAACATTAGCAATAAACACCAATGACATAATTAATGAACAGAATCATGTGTCAAAAGGCACACAGCAACAGATAATGCTTTCATTTTAAGAGAGAAAAGCACATGTAGACCTATGAAATAAATAAAGAAAATATTCACGACAACATGGGTTAGGAGTGACAAGAGAATACGATAAGCATAATCTTAGCTTAATGGAGATCATCAGACCATGCAGACTGAAGTACAATGCATAATCAATGTGCATGAATTTAATTCTTATCCTCCAGTGCTTGGGCATGCAAACGCTTTTGTAAGAGACACGTGGGGAGATGAGCAATGTGAATCTGAGCTTGGCTACCCGTGTGACACGGCCTCCATGGTTGGCGAAATGTGCAGTCTTCGCACTTAACATAACATGATATTGGTGAACACCAAGTACAGTACTGTTGTAAAATGAAACATTGCCACTTGAAAAGCGATACTGATGCAGTATAAGGAATATGATGAACCAATAACTGAGAACATTGATAGCATATTCCTAAACCCCAACAATCACCAGCTAGATGCTTGGACAATTGTTTCCCCAACACAGCGTGTACCATGTTTGTATGTTTTGCTCACATGCGAGTGTGTGAAACCAACGTGCATAATGAGTGATGAACAACAGCTGCAGAGCTTTAAAGAGATGAGACGCCTGAATTGAATGAATGGTGTAATGCTACTACGAGTCTTCCTGACAGAACTACCGCTACGCTTCCATTTACCCCACAGTACAAAGACATGTAGTTCAAGTAAACTGGAGATTCTAAATTGCACGTAGGTGTGAGTGAGAGTGTGAATGTGTTTGTCTGTGTCTGTGAGCCCTGTGATTTACTGGTCACTTGTCCAGGGTGTTTCCCTGCCTTCGGCCCAAGACAACATAGGTAGGTTCCAGCACTCCTACACAGGATAAGAGGCTATAGAAAATAGGTGGATGGATAATTAAAAATTACACTACTATAACAAAATTCTGAAGAAAATATGTTTTGTTTGATACATTTTGGTTTTGGGATAGGTGAATGAAGAAACACCTAGAATAGTATTATTATTATTATTTTACATTAATAATAATAATTATTATTAATTAAAAATTAATAATTTTTCTGTTTTTACATACAGTAGCACCCAGGGACATGGCAAAAATGGCAGCATTCACTCAGGCCAAAATAATGAAATTATTTAAAACATACCCCTAAGTTAACATAATTGTCATATTGTGACAAAAGAAAACTATGATATGATTTCCATCTTTACAAAATCCAGTATATACATATTATATTAATTTAGCCAGTGACATGTAAAGAAACAACACAGGATTTAAAAATCTCTTTTGGAGGTTTTAATCTGACTGCTGTCTCAGAAAAGAATAGCGATCTTTGTACTTATTTGATGAATAAAAAAAAATGGATTACAATCCAATTTTTTTGAAAAATTGTAAATTTGACTCAAAAGGAACAATTATTTTTTTGAATAATTTTTATCTATGAAATTAAGTACAATGCAGTACAGTTAAAAGTAATACGGTAGAGGCTAACACCCAAATGAAAGGAAAAATGGGGCATTAGCTTACCCATACAGTACACTTCAACATATCACTGTAATACATGCTTAAATACTAAAGCAATTTATTCATTTTAACCAGGTTCTAAGACATTTATAACAGTTTCAACAATCAAGTTCTCATTACAAATGTTCATTTAACTGGAAAACACTCTGAGTTGGTGCAACCCCTTTTTGGATTAACCCCACCCTCTTTTGGAGATTCCGCCCCCATTTGGAGGTCTCAGGCCTGCAGCTATACTACTTGCTATGATGACCACACAGCACTAAACCTCTTTTATTCACTAAATCATGAAGGGGGCTGGCAATTCTAGAAAAACCCTCAATTAACTTTCTGTAATAACTACAGAACCCTAATAATGAGCATAATTCCTTCACCGTACTGGGAATTTTCCATTGCTTGACCGCTTTACATTTACCTGGATCAGTACCAATACCTTGAGCTGAGATCTGGTGACCTAAAAAGTTTACTTCTTGCTGCAAGAATTAACGCTTTTTGGGCTTAACTTTGAGACCTGTTTCTTTTAGTCTGGTAAAGACTACTTCCAGTCTCTGCAAGTGCTCTGGGAAAACTGGGCAAGTATACCAATATGTTGTCAAGATACACTAGCATGATCTGAAAAATTAGATCACCCATGGAAGCCTGCATAAGACGTTTAAACTTCGAAGGTCCATTGCAAACTCCAAAGGGCATCCGAGAATGATAAACGCAGTCTCATGCCTGTCTCGCTCGTCGACATCAACCTGATGATATCCACTTGCCAAATGAATGGAAGAAAAGAACTTCGCTCCTTGTAGAGCATCAAAGCATTCATCTATTCTAGGCAGGGGGAACATGTCTCGCATGGTCTTTGAGTTTGTCTGTAATTGACAGCTCGATATCAACCAGAATTCTCTGGAATCTACATGAGAAAGAGTACCCGATCTGGTTCTGGCCTGCAACCAGATATCATCTGGGGAGAGATTCACAACCTGTACAGGAAACAATAGTTTCTCTGAAGACACGAGAGGGAACAACAATCAGACCAGGAGTTCATAGGTTCTCACAGGAAGTCACGTGAACCTTCCTGTTGCTGCTGGTGCCTAGCTCGAGGCTGTTTGTAGCCTGCTAGTTTTTTAGCATCGCTTATCTATCTGTTTTCAGCCTTTAATCTTTAATATCTGCCATTTTTCAGTGTGCATCAGGTATTACCCCGCATTATTCTTTTATCACGATTCAACTGCGTGCATTTTTCCACGTGCATCTGCTTTCTATTTTTATCGTGACTAAACTGTGTGCATTTTACAGCACGCATGCATTTTACCATGTGCACCTGTTTTCTCCTCTGTGTTACACGGATTATTGCATCGATCTCAAAGCACCACTTATCAAGAACAACCATAACAACAAACAATTGCGTGAGGGATTCACATTGATCTCAAACCCTCACCGCTCAAGAACAACAAACAATTGCGGTAAGTCATGGTATCCGCTCATATTATTGCTTCCTGCATTATATGCCACATGTTTAGTATAGCTTTGTCCATCAGCAGTGAGGGATTCACATGTGATAAATGTAAGGAATCAGTCAGGTTGATGGAGAACATTAATGAATTAGAGACCCGCATCCGAACCCAAGTGGAGATCAGTAAGAAAGAGAGGCTGGTAGATACTGTTTCAGATGCAGTACAGTGAGCAACACACACACTTTGATTCCGGCTTTGGAGTCCCTGCTGCTGGGCCTTTGGGTGACGTCTCAGCAGCATAATGGCTCAGCAAAGTGACACCAATCTACCATTCCTGTTAGGGTTTCCAATCGATTCTCCCCACTCAGTGATGCACCCACTGAGAATCATGTTGAAAGAGCCTTGGTCATAGGTGATTCTATTGTAAGGAGTGTGGTAATAGAGACTCCAGCCACCATCGTTAAATGCATTTTGGGTACCAGAGCGTCTGACATCAGATCAAACTTACAAGTGCTGGCTAATGCTAAACGTAGATTTTCTAAAATTGTTATTCATGTCGGCACTAATGATGTCCGGCTTCGCCAGTCGGAGATCACTAGAGATAATGTTAACTGTGTCTGTTCCCCGAATTACCAAACACAAACCCCTCACTAAATCATTTAGAAAAGGTCAAACTTGAAAAAAAAACAAAAACATTAAAGATAAACATCTTATAAAGACAGGGCTACTAAACATTAGATCTCTTTCAACCAAAGCACTAATAGTAAATGAAATTATTACAGATCATAGTTTGGGTGTGCTCTGTTTGACTGAAACCTAGCTTAAACCGGATGAATATATTAGTTTAAATGAATCTACCTCCCAGGTTATTGTTATAAAAATGAGCCTTGTCTGAAAGGTCAAGGAGGAGGTGTTGCTACAATTTACAGTGATGTTTTTGGTGTTACTCAGAGGACAGGATATTGGTTTAAGTCTTTTGAACTAATAATGCTTAATGTAACACCGTCAGATATAAATAAAAAATCTCTGTCATCTTTTGCCCATGCTACAGTGTATAGATCACCCAGGCCTTATTCTGATTTCCTTTGTGAATTTGCAAATTTTCTATCAGATCTAGTAGTTACTGTAGATAGAGCTTTAATTGTTGGTGACTTCAGCATTCACATAGATTATGAAAATGACACATTGGGATTAGCATTTATCAATATTCTCAATCGCTTGGAGTCAGACAAAATGTGACAGGACCAACTCATTACCATAATAATATGCTAGATTTAATTCTGTCATATGGAGCTGATGTTGATACTATAGAAATTCTACTGCAGAGCGATGACATCTCAGATCATTACCTCGTCTCTTGTATGCTGCGATCAGCTAATGTTACTCAGTCTACACCATGCACCATGCATGTAGAACAATTCTTTCAACCACTAAAGACAGCTTCACTAATAATCTTCCAGATCTATCTCATACATTCAGTAAGCCCCAAAGTGTAGAAGAACTTGGTGAAATAACAGATAATATAAAAACAGTCTTCTCTTGCACTCTTGATAGTGATGCCCCCCTTCAATTAAAGAAAATTAAAGAAAAATGCCTTGCACCATGGTACAATGATGACACTCACGCTCTCAAGAGAGCAGCTCAGAAAATGGAGCGCAAGTGGAAGAATACAAAATTAGAGGTATTTCGCGGTGCATGCAAGGATAGCTACAGACAGGCACTAAAAACTGCCAGGTCAGCATATTTTAGCAAACTCAAAGAAAATAACCACAACAATCCTGGGTGTTTGTTCAGTACTGTGGCTAAATTGGTTAGGAATAAAGCCTCAACTGAACCAGATATTCCGTTGCAGCACAATAGTAATGACATCATGAACTTCTTTACTGATAAAATTGAAATAATCAGAATTAAATTGGAATTATGCAATCATCTGTCACAGTACCTCAGAAAACAGTGTCTCATAATTTTCCACATGTGAAACTTCAATCCTTCGCTGTCATAGGTCATGAAGAGCTAACAAAACTTATTGAAACATCAAAAACCACAACATGTATGTTAGATCCAATACCAACTAAGCTCTTAAAAGAGGTATTCCCTGTAATCTCAGAACTTCTTCTTAATTTTATTAACTCCTCGCTTTAAAACTTTATAAACTTTAAAATGGCAGTTATCAAACCACTTATTAAGAAGCCACAACTTATTAAGAAGCCATCTTGGAGAATTGGCTAATTATAGACTGATTTCAAATCTCCCATTTATGTTGAAAATATTAGAAAAGGTTGTGTCCACCCAATTATGTTAATTTCTACAGATAAATAGTATATATGAGCAATTTCAGTCAGGATTTAGGCCACACCACAGTACAAAGACTTCACTTATCAGAGTTACTAATGACTTGCTCTTATCATCTGATCACAGCTGCATTTCTCTTCTAGTGCTTTTAGATCTTAGTGCTGCCTTCGACACGATAGATCTTGATATTCTATTGAATAGGGTTGAGAATTATGTTGGCATTTGTGGACTTGCATTAGCATGGTTTAGGTCCTATTTAGCAGACCGCTACCACTTTGTCTGTGTAAACGAGGAATTCTCAAATCAAACAAAAGTTAAGTATGGAGTGCCACAGGGATCAGTTTTAGGGCCTCTGCTTTTCTCCTTATGTATGCTTTATCAGGAATCATGGAATAAGTTTCCACTGTTATGCCGACGATACCTTACTTTATATTTCTTCGAAACCCGATGAAATTTCACATTTTTCCAAATGAGCAGAGTGTATCAATGAAATCAAAGATTGGATGGCCAGAAATTTCCTTCTGCTCAATTCCAACAAAACAGAGGTACTAGTTATTGGACCAAAAACCTAAAAATAAGATGCTAAAATAAAATTTGACTCTCGATGGATGTACTGTTACATCGTCTTCAAAAGCGAAGAACTTAGGTGTTAGATTTGATACCAATATGTCATTTGAAAATTACAACACATGCTCTCTGTTGCTGATGCCGGAAGACTAATTCATGCGTTCATGACCTCAAGACTAGATTATTGTAATGCATTACTGGGAGGATGTCCAGCAAGTTCAATAAATAAACTTCAAATGGATCAAAATGCAGCAGCCAGAGTGCTGACTAGAACCAAGAAATATATATCATATTAGCACCATTTTATCGTCGTTACATTGGCTACCTGTTCAATTTCGTATTAATTTTAAAATTCTGAAATTCTTTGAACTACATACAAAGCTTTGAATAATCTAGCTCCACAGTACTTAAGTGACCTTCTACCATTCTATATTCCATCACGTTCATTACGTTTGCAAAAATATGGCCTCGTAATCTGTGAACACTGCCCTGGTGCATTTGTGCCACAGCGGTGTTCACGGACTACAGGGATGATTTCCTTCCTCCCTGTCCCTGACTGGTCCTATGGTGCATACCCAGAGCCAGGTAAGTGCTTCGATGTCCCCAGACTCAGCACGGCCACGAGTTGGGGGCCCGGGCCCCCTCAATGTGGCGCCTCAGGCTCCGCCCTGCTGCGAGGCCCCACTCGCCGATGCGTTTGTCCCCTTGGTCCCCCTCGCCCGGAGCTTGGAGGCATGGCATGCGCTCTCCAACCCATCGCGGTGGCTGACCAGGACCATCAGACTAGTCTATGCGATCCAGTCCATCCAGGTTCAACGGCGTCCGTTTCACCTCAGTGAAGGGCGAGAACACCGCTGCCCTGCATGCGGAGATTGCGACCCTTCTGCGAAGGACGCGATATAGTCCCTCCAGCCGAGATGAAGAAGGGGTTCTACAGCCCCTACTTCATTGTACCAAAGAAAGACGGTGGGTTGCAGCCAATCTTGGACCTACGAGTACTGAACCGGGCCTTGCACAAACTCCTGTTCAAGATGTTGATGCAGAAACGCATTTTGGCAAGCGTTCGGCATCAAGATTGGTTCTTGGTGGTAGACCTGAAGGATGCGTACTTCCAGTCCCTGTTTTACCTCGACACAGGCCCTTCCTACGGTATGCTTTTGAGGGCCGGGGCATACCAGTACAAGGTCCTCCTCTTCGGCCTGTCCCTGTCGCCTCGCATCTTCTATAGCGGCGCACCACGACGCAGTAGACGGTAAGTCTCTTGGGAAGTACGACCTGATCATCAGGTTCCTTAGAGGCGTGAGGAGGCTAAACCTTCCCAGACTGCACCTCATTCCCTCATGGGATCTCTCCATGGTCCTACGGGGCCTGTGAGGAGCCCCCTTTGAGCCCCTGGAGTCAGTTAAGTTAAATGCACTCTCTTTGAAGACTGCCCTCCTGACTGCGCTTACTTCCATCAAGAGGGTAGGGGACCTGCAGGCCTTCTCTGTCAGTGACACGTGCCTGGAGTTCGGTCCGGGATACTCTCACATGGTCCTGAGACCCCGACCGGGCTATGTGCACAAGGTTCCCACGACCCCGTTTTGGGATCAGGTGGTGAACCTGCATGCGCTGCCCCAGGAGGAGGCAGACCCAGACTTGTCGTTGCACGGTGCGAGCTTTGCACATCCTATTTGGATTGCACACAGATTTTTAGACGCTCTGAGCAGCTCTTTGTCTGCTTTGGAGGACAGCGGAAAGGGAGTGCTGTCTCCAAACAGAGGATCGCCCACTGGGTCATTGACGCCATCGCTTTGGCATATCACGCCCAGGACGTGCCGCCCCCCTTAGGACTACGAGCACACTCTACTAGGAGTGTGGCGGCCTCCTGGGATCTGACCAATGGTGCCTCTTTAGCAGACATCTGCAGAGCAGCGGGCTGGGCAACACTAAACACTAAATCTCCAGGTTGAGCCGGTCTTGTCCCGTGTGTTGTCAGGTACAAGCAGGTAAGTTGTGGGACAGCTGGCAAGGTGTACCGCTTGCATATAGCACCTTTCCCCTCCCGGAGGTGAAGACATGCACTTTTTACCCCCAGTCGTGTTCACGAAGTTGTGGTCCCTGGATGTCCTTCCTCCTTAGCCCTGTGGCAGGCGAGTTTGTGGAGAAACTTTGTTTGGCCCTGTACTGGGGTAGGAGCTCCACATGCGTTGGTTGCCCATATGTAACCCCGTGTGATGTATCTTCCGCGAGACGGTTCCCCCGTTGGTGAACCCGCGTCTTCCTCGGGCAGAGGCTCCTCTGCCTGTGGTGGCTGTGTTTGTAGAGTTCATCCCCCCCGGGTAGGACCTACTATGGGGACTTCTCCACATGAGACACTGCTGACAAGACTCAAGACTTATGGCCCCAGTCGATAAACAATTTCCACTCTTTTTTGGGGAGAAAAAAGAGGAGAAGAGGCCATGGCTGGGCTAGCCTGTCCCCATTTTTGGCAGTCAACCTGTCCCCGAGGTGAAGGGGACCGTACGACGCTAGTAGGGGCGTTGGGGGAGGTTTCGTGACGGCCGGGTGCGCTGGCTACGAGGCACGCAAGGGCCTGCCTGTCTCGCATCGCCAGTCCACGTAACACAGTTCAGCTAGTTGTGGCTTTTCATATAGGGACCCTTAGTGTCACTACATCGACACAACGTCGATTGAGTGACAGATAGGGAACGTCTTGTTTACTTTCGTAACCTCCATTCCCTGATGAAGGGAACGAGACATTGTGTCCCTCCTGCCACAATGCTGAACTACCCGCTGAAATGGCCGGGACCTTCTCTCGGCTCCTCAGCACAAAACCTGAATGAGTGGTTGCGAGCCAGCTCCTTTTATACCCGTATGTCCGGGGGAGTGGCATGCAAATTCCACTCGCCAATTCCCATTGGCCTTTTCTCAAAGATCAGAGGTGTTTGGGGCTCCCAAGAGTGACCCCTAGTGTCACTACATCGATACAATGTCTCGTTCCTTCCATCAGGGAACGGAGGTTACGAAAGTAACCAAGACGATTCATGCTGTTAGCCAGAGGGAAACTGGCCCCCACAGTGAGCCTGGTTTTTCCCAAGGTTATTTTTCTCCATTAACCAATATCTTATGGAGTTTTGTGTTCCTTGCCACAGTCACCTTCGGTTTGCTTACTGGGTTTCTAAATACAATTATTATTTAATTACTTATTTTTATACACACTTCATAATCATACTTATTCAAACTACACAATGATGACTCTAAGACTTTATAGATATTACGGTTTCATTTTCTGTTAATGTATGATTTTCTGTAAAGCTGCTTTGAAACAACATGTGTTGTGAAAGGTGCTATACAAATAAAAATGACTTGACGACTTGAACCATCATGTAACCTACTCTTTGCTCCCTTGACCATTATGGTTATAATTAATGAATCAGGTATGTGTACCATGTATTTTCCTGCTACCCATACTACCCTCAGTTTGTCCAGACTACTGCCACTATGCATCAGCTGAAATGCCTCCCTCTGGTCAGACTGCAACTCTCCACCTAGAGTGGTTATCAAACTCTGCATGAACTAGTTGTCTACATCTGCTAATGCCTGCTGTACATGCCAATGAAGGCTGGTACAGCAGAAGAGTTTTGTGATTCTCTGACTACTAGAAAATCACATTCTGGTAGGGTAATACCCATGGTTTCAATCTCTAACTCAAGATAACCAAGGTGAGGTGTCATACTCACAAAAACAGGTGTTCCCTGCAGAAGTTCTCAGAAATAGTACTGACTTGGCCTCCTCTATCAAGTGAACAAGAGGCAATTACTCCAGTAATCTTTAGATTACTGACAGGACATTTTCCTACAGCATTGGTCATGACAAGTTTCTATACTAACTGAGCCAATGGACTGCACTCGCACTGCCTGGCTTACAGCAAGTGAGGGTGCATGTTTCCCTGCTGCACTGATGAGGTAGCATTCTCTTTAACAGTCTGTTTTTCCTTACACCCCTTAGCTATGTGTCCTACACCATTACACCGGAAACATATTGGCTGACCATCGTCTGTAAATCTTGCCTGCATCTTAGATTTACAATGAGCCACAGGTTCAGACTTAGTGAACTGCAAAGTTAGTTTCTCTACAGCTTGTGTTTGCACCCTATAGCTTTTCCTTCTACTGCTACAATCTTTTAATCATAGAGAGTAGCAAGGTTTTCCTCAGGTATACCACAGCAGTGCACTGAGCTTCTGCTGTCTCAGACACAACACTTCTATTGCTCACTACTTCTGTGACAAAATATTTCAGATATTTTAGAGACCACATATGGGCTTCATCACGCACTTTAATAAGTTGTACGGACCTCAGACTAAACATGCCCATGTGTCTCTACCAAAATATGTAGGAGATTTAGGAGCGCAGGTACTTTTGTCCGTGTCCTTCACCCTTATATGTAATATGTAATAAATTTAGCTCAAGAAGGGAATTATGATTCATTCTCTGTAAAAATTAATGTTTACATCTTATCCCACTTGAGCAGCACTGAGTTGATGTGACATATTTGTTAATTCTTAAATATGAGCAATATTACTCTCCTGGCCATTGAAAATAATTTCACAAATATGTTGAAATATTGTTTACTTCATTAAATGTCCCTTGACTTGAGGTCGGATTACTCCGAAATTATATATTAAAGCACCAGATTTCAACAAAGGTCTGGAGGTAATTGTACTTGTGTGTTGCGTTGTGTTGTGTTGAAGTCCTTGTGTTTGGTTTAGGGAGGTCTTTGTTTGCTCGTTCGAGGGTCTGAATTTCTGATGAAGAAGGTGGAGCTGGTTTAGGTAGAAATAAATTATGCATGCTGGATGGATGGATGGATGGATGATGGCAAGACAAACGGACCTTTTGTGTCAAGATCTCTGTTTCCAGAGAAAAGAGTGAAATATTTTAATAATGCATTCCTATCATAAAACCATAGGAGATGTCAGAGATTACTTATTATCAAATTCTTATCAAATATTTATCAATCTCATAGAAACAATATATATCTGACAAGTTACAAGTTAAAATATGAGTAATAAATGATTACAGATCAAAATGTTGAACTTTGTCAGTTATAACAGTGATAAGTCATCCATAACATGATTATAAATGATAAGAACCTCCCGTGGCCCTGCTTTCCACGGTTCCGGCCCCTCGAACCTCCTGTGGCTCCACCTTCCACGGCTCTGCCCCTCGAGCTGCCCGTGGCTCTGCCTTCCTTGGCTCCGCCCCTCAGGCATCTCCTTGTTCTGCCTTCCCTGGCTCCACCCCTTGAGCCTCTGTCACGGATCCACCGGACTCCCTCTCTCACGCCACACTCTGCTCCCTCTCCTTCACTCCACACAGCGCTCACTCTCCCCTGAGTTGATCACACGCATCTGCACTTCATCAGTGTCTAATCAAGGACTGCATAAGAAACCCTCTCTCACTCACAATCATTGTCTGTTCTCATTGTCAGTATTTCCCCAGAGACTATTGACTCCCTAGTTTGTCTAGACTTACCTGTAATTATATACTTACCTGTTATTGTTCCCTCGTCATAGTTAAGCGTTAGTTCATCCTCCATTTGTTCCCCAGCGTTTGGATTCTCCTGTTACGTTTACATTTCCTGTAAAGACCAAAAGACTTTGTGCGTTTTCCCTTCCTCTGCATATTGTTATATTTCCCTGTTGAAGTTTACTCACCTGCTGTTCGTGTCATACATGTGTCTGGATTGCCTCACCTGTTTGTTACACCTCTTGTCCATTCCCTCTGTCAATAAACCCCGCAATTGAGTCCATCCCTCTGCCTCATGAGTTTGATATTAAGAATTGTTAAATTTCACTAACAACTACATATAGTACATTTTGGTATTATGACAATGTACTGTATATATATTGTGTATGGTAGATCTTGCAGCAATAACATGAAAAAGTTGATCTCATTCCACAGACGTGTGAGCACCCCTGCTGTAGTGGAGTGGCTTTTCTTTCTTTGACTATCGTACGTAACATAATATAACTACCATATAACAATACCCTCCTCCCCTACCCAGCACAGTCTACATTTCTGTTGCAGAGAATCGAGTTGATTGCATAAGTGTCATTTCAGCAGGGCTGTTTCTGTCATGCTTCTTCTCCTCCTCCTCTTTCTTTTTTCCTCTTCTGACTCCCAGATTGGTACATAGGACGTCCTCTTCATGATTCCTGCATCCCGCTCTTACTTGAATTAGTAGCAGAGATTATTTTGCAAAGATGGTCCACTTCTATTAAAATGAATGGGAGAAATTGAAATGCTCAACCAAGGAGCTCAAGCACCCAATGGTCAATGGAAGTCCCGCCTTACAGTTAAAAGAGCCAATCACCTTTTAGAAAATGTCATTTTTGTCTGCTAAGCATTACCAATCATTGGTTTCAAGTATCATTGCAGTGAATTACTGTAATTGCCTGGCTTGCCTGTCCCATAGGTCCGCCTCTGTGTACAGTATGTCTCACAACAATATAGCATACATTTAAATACATTGTCATCTGCTGTACCTACTGTATACATTTAGCTGGGAAACAGTAGGTGCCTTTTGTGTTTAAACTAAAGGATTAAATATGATGATTTTATGTTGATGATTAGTAGTAGGACTGTTAATAATACTGTTTAATAATGTCACTTGTATATATTTCTTTATTTCAGAGAGACATGCTTTACCCATGTTTCATTTGCTTCATGCTTCTGTAGGTAATGCTTTTTAGACAGTAATATTTTTTGCAGTGTTACTTTTCAAATTTTCAACTGATTTTTTAGTTGTTTTTTTTTTTTAGGGATTGTCTTTGCAGCAAATCCACCCCAAAGATGTTTAAATACAGAGGACAGTGGTATTCTTTTTGAGTATTGTATTGTAATGCCAAATATCTCAAAATAATGTTTGATATACTCTAGGGTGGAGTTAAAATAGTTAAAATTATTTCTGTATGATTTTAGAATTTACATTCATAAGATTTGATTTTATTATGGAATGAATCACTGTTGAAATGTAGTTTCACTGTGACTGATGCATTTTCTTTCACCTTTAGGGAGGGACTCCTCAGCAGAGCCACATCACAGCACATAACTGACCTTTGCAAGCTTTTGTATCTTACCAGATGTGGGTTTGCAGATGCATGAATCAGAATCAGAATCAGCTTTATTGCCAAGTATGCTTACACATACAAGGAATTTGTCTTGGTGACAGGAGCTTCCAGGGTACAACAATACAAAAACAATACAAAAACAGCAGCAAGACATAGATAATAATAAAAAAAATAGTTATATACATACGTACATACACACATACACATACGTAGTGCAATCTAATACAAATCTGTTATCTGTTATGTACAGTGCAAATACAAATCTGTTATGTACAGTGCAAATGTTTTTTTTTTTCTCCAGAGGAATGAAATGGCAGAAGAGATTGGATGTGTTGGATAAATATAAAAAAAGACTAAGCTGTGTATTGCACTTAGTAATTGCTCAATGGGACAATTTAACTGTTCATGAGATGGATAGCCTGAGGGAAAAACTGTTCCTGTGCCTGACGGTTCTGGTGCTCAGAGCTCTGAAGCATCGGCCAGAAGGCAACAGTTAAAAAAGGTAGTGGACAGGGTGAGTGGGGTCCAGAGTGATTTTTCCAGCCTTTTTCCTCACTCTGGAAGTGTATAGTTTTTGAAGGGGGGGCAGGGGGCAACCAATAATCCTCTCAGCACTCCAAATTGACTTTTGTTGTCTTCTGATGTCTGATTTTGTAGCTGAACCAAACCAGACAGTTATTGAAGTGCAGAGGACAGACTCAATGACCACTGAGTAGAACTGTATCAGCAGCGCCTGTGGCAGGTTGAACTTCCTCAGCTGGCGAAGGAAGTACAACCTCTGCTGGGCCTTTTTCACAATGGAGTCAATGTGTGTCTCCCACTTCAGGTCCAAAGCAGACGAAGAGCTGCTCAGAGATTCTAAAGCTCTGCGTGTGATCCAAATAGATGCGTAAAGCATGCACCGGACACAGAAACATCAGGGCTGGGTCTGCCTCCTCCTGGGGCAGCGCTCGCAGGTTCACCACCTGGTCTCTAAAAGGGGTTGTGGGAACCTTGGGCACATAGCCCGGTCTGGGTCTCAGGATCACGTGAGAGTAGTCCGGACCGAACTCCAGGCACGCTTGCAGGTCTCCTACCCTCTTGATGGAAGTGAGTGCAGTCAGGAGGGCAGTCTTCAAGGAGAGTTCCTTAAGCTCAGCTGACTGCAAAGGCTCAAAGGGGGCTCTCTGTAGACCCTGAAGAACAACAGAGAGGTCAGGAGGGGTTCAGCCTCCTGGCACCTCTCAGGAACCTGATGATCAGGTTGTGCTTCCCAAAGGACTTACCGTCCACTGTGTTGTACACCTTCAAGGTGGAAGGGGACAGCCGCCCTTCCAACCTCTCCTACAGGAAGGAAAGCACCTATCTGACTGCACAAATCTGGGGGTCTTCCTGTCGGGAAGAACACCACTTAGTGAACAGACACCACTTAAAGGCATACAGGTGCCTCGTAGAGTGGGCCCTAGCCTGAGTGATCGTGTCTACCACCGCGGGTGGTAGACCGCTTAGGTCTTCTGCGTCCCGTCCAGGGGCCAGACATGGAGATTCCAGAGGTCTGGTCTTGGGTGCCAGATGGTGCCCCGTCCCTGAGAAAAGATGTCCTTCCTCAGGGGAATTCACCGGGGTCTGAGAACCACATCTGGGTGGGCCAGTAGGGTGCTACCAGGAAGACCTGCTCCTCATCCTCCCTGACCTTGCACAGGGTCTGTGCAAGTAGACTCACTGGGGGAAACGCATATTTGCGCAGTCCAGGGGGCCAGCTGTGTGCCAGCGCGTCTATACCGAGAGGTGCCTCGGTCAGGGTGTACCAGAGCAGGCAGTGGGAGGACTCTTGGGAGGTGAACAGGTCTACCTGTGCCTGTCCGAATCAACTCCAGATCAGCTGGGCCACCTGAGGGTGGAGTCTCCACTCTCCCCTGAGGGTAACCTGCCGTGACAGCGCGTCCACTGCAGTATTGAGGTCGCTCGGGATGTGAGTGGCTCGCAGCGACTTGAGGTGCTGCTGACTCCGGAGGAGGAGACAGCGGGCGAGTTGTGACATACAACGGGAGTGCAAACCGCCTTGACGGTTGACATATGCTACCGTTGCCGTGTTGTCTGTCTGAACTAACACGTGCTTGCCCTGGATCAACAGCCGGAACCTCCGCAAGGCGAGCAGAATTGCCAGCAACTTGAGGCAGTTGATGTGCAAATGCAGCCACGGGCCCGTCCACAAGCCGGCGGCTGCATGCCCATTGCAAACGGTGCCCCAGCTCATCTTGGAGGCATCTGTCGTGACCAAGATGTGCCTGGAGACCTGCTCTAGGGGAACACCTGCCTGTATAAATGCGAGGTCAGTCCAAGGGCTGAAGAGGCGGTGACAGACCGGCGTGATGACCACGCGATGTGTCCCGCGGCGCCATGCCCATCTCCGGACTCAAGTCTGAAGCCAGTGATGTAGCGGTCTCATATGCATCAACCCGAGCGGAGTGGCCACCGCTGAGGATGCCATATGCCCCAGGAGCCTCTGAAAGAGTTTCAGTGGAACTGCTGTTTTCTGTTTGAACGCCTTCAAACAGGTCAGCACCGACTGTGCACGCTCATTCATGAGGCGCGCCATCAACGAGACTGAGTCTAACTCCAAACTGAGAAAAGAGATGCTCTGAACCGGGAGGAGCTTGCTCTTTTCCCAGTTGACCCGAAGCCCTAGTCGGCTGAGGTGCGAGGGCACCAGGTCCCTGTGTGCACACAACACAACCAGAGAGTGAGCTAGGATTAGCCAACCATTGGGATAGTTGAGGATGTGAATGCCCACTTCCCTTAGCGGGGCAAGGACTGCCCCTTCGACCTTCGTGAAGATGTGAGGGAACAAGGACAGACCAAAAGGGAGGGCCTTGTACTGACACACCCGACCTTCGAATACAAACCACAGGAAGGGTCTGTGTCGAGGTAGAATCAAGACATGGAAGTACACATCCTTCAGGTCTACCACCGTGAACCAATCTTGATGCCGGACGCTCGCTAGAGTGCGTCTTTGCATCAGCATCTAGAACGGGAGTCTGTGTAAAGCCCGGTTCAGTACTCGCAGGTCCAAGATTGGCCACAACCCACCACCATTTTTTGGTACAATGAAGTACGGGCTGTAAAACCCCTTCTTCATCTCGGCTGGAGGGACAATCTCGTCAGATGTACCGGTGGGTGGGGCCTCGCAGCAGGGTGGAGCTTGAGGTGCCACACCGTGTTGTGGCCATGCTGAGTTCAGGGACATCGAAGTACCTGGCTACTTGTGACCACCCCCGGAACAGCCTGGGAAGAGGCCTGTCCTCGTGACCCGTGGAGACTGTCACATCGGGGGTGGATTTGTGCCACAGCTGGGCGCTCAGGGGCGGGGAGTCCGCCGCTGGATTGCCAAACCTGCCAAAATGGAGTGGTGGACGGTGGTCATGATGACGGCCGTGCACACCGGGTATGTGACCCAGGGAACAAGGAAACTGCTCTTGCTGATCTCTTGGGTACTGCAGTCACTTGGGCATGCAGCACAATTAAATGCAAAGGTAACAAAAGATTCTCCTCCCGGCACTCGACCGGGGGATGGAGTGGTCTACTTACCAGCTCCAGAGCAGCGGGTTTCGTCGCCCCTGGGTCGCCCGTCTCAGGGGTGCTTTGAAGTCTTCGCGGGTTCTTGGCAGCCACGAGATGGGTGGCGTCTGCTTCCTGTGGTGGGCTCCATGCTGGGGCCAGGCCGCAGGGGTGGGCTGTGGCAGAGCCGGTGCAGTCACCACAGGGGGACGCCTTTGGCGACGAGCAGACGGGGTGCGGGATCTTGAGCCATGCCGGGGCAGGATGTGCCAGATAACCTCCGTCTGCTGCTTCACCGCTGAGAACTGCTGGACAAAGTCCTTGGTGTTGCCGGACTGGCCAACATGGGAAATGGGGGCAGCAAGGAACCGTGCCTTTTCGGCCTCTCCCATCTTGACCAGGTTGAGCCAAAGGTGGTGCTCCTGGACCACCAAGGTGGACATCGCCTGCCCGAGAGACCGCACCGTGAAATTCGTCACCCGGAGAGCGAGGTCGGTCGCCAAGCACAGCTCCTGCATCAATCCCGGGGCGGAACTACCCTCGTGCAGGTCCTTTGGCGCCTTGGCTTGGTGGACTTGCAGGAGAGCCATGGCGTGCAGGGCGGAGGCAGCTTGTACAGCAGCACCATAGGCCTTGGCCGTCAGAGACGACGTAAACATACAGGCCTTGGACGGGAGCTTTGGGTGCCCGTGCCAGGTGGCGATGCTCTGTGGGCATAGGTCAGCATCCACAGGGGGGGATTGCTGAATAGCCCTTGGCCGCCCCACCATCGAGGGTAGTGAGTGCGGGGAAGCTGAAAGATCGGGACTGGGCAGTACAAAGTGCCTCCCACGACCTTGTCAGCTCTTCATGCACTTCCGGGAAGAAAGAAACGGGGGCGGGGCGTGGCTTTGAGCGGTGCCACGAGCCCAGGAACCAATCATCGAGCCGTGAGGGTTCAGGGGAGAACGGAGGGTTTCCACTCTAGTCCGATGCTCGCGGCTGCCCGGGAAAACATGTCGTCATCTCCGACTCAGCCTGTGACTGGGCAACCGCACCCGAAGGGAGGAGCCCAGCTGAGGCTTCCGCATCCGACTGGATGAGCCCGCTCTCTGATGCTGCACTCGAGAGCTCATCACCTTCACGGGCTCCGAATAAGAGGTCAAACTCGCCATGAGACGAGCCGGCGGACTCATCCGGAAGCCCGATCGGGGCAGACGAGCGTGCTGGTGAATGGGAGGTCCGTGGGGGGATACCCGGCGGAGGTTGTCCCATTGGGTTCCCCAAATTGCCCCCAGTGCTAGCCGCACTGGCCTCATACCCATGGGTAGAAGGACCGAGGCGGGGAGCCTCTGGGGTGGCTTGCTTTCTTACGAAGGTAAGCCGCGACCGCAATGTTGCCATGGACATGTTCTCGCAATGAGTACATGGCCCATCCATGAGCAGTGCCCAGACACGAAAGACAGCAATCGTGACCGTCAGAAGGCGAGAGATAACGAGTGCCACCAGGAATAACACACAAACGGAAAGGCATCTTTAAAAAGACGCATCTTTAAAAAGACGCTCCATGTGTGTCGCTCTTTTGGAGATATATACTCTTTTAGAGAAATATACTCTTTTATTTATGCCAAAGCACCCAGGGGTATTCTCTGCAGTGCACCAGTGCAGAGAGGGAAGAAGCTACTGAAATGCGCCGTCAGGTCCAGCAGAGGTGACTGAACAATCGTGGGAATTCAGCTCAGTGAGCATGACCGTTCGGCTCCGAAGAGAAAATCTGAATGAGTGGTTGCATACCAGCTCCTTTTATACCCGTATGTCCAGGGGAGTGGTATGCAAATACCACTCGTCAATTTTCACTGGCCTTTTATCAAAGACCAGAGGTGTCTCGGTCTCCCAAGAGTGACCCCTAGTGTCACTACATCGACACAACGTCGAGTGAGTGACAGATAGGGAACTTACAGATGTTGGCCTTAACCAGTGTCAACCTGGACAGAGGCCTATTCCAGTCCAACTTACACCACACAAGACTCTTTTCTGCTTATACTGTATACAGATGACTGTCTACAGGTGCATCTCAATAAATTAGAATGTCGTGGAAAAGTTCATTTATTTCAGTAATTCAACTCAAATTGTGAAACTCGTGTATTAAATAAATTCAATGCACACAGACTGAAGTAGTTTAAGTCTTTGGTTCTTTTAATTGTGATGATTTTGGCTCACATTTAACAAAAACCCACCAATTCACTATCTCAACAAATTAGAATATTCTATACTTGCAAGTTATCTTCAAAATTAGATGTATGCAAATATAACTTGAACTGAATATTGCAATAGCAAAGAACTTTATCCAGCTGTGGATAATCCCTTAAATTAAATGGATATTTCACCCAAAAAGGAAAATTCTCTTATAATTTACTCACCTTCATGCCATCCCAGATGTGTATGACTTTCTTTCTTCTACAGAACACAAACAAAGATTTTTAGATGAATATCTCAACTCTGTAGGTCCATCCAATGCAAGTGAATGGTGACCAGACCTTTGAAGCAACAAAAAGCAGATAAAGGCAGCATAATGCTGCTGAAAGCTAAGCAAAAACTGAATGTGTTTTAAAATATAACAATGGTTCTGGATTGTCGTCTTTGGTTTACTTTAGTTATTTCCTATAAAATAATTTGGGACTGTCATATAACTGGTGTAACAGCTTTAATTGAGGGCAAGCTTAACACCAGCAATGCAAAATGCAGCTTACTTTTGGAAAGTGATATATTTCTATATATCTTTTGTATGAATGGATAATTTATTGGCCATCACATTGTTGACAGTTCTCAACTACTCGCTATTAAACATATAGCCTAAATTCACTATTTCATTGAGTACGGGTCATTTATTAAGCAGATCTTGGTTAAGTAAATGTCATAATGCATGCCAATAACAGCCTAGTTTTGGTGAATAATGTGATTACTCAAGTCATTTAAGTTGCTGGAGCATCCTGTTTCAATCTTAATTGTGGTGTAATGTTAGGTTAGATGAAACTACAGAAACACAGTGAAGATACATACTTTCTGTACGCACAGTTAATGATGTTGACAAATAGTATACGCTGATGCCACAAATTTATGTCGTTTTCAATACAACTCAAATGCACAAATGCATTTGACAGTAATAGAAGACCAACAACAGAATATTAAACATACCAATAATTTACTGCTCTACAAAGTCAAATGATACACAAACACTGGAGTATTTACACTGGATTATAAAACAGTTTTCCCTGAATCTGATTAGGCCAAATTCTGCTGTATATAGTTTTTCTTTGAGACAAAGTGGAGGTGTTTAACTAAATCTGCGCTGGTTAATTGATGAGTGGAAACTGTTGAATAGCTACAGCAGACCAAATGAAAAACAAACCAGTTGTATTTGTTCAAGGTTCAGATGAGAACCAAATCTGGATCTACTAATCTAAACAAACTGGGGAATGCATGAAAATATGTTTTCATGTCAGATTTAACTGCCCACTTTGTCTTTCTTAGAAAAATTATCTTAAAAAAAAAATAATATATATATATATATATATATATATATATATATATATATATATATATATATATATATATATATATATATATATATTTTTTTTTTTTTTTATTGGAGTAGTTAAATGTTTGTCCAGTATGTAAAGGTGTGCTGTGATTGGACTCTGTTTATGTCGCATCATCACACTCGTTTGTCATTGGTTGAATGTCAGTTTAAGTAAGAGAGAGTCAGTGTCATCATGCACAGTTCAATCCTCAACTTCAAATGATCATTATAAACTCAGAAAATCTCTTCAGTGGATAAAAATGAAGACTACACTTTCTGTGCTCCTCATCATGGAGCTCTATGGACTCACCTCCTGTTTCAAGGAACATTTCTTTGTGAATCAGAATTTTACATGGGACCATGCACAGCAGCACTGCAGAACTCACTTTGCTGATCTGTCAACCTTCACCAATGAGAGTGAGGAACAGCAATTTTTGAAAGATGCAGTTGTTCAAACTTATCACAGCTGGGTTGGACTCTACAAAGATTCAAATATCTGGAAGTGGGCAGGAGGTGAAAATGCAACACAAATTAGCTGGGATAATAAACAACCAGACAATGATAACTATGCCTATCTAAACAAAACCAGCAAGAAACTGCATGATAGAGGAAAAAATTATGAATACACCTTCTTCTGTATGATGCTATCTGAGTTTGTTCTGGTGCCTCTGAATCAGACATGGGAGGGAGCTTTGGAATACTGCAGATATCATAATACTGATCTGGCAAGTTTGAGCTCAAGTAATAGGATGAATTATGCTGTTGGGAAACTCACAGCAGCTCAAACAGAATACGTGTGGACTGGTTTGCGCTTCTTAGCTGGAGAATGGTTCTGGGTCAGTGGAGATGATCTTGACTATACGGCCTGGTCTCAAGTGGGACAGCTCCAGTGTCCTGCCAGAAACCTCCGTTGTGGAGCTCTGGACAAGAATAATAAGGTCTGGATGCCCAGAAACTGTGAGGAGAAGCTTAACTTCATTTGTTCTTAGTAGTTAGTAGATGGTACGTCACCTGTATAATTTGGAATCTTATCTTAAAACCTGAAGTAAACACTTAACGTGACATCTGAGATTGCATATACTTTTCATGTGGGTTTATGTGTTCGAGAACCAGGCTTGTAGTCACACTTTTTACTCCAGTGAATATTACCCAGGTTAGGTCTATATGAAAATTTTCTGAACAGGCACATACCTTAAAGTCTTGACTACAAAAAAAGCTATTGAACAGTTCCACTGTTATTGCCTAGTAAAAAAGACAGTTAATTCAACACACAATGAAGTTTTGTGACAACATGCCCCAATAGCACTTTATGACACACTTTATGTGTTAAGTTTTCATAATTGAACCTGCAAGGGGGTGGGGGGGGGGGGCACACACAACCTCCAAAAATAAATGTACACCTCTCTTTAAATCTACATCTGCAGTAAACAGATTATTATAAGCTTTTCAGCCACACTGAATGAGGTAAAACAATTATGAAGCACAAAATCATTCATAATAGAAAATAGCAATGGAAAAGGTAATGTACTAAAATATCAAAGCATTGTTTTGGCCAACAAATATTGTTATTGATATACTGTATAAATTGATGACATTTAAAACATTTATGAGATATACGCTTGTGTGTATATTTCAGTCAAGATGTAAAATACTATATTGATGCTTCAGTCATGTATTTTAAAATGAATAATATTGTGTAATTTGTTTATATCCTGTCATTAATTATACTTATCTTCAAATATATGATTGCAGAACACACAGATATTTCCATTCATTTAAATATGTAACATAAAGATCTATGATATGCATACATTGTTTTGTTTTTCTTTCGATGATTTAAATAGTCTTTTTGTGGCTTACCTTTCATTGTGTGTTTGCAGGTAATGGTCTTTTCTCATCTTCTAGTTTTACAGAGTCCACTGGTGACAGACTGTGTATCAAGTTCTCTTCCACTCAACATAAATTTGACCTATAAGCAGCCTGCATGTGTTTGGATCACAACATAGAACAATAGAACAAAATGCATGAAAGTGATTTCATTCATGTGCTCTAAATGGCCACGTTCACACAGCAGCACAATACGGTTATCGTTTTTGTTTTGGAATGCTAAATATGGTTTCGTTCTCACACACTTTTGTTATTAAATAGAAGGATAACCACATTAACCGAATCGACACCCTTAATTTCAGAAAACATGTATTTTCTGCAAACAGTTGCTCAAACAGTGAACATCAATATACTGGACAATACATTGACTGTCACATCATATAATGTGAGAGCCATACTGCACTGTGATGTATGTATGGAAGGACACATCATTTACATTCACTCACAGTTCACTTAAAACCAAATCCAGACCTATTCCTTAAAACAAATGTGAGGAATACATGCAAAAATGTTTGCATGGTAAATAATTGATATTTAGTTTTACAGCAGACTTGCATTTTCCTGGTGTGTTTAAAAAGTATTTTTCAAAAATGAGTCAGTCCCTTAATCTAGAATGTATCAAATTTTCATGGCTATATGCAGCCTATCACAAGGAACTACCTCTGCTGTCTGTCTTTTGATTGATTGATCATTTAAGTCACATGATGCAAACAATAGATACATCGGCTGAACCAAATCCTGGTTACCAAATTTACCTTTTACTCCTATGGCAGGAGAATGAAGATAAATATCGTTAACACTTTATTTAACAGTGTCTGTGTTACACATATTACAAGTTACTATTATTAAGTACTAGAAACATAACAATAATAATATACACTTACTAGCAGCATTATAATATAAATACATGTACATGTTGTTCAGTATTATTATTATTCAGTAATTATGTAAATACTCAGTGACATGAACACTAAAATAAAGTGTGACCAAAATGTCCTAAAGATTTTTATATTTTTTGAAGTTGTTGTGTGGTTCTTTTGCACTTCAAATCAAAAGAAATAAATCCCCAAAACAAATGTTTTCCCACCAACCAGTTAAATTAAATTAAGATGATGCAGCAGACTTTGTATTGCAGATTTAATTACAAGTAAAATAAATATGTTAGTTAATTGAGTCTAATGGGAATGATTTTGCATGCACCAATAAATGATGTGTTGTTGAAGACTGTATCTGACAGATATACTGTAATTGAATCTTTTTTTTTTTTAATTATTATTTATTTATTCATACAATGTTTAGCCTAAAGCTTTGAAATTTAGCATCATCTCACTGAAAATTTTTTTTTCCTGCCCTCAGCAAATATTGCTCATTGAAATATAAAACTTTTACTTAAAAAGTAATGTTTTGAAAATGCATGTTTTGAGCTCAAACAAGCCCATCTGGCACCAACAAACATCCATGCGATTATCTAATCAGCAAATCGTGTGGCAGCAGTGCAGTGCATAAAATCAGGCAGATACAGGTCAGGAGCTTCAGTTAATGTTCACATCAACCATCAGAATGGGGGAAAAAAATGTGTTCTCAGTGGTTTGGACCATGGCATGATTGTTGGTGCCAGACGGGCTGGTTGAGCAAAACAGTCTCTAGAATTTACTCAGAATGGTGCCAAAAACAATAAAAACATCCAGTGAGGGACAGTTCTGTGGATGGATAAGCCTTGTTGATGAGAAAGGTCAACAGAGAATGGTCAGACTGGTTCGAACTGACAAAGTCTACGGTAACTCAGATAACCCCTCTGTACATTTGTGGTTAGAAGAATAGCAGGGTTGGCGCTGTTTTAGCAGCATGAGGGGGACCTACACAATATTAGGCAGGCAGTTTTAATGTTGTAGCTGATGTCTATATATTAGGGGTGTAACGGTTCAAATTTCTCACAGTTCCATTTGTATCACGGTTTTAGGGTCACGGTTTCGGTACGGTTCGGTATTTGTTCAGGGGGAATTTTTTTTTTTTACTGCCAAATCCAAAGTAAAAATATTCTATTTGGTAACATACACTTCAAGAGATTTGCCCTCATTACAAATCACCATTGTATTTGTAGTAAAATCATAGTAACCACAAAATTAACATGGTTACTGTCATGGTTACAGTACTATAGTAGAATCAAGGTTACTTTATGGAAACTACAATATGACTGTTGTAAAACAATTGTTAAATGTACAACCCCAATTCCAAAAAATTTGGGACAGTATAAAAAATGCTAATAAAAACAAAAAGGAGTGATTTGTAAATTATATCCACCCTTTGCTATATTGAAAACACTACAACTACACATTATATTATGTTTTATTTTGTGAATTTCATTGTTTGTTTTTTTAAATGTACAGTAATTTCAAATCAGATGATTGCAACGCACTGCAGAAAAGTTGGGAGAGTCGAGTGTTTACCACTGTGAAACATCACCATTTCTTCTAATAACACTTATTAAGCATTTGAGCACTGAAGACACAAGTTTATTAAGTTTAAAAAGTGGAATTTCCCCCATTCATCCATTATGCAGGTCTTCAGCTGCACAATTGTACGGGGTCTAAGTTTCCGTATTGTGCGCTTCATAATGCACAACACATTCTCAATTGGAGATGGTCAGGACTGCAGGCAGGCCAATCTAGCACCCGCACTCTCTGCTTATTCGGCCAGTTTGTGGTTTGAAGCTGTCCTGCTGAAAATTCCAATATGTCCTTGAAAAAGATGTTGGATGGCAGTATATGTTGCTCCAAAATTTTTACATATCTGTCTGCATTAATGATGCCCTCACAGACGTGCGTGTTATCCATGCCATGGGCACTGACACACCCCTGGTCCATACAAACACTGGCACTGACCTGACCTGACACAGACACTGACCTGACACTGATAACAGCTTGGATGGTCCTTTTCCTCTTTGGCACGGAGAACACAACAGCTGTGTTTTTCAAAAACTATTTGAAATGTGGACTCATCGGACCAAAAAACACGGTTCCACTGTTCTACTTTCCATCTAAGATGAGACCGAGCCCAGAGAAGTTGGCAGCACTTCTGTACAGTGTTGATGTAGGGCTTCTGTTTTGTATAGTAAAGTCTTAACTTGCATCTGTGGATGCAGAGGCGAGAGGTGTTGGCTAACAAAGGTATACTAAAGCAATCCAAAATCCATGTTCATGATATCCATTAGAGATGAATGATGTTTTTTAAGATAGTGACATCTGAGGGATCAGAGATCACACGCATTCAGAAGTGGTTTTCATCTTGCCCTTTATGCACCGAGATTTGACCAGATTCCTTGAATCTTTTAACTATATTGTGCACTGTAGATGGTGAAATGTCCAAAATCCTTCCAGTTTGTCTTTGAGGAACATTGTTCTCAAAGTGCTGGATTATTTGCTGGAACATCTATTGGCAAATTGACAAGTCTCAAATGATCCTTACTCTTGAAGGACTAGGCTGTTTTTGGAGGCTCCTTATATACTATGACACGTGTTTAACATTTCCTGTTTCATATTGCCTTGTTATTTTAACTCGTCAAATTGTTATTAGTCTTAAATTGCCTGTCTCAACTTTTCTGGACCGTGTTGCAATCATCTTATTTGAAATTACTGTAAATAAAAAAATAAAAAAAATAAAAGTAAACATCATATAATGTGTAGTTGTAGTGCTTTCAATATAGCAAAGGGTGAATATAATATACAAATCACTCCTTTTTGTTTTTATTAACATTTTTCATACTGTCACAACTTTTTCAGAATTGGGGTTGTATCAAAACCATGATTTCTGCTAAGAAAACCACGGTGACAGCAGTCCTTGTTATTACTCTCATGGTTACTACAATATTACCAGTGTTGAGTGTACTGCATTACTAAGCAATTAATTACTGTAATTAAATTACTTTTTGATTGTAAAATGTAAAGCGATTACTCTTAATTTTTCAGTAATTTAATTACAGTTACTTCTGATGTAATTGTGTTAAATACTGTATATACTATAGAACAATTCTATATAAAACAATAATGAACCTAAAATTGAAATTTAACGTCTAATGTTAAAATGAATGTTTTCTAATTTATTGCAGCACCCTTAAATTCTTTGGCCAGTTCATGAATAATTTATTTGATTTTATATGATTTATTTGAAGGAATTAAAAGAACAATTTCATGCCTATCCTTATATTTTTCAACTGGTTGAGGTTGATAAGGATTTTACAAGTGATTAGTAATAAGTAATGCAATTACTTTTCAGACAGAGTAATTAGTACATTAATATAATTACACTGTATAAGATGTAAGTAGTAGTTAGTAATTAATTACTTTTTTAGGGTAACTTACCCAACACTGAATATTACTATAGTAAAACCATGGTTAATTTTCATTGGTTATTTCAAACTCAACTCAACGTATTTTCAACATTCAGAATCTGTGCATCACTATAGAAGAAATAAACTTGCTTTTAAAATGAAGAGGAGAATGGATGTTGTAATGCAACATGAGTGTTTTAATCATACGTGGAAATCCCACATCTTCATCAACGGAGTAAAAGCAACATAACTTTGGCTATGAACACCCCAAGCGCTTTAGTTCTTGTTTCATGTCTGTCCGAACTAGCACAGAGTGCCTGTTTAAAGATGGAAGGAATTGTGTCTGTGTGCAGTTTTCGGGCTCACCTGCGGCTCTGTGCACACCGCGCACTATATATCCTCGGGTGATGTCAGCATAAATAGCTAATCAAATATCGATGTATTGCCAGTATACGGCACTTGCGCCGAACAATGTCTGCAAACAGTGCCTGTTTTGTAAACGTTTTTTGACCATCGCTATTGTAATTGACTGCATAAAGAAAAGTTCCCAGACAGAAGACTTGAATGATGCAGGGGCTTCTCTCTTGCGGCTTGTTTTCTCCACTTGCCATTTTGCCAACTAACATGTGCAGAACTGTGATGTCATCAACTGATTTAACATACTAACAGTTAATAGGACAGCTTCTCTCAGGCAGATGTGCCCATCTGTGAGCCATTCAGGTGCATTAGCGGAGGTTACAACTCTGCATGTCTATTTGGCTCTTTATTTTCTTTGCCAAACTGTATGATCCAGATGCGTTATTAAATTAGAGATGATCTGCGGAGCAAATGCTTACCGAACCATTGTTGTCGAACTGTACAGTTAGTTTTTTTTACAGAGAACCCCTAATATACAGTATATATATATATATAAAAGTTTTAGGCACATAATATTTTTGTCTTAAGATGGTTATTTATATCTTCAGCTTTAGTGTGTCAATAGGAAATATACATTTTAGACTCCCAAACATCCCTTTTGCAAATAGAATAGAACAGAAGAACAGTGAGCCCTGTAACAGATCGAATGGCTCCTCAGAGTCCCCCACTGAACATTGAGTCAGTCTGGGATTACATGAAGAGACAGAAGCAATTGAGACTAAATAGATAGAAGAACTGTGGCGAATTCTCCAAGAAGCTTGGAACATCCTACCTGCCAACAACCAAGAAAAACTGTGTCCAGGTGTTCCTAGGGGAACTGGTGCTGTTTTGAAGGCAAAGGTGGTCACAACAAATATTGATTTAACTTTTTATATGTTTACTGGATTTTGTTTTGCATTAAGTGATAAGTGAAAACTATTTATGGCATTATCTTTTAAAACATCCTCACTATGCAACATTTTTCATAAGTGCCTACAACTTTTGCACAGTACTGTATATGGTGAAAAGCATATGAAAGCTATGATTGAAAATCAGGGTTATTCCACCAAATATTGATTTCTGAACTCTTCCTAAGTTAAAACATTAGCATTGTGTTGTTTAAAAATAAATATGAACTTGTTTTCTTTACATTATTCAAGGTCTGAAAACACTGCATCACAACATCACGTCTTTGCATGAGACTCGATGGGGAGAGTAAACATGAAATTAAGTGCTATTTTACGTTTTGTTTTGTTTTTTTGTTTTTTTTTTGTCCAAGATGAATAAAGAGTGGTACTTGTTAGTATTTTGTGTTCTGTGATGTTGAGATTTAGAAGAGTTTCTGCAATTTAAGTTTCAGTGGCTACCACTCTGGTGAAGAGTGAAGTTTGAGCTTATAAACTAAATCTCAGTATTTAAAGTTACTAGCACTTCCAATAATCAATCTAAATGAGCTTAAAATGCATAGTGTGGTAAACCTAGACATTTAGGGTTAAAAAACGTTTGTTTGTGCGGTGCAAGTATTTAGTATTTGCAATGAAAACATTTGCTGCAAACAAATTCAACTCATACATTTGGGCATTGCCAACTATAAGCAGTGATGTGAAGTAATTGAGTAAACATATTTAAGTACTATACTTAAGTATTATTATTTTTTTATTTGTACTTTACTCGAATGCAATTTAAACAGAATACTTTTACTTAATTACATTTCCAAAGAAAATTTGTGTTACTTTTTAGTCCTTACAATTTCATTTCACTTGACAAGTACTCACTACATTTTTTCAGATAATTTTTTCGTCTTACTGGACTGAAGCCACCTTTTCACTGCATCCGACAAATGACAGATGACAGACCAGAGGTCAGTCATTTCAAATGGAGTGTCGTGCGGCGGCTGTGTGGAGTCCCGACCATTTGCAGAGGCAGAATTTCAGATCTGATTTGAGCTTTGGATATGTTGAAATATTTGTGCGACTAGACCACATGTTACCGCCCGACTGAATGTGATGAATTCATTCAAAACTATGAGCACAAAGTGAGAAACACTGATGTTTTTTGTCCTAAACTGTATTCTAAACGCCTGCTACGTCTACAGATTGGACAGTTATGAAGTCAAAAATGATCATTCATGTTGCAAATATACAGTATATATAAAACAAAAGGCTTTTGAAATTAAATGTTATTTCTACACTTGCCTTCATATTTAAATCATATCTATGAATTTCTACTCCCTATTTGCTGAATTATTATTGTTGTTAGGCAACTATTAATTATAATAATAACTATAAAACCAGCAATGATAATGATAATAATAATAATAATACAAATAATGGAATCTGAGAAATATTAATTATTAATTTTATTGAATTCATCCATCTGCTCAACAGCAAGATTTGGTAGCAAACCTCAGACAATGGGCCCCCTCTAGATTGTATAGGCTTGGTCTTAAAGACACACCCACCTGCTGGCAATGCCAATCAGAAGCTGAGGAGAGAGAGGTATAGTTCTGGATGTGTATGATTCTTATATATATATATGTATATATATATAGATTTGAGTGAAAGGGTATAAAAGTAATTGTTGTTTTAGCACCTCTAGCGTCCATTCCACCAGGAAATTGCCGTGTCACATACAATAGGCCACATAAAATAATTTTGCAAAAATGTAGTTATTGTAACATGATTCTATGACCAGGTTGCGAATGCCACTGGGGGAGAAATATGACAGTCGTCAGACAGTAAAAAGGTGATGCAGAAGTTCCAATAAAACGAAGGAAGTGGGAAGTGGGGTGGCAGTCCAGGTAAAACAACTTTTAATGGTCTTTAGCTTGACAACAGTACATGCACTTTTAGCTTCACAGCACAATGCACTTCAGCTTTACATCTAAATACACTTCACTACTTAATGCACTTCGGCTTCACTACTTCAGCTTCAGTACTTCAGGTACCTTGGTTCCCGTCTCTCTCTCCCTCACTGCCTCCCGTCATCACTGTAATGAGACACAGGTGTTACGCATCATTAATCACCAGGTGATGGCCCTTACCACTTCCTCTCTCCACAGTGACAGACACATGACCACGTCCCGCACCACAGGTAACTTAACAAACCAATCTAATTTAACAACATCTTCTCTCACACAATCTCCTCTCTTGATTTCATACCAGCTAGGAAAAAATTACTTTTTACTTTTTTAATACTTATGTACAATTTAATGTGAATACTTTTTTACTTTCACTAAAGTATGTTTTTGGCTAGATACTTGGACTTTTAATGGAGTAAAATTTTCATGCAGTATCCATACTTTCACTTAAGTATAATTTCTGAGTATTTTTTACACAATTGTTTTTTATATGGAATATTTTTACAGCACTTTGACATGCCAGCAATCATTACCTTTGTCAATTAAATGTATAACCTAATTGATTTGGAAACAATTAAACTAGATTTACACAATGGGCAATGTTATACACAAATTCAGTATAACTGTAGCAGTGGTATATGATAATTGCAACAGTGAACAAGCAGCTCTATAATGTGAATAAATACAGTACATTTTATGTGTACATCCAAATGTTAAACAATACAAAGCTCATCCTCAAACACTGTAAACACATCAACAGATTATGAAGCACAGGCCTTTGTGATTTAAGAATATATGTAAAATCAGCAACAAGAAAAACAAGTTGATATAGAAAATATTTTTTTTTATTCAACTTTGAACCCCAACGAGACACTTTTAAATGCATGATCAGAGAAACAGAACATAAGTTTAAAATCTAAAATTAGAGTTTAACAAATCCTTAATTCTTTCTTTAATATTAAAAGTTATGGCAAATACAGAGATGACCTCTTATGCCAAAGATCAAATATCAAATACCATTGCCACAAATCTCAGACTTCTTCTGTCTCTGTAGTCTCCCTGCGAAAGGGGAATATATTTTAAGAATTGAAGAATTCATGTATTGTAAGAATGAGAATGAACATTCAACCGTACACAAAACAACGCACATGAAATGTATATTAACTTGCATATAACAACACTGCGTTCTCTGGACTCTACACAAAATAACCCGCATTATAATAAAGTGACAAAACAACAAAAGTCAAAGTAACACACACAAGATGAGCATCAATTTGTTTATAACATTATGCATTCTCTAATATACACAGCATAAAGGAGAGCTTATATCAGTATGAGTGGTAAAACAACCAGATACAATATAAACCATATGAAATGTGCACCAGCATACATATGATGCTTTACTCTTTTGTATATACACGAATAACCTGTAGGCTACTCTAAAGGCTGAAACATACTTCATGCAAGTACGCAAACGCAGATGCAAGTGCTTGGCCAACGCATGGCCGATGCGCGGTCCCGTTGTACATACATTACGTGTGCTCTTGCGTTGCTCTGGTGGTTACAAACCTCAGACCGCAAGGGGGCAATATATTTTATAGGCATGACCATGAAACCAGATGTGGTAGATGAGTCTATAGTTGAGGAGTGGGTAGAGACATGGAGAAAAAACAAGTTCATTGAATGCACTGGGGACAAAAGTCTTATATATTTTTCGAAAAGATTCAACTCAAATTGCTGCCCAAGTCCACCATGATAGTTGTTGACTGAAAAAAGAAAATCCGCTTTAGCGCCCCTTGCGGCAACACTGAGAAAGCAGTGCGTACTTGTGTAGGGTTATGAATTGAGCGCTGACACATTTCACAAAGCAACGACACGTGAAATCGAGCTTGCATAGCAAGGTGCTTCTGCTACTTGCATAGAGTATGTTTGGGCCTTAATGCATATCAGTTTCCTGATAACAGACATGGCATTCTCTGGAATATATGTAAAGTCATTTCACATTCATTATGCATTACAGTTTATATGGCAAACATGACATTATCTTGCCAGTAATAACGTTCAAATTATCACAATACCATTATGCTTTACACATTATCATCAAAGTTTTTCTAGCAAGCCAGTCCACTGTCGGACATATTTGGAACGCTCTCAGGAGGCTATTTCCAGTCATGCTAGTGCAGCTCCTATGTACTTGAATGAGGGAACACCGAAATCTCCTAAACGGATGGTCAGGATTACGATTAAAGAACATATTTCAAAACAGCAATACAATTTGATAATACTGGAATCATTAATTGTGCAGTTGATCAGCGGGAGAGCGAGATAAAGGGGAGCCGGAGGCACCAGTTCAGGAGAAGAGAGAGAGAGAAGAACTTGCTCACCGGCTCCCGGATGCTCTGTCGCCCAGTCCTCAACTGCTCTTCCACCCTCTGGTGGATGCCAGCGGATGGCAGCCAGCCCCTGGCAGACGGAAAAGCTCCTCGCCTTTTTCGGCAGATGGCAGCGGTTCCAACGGCTCTTGCCGGCCGTCCCCAGGCAGACGGCCGCGGCTGCTCCCCTGGTGGATGGCAGCGGCGAGAACTCCGTGACAATGCATCCCTCCATCCTCCTGGGTTTCGGCACCACTGTAACAGTTAAAAGGTGGGCAAGGAGGAGGCGGGAACCGGCTTAACAGTTAACATAAAGTTTAATAAGAAACTCAACATAAAACAAACATAAACAAACACAGACACACATGTAACGCGGCTGCGTGTGTCTCTCTCGAACTGGCGCCTCTGGCTCCCCTTTATCTCGCTCTCCGGCTGATCAGCTGATTCAGCACCGGCCATGCATCATCACGGCCCGGCCATGCCCTCCTCCTCATCACAAAATGTTTTTCCGAGTATGGTGTGAAAGAAATTGACTGGCTTACACAAAGCCCAGACTTGAACACCTTTGGGATGAACTGAAATGCGACTGTGAGCCAGGCCTCATCGCCCAACATCAGAGCCTGACCTCACTGATGCTTTTGTGTCTGAATGGGAGCTAATCTCTGCAACCATGTTCCAACATGGAACACAGAAAGTCTTCCCAGAAGAGTGGAAGTTGTTAGGGAGGACCAGTTCCCTATTAATGACAATGAATGTTTTCAAAAAATGTCGACAAGCATATATGGGTGTGGACCAAACATTTACTTTCTCTCACAATTGACTTGAAAACCAAATTCAGACCTATTAATCTAAAACTCAATGAGGAATACATGCAAAAATTTTGCATGGTAAATATTAGACATTTATCTTGTTTAACTGACAAGGAGAGACTGATTTTCCTAATGTGTCCTAATGTGAGTCACTAACTGGTCTGAGTTGTCTGGATCACTACACTTCTCCTCCGGAAGCATCTGTGTTGCACCTAATTGTTTTTTATAAGTATATACATGGAAATGGATATATAAACCATTTCAGCTTTCACCTACACTAAATAAAAATGCATCTGAGAGTGTACAAGCCACTAATAAGTCTCAATAACCACATTTATTTATACCCTTTTGTCAGTGATTTGTCAGCAAAGTCTCTGATGTAAATATTTTGTGTTCATCTTTGCTTTTCAAAACATCTTTGGGTGGAAATGTTTGATGATTTTAAAACTATTTAAAAAAATGTTGCTTTACTGTAATACTTCTGTAATACATAATGTCTGTTTACAGAAATCCTCAGCAATTTTAGTCTAAATCACCACACTATACTGGCTATTTTTTTTTTTTCATTAGTCTGCGAATCACGAAGATTGTTGTTAGAAGTTTTGTCTGAGTGGTTGCAGGCAGACAATAAAAAAAAAATTAGAGAATTAAAAATCCTGAAGATGGTCTTTGACTAAAATGTCATTATTAATTATATAAAAGTAAAAGTTCTTTCATAAAGATTTGCAAGCTACAATAGTGTGAAGAAGTTTTTCTATTTTTTTTCCCCACAATATTATCGTTTTTACCACTGAGAACCAGTAACTCGGGGCTTTGCTGCTGTGGGCAGAGAATGTCTCTCTAATTTGGAATGTGTTGTAGTTTTCTTCAAATATTAATGCAGTTAAATGAGACCTTGGCTGAGATATTCAGTGCAATTACAGATTTTTGATTTGGTCACAGTTTTCTGACTCACTCTTTTACACTTATGCCTGTTTTCTCAGTGGATGTGTTTTGCTCAGGAGCAATATGTAACTGAGGTATTGAGATGTTCAGAAACTTGGTGAAGTAGATGTGAAAATCTCATTCTAGTTTTAGGCGAAGCGTCTAGTCTTTAGGTTTATTTGGAAATAATACATTTCAGAGACTGTTGCAGGTGTGAATGAATGGAATGGGTTACTAATGTTTATTCAGTCTGTTTATCAGTTAATCTGATGACTCTACATGTCAACGTCTCAGTTTGTTAGAATGCTATTCAAAATTGTCTTTACTAAATTTTTTGTAATAAATATTATTACATTTACATTCCTGCAAATGGGTATGCTTATTTCCACAGAAGGCCAGAAAGAGTCACATTAATGCTTTCAAAATTTTTTTGGAGATAAATCATAATATTTTGCAAAATATTTTGTGATGGGTTTACAGCTGGAAACTGGCTGTCTTTGTGTCTGTTGAAGGAATTTACAGAAGTCCAAAGGGGGAAACAAATTATTTGTCTACTGCTCTAAACAAATTAGGGAATGCATGCAAAAATGTTTGCATGTAAGATTTACCTTCCTACTTTGTCTTTCTTTGAAACATTATCAGGTGTATTTGATTGGTTCAATGTTTGTCCTGCCTGTAAATGTGTGTTTAGATTGGGCTCTGTCACTGTCACACCATAATTGTTTCTTTATTTTTATTTTTTTATTTTTTGGATGTCAGTTTAAGTAAGAGAGAGTCAATGACATAATGCACAGTCCTATTATCATCTTCAAATGATCACTGTAAACTCACAAAACCTCTTGACTAGGAAAAGATGAAGACTACACTCACTGTGCTCCTAATCCTGAAGCTATATGAACTGACCTCCTGTCTCATTAAAAAACAATTTTTGAAAATCAGAAGAAGACATGGTATGATGCACAACAGTTCTGCAAAACTTACTTTCATGACATGTCCACCTTCACCAATGAAAGCGAGGAGCAACTATTTTTAAAAGATGCAGGTAATCTAACTTCTCACAGCTGGATTGGACTCTACAAAGAATCAGGAACCTGGAAGTGGTCAGGAGGTAAAGCTGCAACTCAACTTAGTTGGGATACTGAACAACCAGAAGACAATCACTGTGCCTTTATACACAAAGATGATAAGAAACTGCATGACGAAGAATGCACGGATCAATTACCTGTATGACAACAGAGTTTGTTCTGGTGCTGCAGAATGAGACCTGGGAGGAAGCACTTGAATACTGCAGATATCATTATACTGATCTGGCAAGTCTGAGCTCCTGGTATAAAGAGCTCGCAACTGTGACTAGGACATTCTTGCCAGCATTCTACCAACCAAATATTGGACATTCCAGCTCTAAATACAATACTTTTTTGTTCAGCGGGGCTCCTGTGCATGGTGCTGCACAATGGTTAAAGAGGTCCACCTAGAGCTTGTTGAAAAGGTTGTTGAAAATTGAAAAACAGCACTGACAGATGCTAAAATACTTAACATGAAAATTTTTTATTTCTCATTGGATTACAGTGTTGTTGTTTTGGCAGTAAATAGTATTTTCCCAGGGAAAATGTAAGAAAATCACATTAAGCATTTTAACAAAACTACTGTTCTGTACTTCTGCACTAAAAGTTCTGCAGTTTACTGATTTATCTGAGTCTTTCTTTCAGAACGGGCACTGACACAATGTAAAGCAATGTCATGGCATTAATATGTGCTTTTACTGATGTAACCCTGGTTCCCTATCTGTCACTCACTCGATGTTGTGTCAATGTAGTGACACTAAGGGTCACTCTTGGGAGCCCGAGACACCTCTGGTCTTTGATAAAAGGCCAATGAAAATTTACATACCACTCCCCCGGACATACGGGTATAAAAGGAGCTGGTATGTAACCACTCATTCAGATTTTCTCTTCGGAGCCGAACAGTCGATGTTTACTGAGCTGACTGTTCATTCACCTCTGCTGGATCTGACGGTGCATTTTAGCGGCTTCTCCCTCTACTGCACTGGTGCACTGCAGAGAACGCCCCTGGGCGCTTCGGCAGAAATAAGAGAGTATATTTCTCTAAAAGAGTATATTTCTCTAAAAGAGCGGCACACACGGAACGTCTATTTAAAGACGCGTCTTTTTAAAGATGCCTTTCCGTTTGTGTGTTATTCCTGGTTGCAGTCATTATCTCTCAACTTCTGACGGTCGCGATTGCTGTCTTTCGTGTCTGGGCGCGACCCACACGGAGACAGCATTCGTGAATGGATCATGTACTCATTGCGAGAACATGACCATGGCAACGTTGCGGTTGCGGCTTGCTTCCTCAGTGGCTTCCCACCTCGGTCCTTCTACCTACAGGTATAAGGCCAGCGTGGCTAGCACTGGGGGTGATTTGGGGACCCCAATGGGACCACCTCCGCCAGGTATCCCCCCACGGACCTCCCAATCCCCAGCACGCTCGTCTGCCCTGATTGGGCTTCCGGATGAGTCCGCCGGCTCATCTCACTGCGAGTTCGGAGAGCGGGCTCATCCAGTCGGACACAGAAGCCTCAGCTGGGCTCCCCCCCTCGGATACGGTCTCCCAGTCACAGGCTGATGTGGAAATGATGGACATGCTTTCCCGGGCAGCTGCTCACAGCCAAGCCTCGCTCCAGTTCCTTTCTTCCCGGAAGTGCACGAGGAACTGACAAGGTCGTGGGAGGCACCTTTTACTGCCCGGTCCCGATCTTTCAGCTCCCCCGTCCTCACTACCCTCGATGGTGGGGCAGCCAGGGGTTATTCGGTGATTCCCCTAGTGGATAAGGCACTCGCGGTGCACCTATGCCCGCGGAGCGCTGCCACCACCTCCCGTCCAAGGCCTGTAGGTTTACGTCATCCCTGACGGCCAAAGCCTACAGTGCCGTTGGACAAGCCGCCTCCACCCTGCACGCCATGGCTCTCCTGCAAGTCCACAAAGCCAAGGCGCTAAAGGAACTGCACAAGGGTAGTTCCAGCCCAGATTTGATGCAGGAGCTGTGCTCGGCAACCGACCTCGCTCTCCAGGCGACGAAGGTCACGGCGCGGTCTCTTGGGTGGGCGATGTCCACCTTGGTGGTCCAGGAGTGCCACCTTTGGCTCAACCTGGTCGAGATGGGAGAGGCCGACAAGGCACGGTTCCTTGCTGCCCCCATTTCCCAAGTTGGCCTATTCGGCGACACCGTCGAGGACTTTGCCCAGCAGTTCCCGACAGTGAATCAGCAGACAGAGGCTATCCAGCACATCCTGCCCCGGCGTGGCTCAAGATTCCGCACCCCGTCTGATCGTCGCCAAGGGCGTCCCCCTGCGGTGACTGCACCGGCTCCGCAGCAGCCCGCCCCTCCGGCCCGGCTCCAGCGTGGAGCCCACCGCAGGAAGCTGACGCCACCTGTCTCACAGACGGCGCCGAAGAACCCACGGAGGAATGTGGCAAAATCAAACAAAAAGGCAACAAAAGATTTTCCACCCGGCCTTCCACCGGGGGATGGAGTGGTCTTCTTACCTGTTCCATGTGAGTGGGTTCCCTCATCCCAGGGTCGCCCGTCTCAGGGGCACTTTCTCCCCTGTTGGGTAGGATCTACCTTGAAGACTCTCCACATGGTCGGAAAGACCATGTGATGTATTCTTCCACTTAAATTTCCCCCCCCTCCCTTTGGGTGAGGTGTGGTCTCCGCAGTGTCTTCCCCTTGGGAGGGACACCCCCCGACTAGACCTGGTGTCCCAGTCGGATAATCCCCATTCTTTTTTAGGGAGTGGAAAAAGAGAAGAGGAAAAGAGGCCACGACTGGGTAAAGCCTGTCTCTATCTTTTGGGTAGTCGACTTGTCCCTAAAGGGCCGTTCAACACTCATGACTATGTTGGGGGAGGTTACGTGTCGACCTGGTGTGCTGGCTATGAGGCACACAGTAGTCTGCCCACCATACACCGCCAGTTCACGTAACACAGTTCAGCCAATTGTGGTGTTTTGTATAGGGACCCCTAGTGTCACTACATCGACACAACCTCGAGTGAGTGACAGATAGGGAACGTCATGGTTACTTGTGTAACCTCCGTTCCCTGATGGAGGGAATGAGACGTTGATGTCGATGAACTACCCGCTGAAATGGCCGGACCTTCGGCTCCTCAGCATAAAACCTGAATGAGTGGTTGCATACCAGCTCCTTTTATAACCGTATGTCCTGGGGAGTGGCACGCAAATACCACTCGCCAATTTTCATTGGCCTTTTTTTCAAAGACCAGAGGTGTCTCGGGCTCCCAAGAGTGACCCCTAGTTTCACTACATCGACACAACGTATCGTTCCCTCCATCAGGGAATGGAGGTTACACAAGTAACCATGACGTTTTAACCTGTAAAATTTACAGGTTGTTCTGAAAAGTTGTTTAAATTTTTACTGTATTTTTTTACATAACTGCATTTTTTTTTTGCATAATTATTCTGGCAAACACAGCTGCAGATTTATTTATTTATTTATTTATTTATTTATTTATTTTTTTTAAACAACAGGATTAATTTATTTTTTTACAGTGTAGGGCTTGCTAAATTCTGTATATTGTTTTGAGGTCCCAATTAATTACAATCTTCATTTGAACATTCCTGATATTGATTCCTCAAATCCCAAGATAAATCTTTTACACTATGCGCTGTGCGACTCTGCTCGTTCATATTTGCTCTGCCAAAACACTTCTGTGAGAGGCTCACTGAACTACCACTATTCTTAAAGAGACAGTACCATTTTAGCACTTGTTTTACATATCAATGTTAATGTGTGTAAATAGTTAAAATTATACAAGCTACAAAATGTGACAAAAATGAAAAAATAATGATAAACTAAAACTTTTATTTGTACAATGATATACCAAGTAAGAAGGTCCCCCTCTATAATTAACAGCATTAGCTGAGAGAGAATGTATTTTATAATGGACATTATTACTGAAATATACCCAAATTAATCGAAATTTAATCGAGAGCTTGTGAATCAGAATCTAATCGAACTGCGCCAGCCAGACATAACATGTTATTTCAGCTTTCTTGGATGTTTCTTGTTTTGTTGAAAAAAACAGTTTTGACCTGTATATTTATATTAAATATGTATGTTCCTCACAGGTCCGGCCCGTGGCAGAGGCGACATAGGCGGTTGCCTAGGGTGCAAAATCACAGAGAGTCACCGCACATTTTTTTATTCTTCTTTTTTTTCCGGAAGTGCGCCCTCTGGTGACAACTGTACGCCCCTCTACCCATACACTGAGCACTAGCACTACGCGATTATATTATAATCGGATCCTTATCATATGGGGACAAAATGAGTGAAAAAAGAACCAAATTATCAGGTGCACAAGGCAGGAAGTGGCACAAAGAAGAGGCACAGAAAAAAAAGAGCAATATAAAGCTAAGAATCACAAGTTTGCGACTTTTCATGTCAGCCATTGATGTTTATTTACTACTTTGAAATAGCTTATTAGACTGGCACAGACACCGTGGACCGTTTTTTATTTATTTATTTTTTTTTAAGTTTAGTGCAAGTTCAGTGCAGTGTATTTTCTTTAAAATAAACTAAAGCTTCTATAATGTTGTATTAATTTCAGTTATATTGCTGCTTGCTTTCACTTCACCAAAAAACTCCTAAGAGTCTTCTTTTAAAAGCGACCATGATTAGGACTGTAGTCTAAAGCATTCATGCTAAGCACCCTCAAACAAACTATAGAGCACCCTCAATTGCAGACCAGGGCAAACTACTGCCAGCGGGTCGATTTATCATGAATGTTTTTTATTAGATCTTTCATTTATCTGGCTTTGGAACCTATTGCGCATCCACAAGCTTTTAATATGCTCAGGGTTGCCATATAATATTTGCAACATCCCAATCAGAGATTTATACATGCACAAATAGGAAATATTTCACCTTATGTCATACTTAATTCATGCAGTCTGGCAACCATGTATGTGAGTGTGCACGCTCCGTGCAATATTGTGCTCAAAGAAAAGTGTGAAGCAGCCACTCCGTGTCCATTTGTGAGGCTGGGTGTGCTGTTTAGTGCCAAGTCTGCGAACCTTTTCAGTGATGAACTTTAGTAAAATCTTTGCATCATTCGCACACGGAGGGAACAAGCGAGCAAAACCAAGTGAGAGAGGAATGTTTGTTCTTTGTGTTATTTGTAAAATGCTGAAGTCCCTCACATCTGTATGTGAATGTTACTCTGGCAGTAATAATTTATCAGTGTCATGCTGCCTGTTGTATTCAGTTGTGTGCTGAATAGGATGCCAAACATACCATTGACAAGACTCACATCATGACCCATGAGCGTGTAAATGGGCTGATAATGTTTTGAGAATAACACAACTTTGTCTACTTTACGGCAAACATTAAAATAAGCTTTTAGAATCTATAATTTCAGAATATTTTATTTTAATATTAAACCAGACTCCTGAGAGTGTTAAATTGAATACTAAATTACCACTGCATTGAAGTATGGTAAAATAAACAATTAATAATTTTATTCAGCCTTTATTCAGTTTTACTAACACATGATAGAAAAGCAGCAGCAAAACTTCAAGCAATCACAGAATGGTCCCATTAGTCTGTATACACTTCAGAAAATTGTGCATCATTCATTGAGTGCATGAGTGCACTACTACTACTGGGCTTAAAATATACAACTATGCAGAACTTTTTATCTTCTCTCTGATCTACTTAACGGCTGATGTGGCCCCTGTTCCAAAATAACTGCACACCGTCTCAGTTGAATATGTAAGATTAATACTGTAGATACTGCAGATTTCCTTGAATCCCAGCAAGCACACAAAATCCCTGCATTTTGTGAACACACAAAATGTTGCATCAATGTATGTCCTATTCTGCAGGTGCAGCATTTTGCTGTCATGTTTTGTACATTAATTTTTTTTATTTACATTGTTTTAGTAGCATTTAAACATGATTTAATCTATTAAAAAATGTGTCATTACGATACATCTCCACTTTATACAGAGCACCCCCACTGTTTTCAGAAGCACCCTCAGTGATTTTGATCTGGAACCGGGGCTGTAGCTGGCTAACATCTACAGATATATTCAATTATATAGCCTATATTTTGTAGGTCAATTTTGGGTACATATTTCATATTGCTTTCTTTTTTTTACCCTTTGTTTTATTAACTACTTGTGCAACCGTAGGCACAGTTGTTTATGTGTTTGTGTTTGTGTGTGTGTGTGTGTGTGTGTGTGTGTGTGTGTGTGTGCTAGCATTTCTTAATTTGGGTTTGAGTAAAGCTCATATCTGGTCACTTCCATATTCTAATTTTGTTTGTTCCTTAAATAAGTGTTTTCGTGTGTGTGTAGACAGGAATCTCGCCTAGGGCACCAACAGAGCCTGGGCCGTTCCTGGTTCCTCAATATGGCTGTTCTTCAAAAAAAAAAATAGCAAGGAATACATGCAAAAATATTTGCATGGGAAATAATTGGTCTTGTCTTACAGAGAAGAATATGTGCATTTTCCAAGTTTGTTTTTAAAGCTTTTTAAAATATTTGGCCAATTATTTAGCTACAATATGAGTTGTAAAAATGCAACATATAGTCCCCGGCTTTGTGAGGTTGAGTTAGTACACAAGTGCAAAAATGGCAAATCTTACATCACTATATTTGGGTTTGCTCCATTGGAAACTTAAAAAATCTTGTCACACTTTGTTGCCCTCAGGTTTCTTAATCAAGCCAATGTGATGGCATTTCCTGCATTTTATTGAACTTCAATATAAACAAATAGTCACCAACTTAGGTAGTCACTTCATGTGTTTTTACTGATCGGATTGGTATCCAATTGAATAAGCACATTCCATTGACACTTGGCCACATCAGTGTGTTTCCGTCAAACAGATATAAATCCGATCTTCAATTTCTGCACTACATGCAGATAAATAAGAGTTCACTTCCATGATTGTGCTAACACTGTATGGGATGAATATAATATCAAAATTATTCACAAATGTGTAAACACTTATCCATCAATTCGTTAAATGTCATACATGCATCTTACTATCCACATACAAACGCCTTTCAACTTGTGTCTGTGAAATTCAGAATGAAATGAATGTGCACCTATTTGTACAAATAGAGACATATTTGTGAATAAAAATGTTCCTTTTTGTATAAATGTAACAATTTGCGTGTCTAACCAAATTAAACACAAAATGGCCTTGTGAAGCACTGAACGTGCATTTGTGGATCAAGTGACGTGTGCATTCATTGACGTTTTTTTGTGTGTTTTCTGTTTCATTCATTTTAATTTTGAGACTCCCTTTCTACTGGATTGCCTTACACGATCCACATGTAACTTTGTGTAATAAAAGCAGCTACCATACATTTATTCACAAGGTCACTCGGCATGCGCAGTTTACAAGTGCCACTTCAAACAATGTCTGAGATCAGCAGAAAGAATCAAAGGTTTGTATCAATTGTACCAATTATTCTCATACACAACCAAGGATTATGTCATGAGGGTGAGCAATTTTTATTTTTAGGTGAACAATTATAAGTGCAGCTAAAAGAAGAAAATGCTAATTATTTAGGTAAATGCCTGTTGCACTTTTATTTGTATACATGTACATATTACTTAAGTCTGACTTCACATCAGAAAACAATAAAGTAGCATATTATACATTTTAAAATGTATCCTGTATTGGAGCTGGAACCACTGAGTTTGGGAGCAGGTGAGTCAGTGCTTGAAGTTGATGGGCAAAGCACAGGGAAAAATGATATCAATGAGTCAGTGATCCTTGTCTGAATCTGATATAGGATTTCATAGAATTCATATTTATTGCCTTATTGGGGATTTTTTTATATATATATATATATACATATCGTGGAAAAAACAATTTTAACAACAGAAGATCTTGTACAAACCTTAGTATAAAGGTATTTATGGTATGTCTTTTATCATGATTCTTGTTTTGTAAAGGCACTTCTAGCTGTGCTGCTGTTCTTCTGCATGAATGCCTTTTATTTCTCTCAATAAAAAATTCAAAATGGTTGATGAACGTATCAAATTCAAGGCTCTGATGCTGGCATAAAGAACAATCACTGGGTCTGCTCCAGCATACCCAAAATCATTTCTGCAGAGCTACTTGTACCAACACAAAGAGGCACCAAAACACTTTCCCGGACTTTCGGTTTCATCGTACCATGTTGGTGGAATGACCTTCCCAACTCCATCCATGAAGCTGACTCACTTTCTGTCTTCAAAAAACAGCTAAAAACATCTTTTCTATGAGCACTTAACAAGTCACAAAAAATACAAATAAAATTGTGAATAAACCACGCCCCCGCCTGATGGTACATCTGTAAAATAGGCCGTCGTCTAGTGGTAGCTGCTTTTATTACACAAAGTTACATGTGGATTGTGCAAGGCAAAACCAGTGGAAAGGAGGTCTCAAAATTCAATACACATTCGATACTTCACAAGACCATTTTGTGATTCATTTGGAACATCTTCATTTGGTTGCATACACAAACTGTGATTTATTTGTACAAATAGCTGTACATTCATTTAATAATAAATAACACAAACACAAGTACTTTACATCTGTATAAGGCCAAAAACACGCATTTGTGAATTTTTCCCAAATTGGTGGGTAGATGTGACCACATGTATGGATGAATTTATGATTTATTCATTGGTTGTTGTTTGTGTATGGGTTGGCCATGGTAAAAACAGCTAAAAAAAAGTCTCAAAATTCAAAGAAATAAAACAGAATAGACACAAAAACATGTCAATGAATGCACGTGTCTCATTTGATCCAATGCTTCACAAGGCCATTTTGTGTTTAATTTGGAATTACTTCCTTTGGTTAGACACGCAAATAGTGTTACATTTATATAAAAGGGAACATTTGTATTCACAAATATGTCTCTGTTTGTACAAATAGGTGCACATTCATTTAATTCTGAATTTCACAGGCACAAGTTGAAAGGCATTTGTGTGTGGATAGTAAGATGCATGTATGACATTTATTGGATTGATGGATAAGTGTTTAGGCATTTGTGAATAATTTTGATACTATATACATCCCCTAATACTGCGCAGTGTATTTAAAGATGTGATTAGTTATTTGACACTAAGTGACTTTGGCCAGTGGGCTTGTGTGTCAGTGTGTGTGCATGCTGTGTATTTTTCCTCTCTGGGCTTGTCATATGTAAGAGCAGTCTATGCACATCAGCTGCACTTATTGTCAGTGTTTAGTTTGAGTTTCGCAAGGTGGTGGTTTGAGTGATCGGATTGATATCCTTCACGAATCCGTCTCGGAGGGCATTTACACCTGGTTAGAAATCCGATCAGTAAAACAGCATGAAGTGACCAAGTGTAAATACCCCTAACTAAAAAACATCCTTCACACAAATGGTTGACCGAAATTGATCGTAGGACACAGATATATGTCAATATAATAGAAAGAAAGGGAACAAGTCCTGCACACTGTTGTGGCTTACAAATCTTTACTAAATAGCAATTTTCCGGTCAAAGACTATCTTCTGGCAAAAATCACCAGCATGTTTAAATATAAACAAGCTAATCAGATTATTTTTAGGCGTGCTACCCAGCCAATGGCATAAATGTGGCAACTAAACATGTAAAAAAGGATATAAAAACAGGTAAAGAAAAATACCAATAAGGAATCTCAGATGTGAATACCAAGAAAGAAAATTTCAATATATATTTCCATGAGATCAGGCTGTATCATCCATCATGTTCTTTATAGGGTATGTTTGCACATTTGCTTCGGAAAGTGCTTGTCAAGTAAATAAATAGAAAAGTGATCCCAGCTTGCCAAACTACGTGACTGTTATGTAAATATAACATATGATGACCAAAGTTTCATTGTGGCAACGTAAATGGTTACGTCATGACAATCGTAAATGTGAAATCCCAGGATTCGTCACCACAACGTAACTTTGTGACAGTGTCAGTCCGTAAGATCTGCATAAACGTTTTCAATAAATAATAACAGTACAGTGCAAAAGTAGTCTTAGGCACATAAGATGTTTCACAAAAACATTTGTCATAAGATATTAAAGCGTAAGTGGTAGTTCTAGCAAGAAGACTTGGGATCTTTACGCTTTCTTTCAATCAGGGTTCTCATCCAATGTAGTTTGGTCATTTGGATAATGGATATGTGTTGTTTGTTTGACGTAGGCTTCAACAAAAGTCTCGGTGTCAAACATCACTGTGGCAGGGCGGAGGGCAGGGCCGGGTCGTGATTCTGCACACTCAGCCCCTAATCAGGCCGATCAAGCCCGAGAGGGATGAAGGCGACCGGAGACGTCAGTGCGACAGAAATAGAGAGTTATGGGCAGCTGCCCGACACCTGTGTGTGTATTTGTCTTTTTGGTTAAGTTTATCATTAAACTATCATTTATATTATCAAGCCGGTTCTCGCCTCCTCCTTTCCCTTTTACATCATTACAATCACATCATTATTTGCCGTTACATATTGGCCTTTTGATCTGCATCTTATGGCATTTGCCAGTCCATTGATCTTTCAGTCATCTAAGACATCAAATAGTAAGATACCATTTAAAGGCATTTTCCATTCCTTTTATGAATAATTGATATGCTTTGGCATTATTTTTTACTTTTCGTAATATATTGTAGTTAATTGCCTGGAATATATATATATATATATACACAGTGTATATATAGTGAAGGGGAAAAATTCTAATCTCTCTTTGCTCTTGAAAGTTATATCTTATATTTCATAATCCTCACTTATTATATTAATCAATGATCTGTTCTCTTTTCCTAAAAGGTACAAGTAATATGTAATCTGAGGGATGACTGAGGGTCTGGCCCATGCCAGGAGTGCAGTAACAGTGATTACTCATTTAGCCCAGCTTCCAGAGAATGTGCATTTGATATTGTATTGCATTTATTCTATTTTTATTACATAATGAATCATATACCCTATTTAACCATTTGATTATATTGAGGATTGATTAATCTCAAGTAGTAATGTAAGAGAGAGAGAGAGAGATCGTAGTTATGCTTTTTTGTAATTATCTTTGTTTTATGGTTCGTAAAAATCACCATGACTGGACAACACATCTACCTCATGATCTACCACATGTCATCAATGAATTGAAACATAAATTTACTTCCTGACTTTACTATAATAGTAGGCAACAAGATTTAGCAATGGTGTGCTCTCTTGTGCTCTTTTGTTCCTCTCTGTGTTCAGTCCTAATGTTACAAAGATGGTGAGGCCCGGCATTCCATCAAGGTTGGGGAGAAGGCCTCTGTTCCTGAGAAGAGAACACCTACACATTGCATGTCTAAATAACTCATGTCTCTGAATAATTTTGGTTATTGTGCCCTCTCAAATTTGACTTTGCCATAGTCGAAAACAACCTCCAAGGATTTTAATTGCTCTCCTTGGTACCCCTTTGATGTAAAGAAATAAGGAGTAGCCATAACTGATAGCTAACCTCTGATATCTGACCATAAGTTTGTTTCAACCAAGGATGGGAACTCAATTCATATTGTGGCTAACAATTATTGTTTGCACGAAGACGGAAACAGTCCATATTTGTAATATGTTAAAATGTTTGAAGTAACTGACCTACTAGAGTGCTAGAAATTGTGGTACAATGACACCCTTAATGTAATTTGCATATGACTATAATTACTTTGGGAAGTTTGTAAAACTTCACTTCGACTTCCTGTGTTTCTAACTGTTGTGATGCCTATTGAACCTACAGAGAACAATCAGTAAACACTCCCTCATCTGATTATTGCAAAACCTGACTCTGAGTTTTTATTCTTCAATATCCATGTTGAGGACCCAGCTGTCGCCCCCTACTATATATATATATATATATATTACACACACACACATACAGTACTGTGCAAATGTCTTAGGCACATAAGATGTTTCACAAAAGCATTTGTCTTAAGAGGTTATATATATATCTTCAGCTTTAGTGTGTCAGTAGGAAATATAAATGTTAGACTCCCAAACAATACTTTTGCAAATAGAAAAGATTAGAATAGAAGAACAGGGAGCCCTGCAACAGATGTCATGGCCCCCACAAAGCCCCCCACTGAACATCGTGTCAGTCTGAGATTACATAAAGAGACAGAAGTAATTGAGACAGCCTAAATAGATTGAAGAACTGTGGCGAATTCTCCAAGAAGCTTTGAACATCCTATCTACCAACAACCAAGAAAAACTGTGTCCAGGTGTACCTAGGAGAATTGGTGCTGTTTTGAAGGCAAAGGTGGTCACACCAAATATTGATTTAGTTTTTTTGTTTACTGGACTTTGTGTGACGTTAAGTGATAAATGAAAACTATTTATGTCATTATTTTTGAAAACATCCTCACAATGCAACATTTTTCACAAGTGCCTAAAACTTTTGCACAGTACTGTATATACAATAATATATATATATATATATATATATATATATATATATATATATATATATATATATATATATATATATATATATATTGTATATACATGCAAAGCTTGAATGCCAAGACGCATGAAAGCTGTGATTGATAATCAGGGTTATTCCACCAAATATTGATTTCTGTACTCTTCCTAAGTTAAAACATTAGCATTGTGTTGTTTAAAAATGAATATGAACTTGTTTTCTTTGCATTATTTGAGGTCTGAAAACACTGCATCTTTTATTTTTTTTTTTTTTCTGCAAATAAATGCTCTAAATGATAATATTTTTATTTGGAATCTGGGAGAAATGTTGTCAGTACTTTATAGAATAAATCAAAAATGTTTATTTTACTCAAACACATACCTTTAAACAGTAAATCCAGAGAAACTGATCATTTTGCAGTGGTCTCTTAATTTTTTTCCAGAGCTGTATATGTATGATTCAAGCTTTGCAAAGGAACTGTTATTGAAGGATGGGGCAGTTAAAACACTATTGGACTGCAAACCTGCAAGTAAATAATTTTATTCATGAATATTTCATATGTCATGACTGTTTTAATATTTTATGGTGCTGCTTGAGTGAACACTTTAATATATTCAGATGTAATGTGTTGGGTGTATGTTATGTGTTAACCTTGAAATGTAGTGTGGAGTTTGTTCATTTTTTTTCAGATTGTGTTTCAAATATAGCTGTAAAGAGCACAACAGTCTAGTTCTGGAAATAAAAATCCCATTCATTTATTCCATAGATGAATTTCAATGATAACTTATAAAACTTTAAGGACAGACCTACCGTGAGCTACGAGGTTGTTCATTGATGGTATATGATTCCGTTGAAGCCATCCGTCTGCGTTATCTGAGCTTCATTGTTTAAAAATAGTGTTTGATAGCGGAATTCATGGTATACAATTATGGTACATCAGAGAAAGATCCACCAATCAGAGAACCGCGTCCAAAGAAAACCGCAAAATGTGCCTCGGAGCGACAAAAAACTCTAAAATTGCGTTCGGTTTGACTTTTTAAAAATTTCTTCCAGAGTGCTGACTGAATAAAAAAGGTTTCTCACGGGGTTAAGACCAGTACAGTCTAATAAAACATGTTTCAGGGATAATGGATTCTGGCAGAAGGTACATGTTGGTGAATCTTCTCCCAATATTAAAAACTTGTGTCATCCTGGAGTGACCTATTCGACAGCGGGTGTAGACAATCTGGTACCAGTGATTTGAAAACAGAGAGGAACTTCTTTTGCCAACAATAGGGCTGATTTCATGGAGTTTGTTCATGGTGCATTGATCCCACTCAGTTTGCCATTTGTTTTTAATATATGACTTTATTATGGGTTTTAGGTCAGTGGGAGGTATTGGACACTTTTTGAAATCTGCTGATAAGGCCTCTTTTGCAGCAGTGTCTGCTTCCTCATTTCCTGGGATTCCACAGTGTCCAGGTACCCAGCAGAAGCAGATATTGAAATTTTGGGCCTCCAAATCCAGCAGCTTGCATATAATCTTTTCAAGCATTGGGTGATCATTTTTTAAAGATGATATTGCCTGAAGACATAATTTTGAATCTGAAATTATCAGAAAGTTTCTCTGCTACATAGTCTTTCCAAAGTCCAGTGCTAAGACGACAGCGTTTGCCTCTGCTGTAAAAATTGAGCTGTGATTGGGGATGGATATTCCTTTTTTCTGATGGTTGATCACAAATGCAGATGATACATGATCCTCAGATTTTGATCCATCTGTATATATAGGGATATGTGATGGAAATATTTCTCTAATGAAAAGGAGTTGTTGTTGAAAGTAATTTGGGTGCATTTCAGATTTTTTGTTTCTTGTTAAGTCTAAGATTATTTTTGGTTTTTTAAAGTTCCAGGGGGGAATTGTACTGAAGTGTGTCTGATCCAGTATGCTCAGATCTACTTTGAGATTTAGTAAATGTGGTTTGATCCATAGTCCAAAAGGATGGATATGTCTTGGTTTTTGTTCATATAGGCTTGACAAAGGGGTTGAGAAAACAGGATGGTAGGCTACAGTAGGGCTAGTTTAAGGCATCTGTTCTCCAGAGAAAGTTAATTTGCTTCTACATGCAAACTTTGAATTGCCAATGTCCTAAAGGCCCCTAAAGCCAGACGTATGCCTTGATGATGTACTGTGTCCAAGAGTCGGATATATGATTTCTTGGCTGATCTATACTTCCATAATCCAGGTGTGTTCAAATTAGTGCTCTGTAGAGATTTAAAAGAACTGAACTTTCTGCACCCCATTTTGTTTTAGCTAAAACCTTTAAAATGTTCAAGGCTTTAAGACATTTATCTTTTAAAATATTTATGTGAGGGATAAAATTCAGTTTACTGTCAAGAGTTACTCCAAGGAATTTGGTTTCCTTAACAACTCTGATGTGTTCACCATCCATGAATATCTCTGGGTCAAGATGAAGAGAGCGTTGCTGGCAAAAATGTACACAAACAGTTTTAGTCTTTGAAAACTTAAAACCATTTGGTACTGACCAGGACTGCATTCTGTTAATTGTCAGCTGGATTTTCTGTTCAGTGTTATTCATGGATTTACTTCTGTAGCAAATACCAATGTCATTAACATAAAGACTGCAATGGATACCCGACCTGATGGCTTTTGCAATGCCATTGATTTTGATACTAAAAAGGGTAACTGATAAATGCTTCCTTGTGGTACTCCTAGCTCTTGTTTATGAGGGTCAGATAGGGTATTACCTACTCGGACTTTAAAATGTCTGTTTGATAGAAAATTAGCAATAAAAATGGGTAAGTGTCCTCTAAAACCAAGTTTATATAAACTCATTAAAATACCGAACTACCAAGTGGTGTCATAAGCTTTCTCCAAGTCAATTCTGATGAAAGCATCTCGTACGTAGCTTTCAAGGCTGATGAGGTGATCTACAGTACTTCTCCCTTTTCTAAAGCCACACTGAACTTTACTTACGAGATGTTGCGATTCTAGGATCCATACTAGACGTTCATTAACCATTCTCTCCATAGTTTTGCATAAGCAACTTGTCAGGGCTATTGGGCAGTAATTGTTGGGGTCATTATGATCTTTTAATGTTTTTGGGATGGGAATGATTATCGCTTCTTTCCAAGAGAGTGGAATATTCCCTGATATCCAAATAGAGTTAAAAAGTTTTAAAAGTAGAGACAGGATAATGTGAGGCAAATTTTGTAAAAACTGATAGTGTACATCATCTGGTCCAACTGCCGTATCATGTGCTCTGTTTATAGCTTGTGTCAATTCTTCCATTGTGAACAGTTGATTATAGGGTTCCTTATTATTAGATGAAAAATTGATCTTTCTTTTCATCCTGTGCTCGAAAAACTTGGAAGGCATCAAGACAATTCTCAATGGAGGAGTTATTTTCAAAATTTACTGCTAGGGTATTTGCAATCTCTTGTTTGAAGTTAGAATAGAGTCTTGCTATTTGATGTGCTGAATTTGAGCTCCATCATTCCTGCCCTTCATCCTTTGAATCAGATTCCAGACCTTTCTTGGTAAAGTACTTGATGTCAGACCAGATACAAATTGTCTCCAACTTTTCATTTTAGCTTCATTTATTATTCTTTGAGCTTGTACCCTACTTATTTTAACCTTAACAAGATTTTCATTTGTTGGCCTTCTGAAGAATAATCTTACGTTCTTTTATTGCTGTCTTGCATTTATCATCAAACCATGGCATCCGTTTGCATTTAATGATGATTTTGGAATGGTCTCATTTGCTATGGAGGTGAGTGTGCTGGTGAACTGTTTAATAGCATCTGGATCAGAGACTTCATTAAACCTTTCATAGCAAAGTGTTTGAAAATGATACCAGTTAACTTTTTTAAACTGCCATCTTGGTATTCTTAGAGCTTCTTCTTTTCCTTTTAGGGTTAGTATTAATGGAAAGTGGTCACTACCACATAGGTCCTGCCATACTTTCCATGAAAGATCCAAAAATAATTAGGGTTCGCAAATTGTTAGGTCAATTGCAGAGTATGTTCCGTGCCCTGGGTGTAGGTAAGTGCTGGATCCATAATTTAGAAGACATAAGGCGTGATTGTCTAGGAAATCTTCTTCCCCTTGGTGTCACAATGGGGATTTCCCCATAGAGTGTTGTGACTATTAAAGTCTCCCATGAGTATATATGGAGAAGGGAGTTGGGCTATTAGGCCATCCAGGTCCTTGTGTGTTACAGTAAGATTAGGAGGAGTGTATATGGAACATATTGTAATGGTTCTCTGCAGGGTTAAACACACTGCTGTTACCTGTAAATTACTGTTCACATTGATGCGACTATGAATCACATTGTTTCTGATTAAAATGGCTGTTCCACCAGAAGTCTGTCTATTAGTAGGACCAAAAGTATTTAAAATTGTAAATTTTTTAAAAGAGAAGGTAAAATCTGGTGGTAGTTTTGTCTCCTGATTGAGAATTGTAGCTAGACGTTGCAACTCTGCAAAATTTGCCCTGAGTTCACATCAGTTCCATTGGATAAAAATATTTTCCATTCTCACATAGGAAAAATAGGAATATTTCCCCTGATTGTTCCTTTTGGGGATGGACTTCTACTCCGACTATCTCTTTCTTTCATTTCAACATCTTTGGTTTGTTTTGTCTTTGCTATTTCATCTTTTGCTTGCGAACAACTCAATCTTCTTGTATTTCTATTTGTAGTTTGGTTTTCTATTGAGTTCTGATTAGACTGAATATTGATTGAGGTAGATTCACTTTGGGTTCCTGTATTCTTGGTCCTTGGGAGAGATTTATTGCCGTTTACATTTTGAGGTTTATCTTTGTGCATCCAGATGAAGTCTGTCTGGCATTCCGTGGTCTTCACAGATTTCTTGACAACAGAAGCATGCATATGTTTTACTCAGTGTAAAAAAAGGGACAGCATCTACCATTTTCCTTGCCTCGGGGTAGCTTATCTTTTTGTGCATCTGATTCTCTGTATTTCCTTCTCCTTGATCCATGTAGGGCATTATTTTGATGCAGCCGAATGGTCTTCTGAACAATTACAGCATTTTGGTGATTTTTGACAACTCTCCACGTTGTGGTCTTCTTCACCACACTTGCAACAGATGCTTTTATTTTTGCAACTGTTTGACCCATGTCCATATTTTTGACAATTAAAACATCATAATGGATTGGGCACGAATAAATCCACTGTGACACTCAGATATCCGATTTGAATTCTTTCTGAGGAAAGAGGTTTATTAAAAGTGAGGATGTATGTATGTACCAGTTTTGATAACTCGGTCCTCTCTTTTGATTATTATTCTTTTCACATTTACTACTCCTTGGGGTTTGAGCTCACAGGTAATTTCATCTTCATCTACATCATACAATTCTTTGGTGCGGATCACTCCTTTGCTGTAGTTTAATGTTGGATGAGGTGATGCCTTTATCTGAACTCCAGCGAGTAGTGCGGCTCGTAGTAAATTCTCTGCATTTGCCTTTTTACAGCATTCCACTAGAATTTGTCCAGATCATAACTTTTTCACTGTTCCTGCTATTCCTGTGATACCCTTGTGTATAGCAAATGGAGAAAGTTTAGTGATTGGCAAATCTGGTGATGCTGCTTTCAGGATTATAAACCTTGTCCACTCTTCACTCTTTGGCATGAGTAAACATTTACTCTCTGAAATACAGTCTGTTTCCATGTCTAAAAAACGCTTTTTGGAAGTGTGTTTTGAAGCCATATTTTACGTTTTGTTTCATCATTCTTATTCCCCACCCACCTTGGAGCCCCCCAAAAAAGCGATGCACAGCGCCACGGAATTCCAGCAGAATATCCATCAGGGCTATAAGAATGATATACTCGAGCAGGTAGAGCAGATTGTAAACTGCTCTATCCACTCGATTGACCCTTAGCCAACGCTTACTGGGGATTCTGGAAAGTTAGCAGTTGTTGAGCTATCAAAGAATTCTAAGAGCATGTCTTGACCAGCCAATTGATTGGAGTGAGCCATTCCAACCTCCCGTCTAGGTGAAGTATGAGCCAAAGTACAGTGTTGAATAAGTGGCAGCCGCAGAAAACCGTATTTCTCAGGCACCAAGATCTCTTCCTCCACCGACACGGGTCGCAACTTACGGCAAAAAAGTATTTTTAATCGCTCCTTGCAAACAGCATTGGGGTACTGGAGGATCTATTTTACTCTGGATTTTTACAGAGAGATGAAGGATGGTATTAGCACATCTAGATGGTGTGTGCAAAAGGTATAATCAAGAAAGTTGTAACCCTCATGAGGGGGCACAAGGGTTGTTCTTTCTTGCCCAAGGAGAAGACCCTAGCACTACGGAGGGAAGGAGCGTGCCACTGTTCCTTTCACGAGCTACCACCAAGAAGATCGGTCTCATGCCGTACCCGGTTAGAACCCATTAGCACCTGTATTTTGCACTAACCACTTGTGATCGGATCACCCATTGTAATACCAGGTGTTAATGTGGTCAAAGACATTACAGTTGCCTTACTAACATATTGAAAACTGTATCACTTAATCTATTCAATGAATAGAAGACTTACAAGTATTACACATACTATTAAGCTAACTAATATTGACATACTATATGTTAATGTTGCAAAGCCAATGGAGGATGGGCTGGTTTCTGTGATGATTTTTCAATTATTTTTCCCCCTTCACTTTTTTTTTTTTGACTTGCTCACAGGGGGCTTAAAGACATTAAGGCATGATTTTCTACAAAGATGTTTAATTGGGGCTTTTAGACCGTTAAGACATTACAATATGACTTTCTGTTAAGCTGCTTCGAAATGGTGTGAAAAGCCCTTTAGAAGTAAAAATGACTTGACCTTGTTTGTTGAAGGGATATTACAGATCAAATAAAAAATAAAAACACCCAGAGACTGTGAGAAGCTCAACTTCTTTTGCCTCAAGAAGTCAGTAGATGGCAGGCCACCTGTCAACCTTTCTGAAAGCCCAAATTACAGTTAAACTTGGCGATGGGGAGGATGGAGTTAGAGTAATTTCAAGTTTTTGTTCCAAATGATTAGTATAAAAGCTAGATAGGCTTCGCCTAACATGCTGTATTGTATTACAACTGGGCCTGCCATGCTCGTATAATTAATGATTGGATTAAGGTACATTTCAGTGGTGGGGTGCATTCCCCGGATGTATGGTGTTGTTGTCCAGCAACCTCCTGGGCATGTTTATCAACTGTAGGGAAAAGATTCCAACTTACAATAAAAATAATTTTGTTGTTTTTCCAACAATAAGAATATGGCAAGAATTATTGAAAATAGCGGACAGGAAGAGACTTTTATTTAGACAATGTTCTTATGTCCTTTACACAACTTGGAGAAATTAAAGCATTTACAAGCTTGTCATTATGTTATGAAAAACATCAGCCACTATCACGATGGAATGGTGAGGACTCTGGGTGATAAACGTTTCCTTCAGTTCACATTTCTCACTTGGAACAATCATTGTATACAGTATGTCATGTTAAGAGAACATGGGAGAGGGATCTAGGGCATGTAATTGAGAAAAGCAACTGGGTAAAATGCCTTTTTAGAATTTATACATTTTGTTGTAATAAAATTATTAAAACTAAAATTTAGGATATTCCTCACACTTACCTTTATGCTCAAAAGGAACATATTAAATACTCTTGGAATTGCCCCTCGATTGTTAGATTTTGGTCCCTAATTTCTCAGGAATTAAGATACATTTTTCGACAAAGAATAGATCGGAAGCCATGTCTATATCTTTTAAGCTTATCAGCTAGGCAGGAAAAAATTAACTCCTATCGCATGATGCTGTTGTATAAAACTTTCTTGCTAAGAACAAGAGTTATTTAGTTTAATTGGATTAGTGAAAAACCACCAATAATTACACAATGGTATAGAAAAATGAGTGCAAGAAATAAAAAGAATGATAATTATTATAATGTGTGGAGTCCGGTTTTAGATGCCCCTAATGACAGCAGATATCACGGAGAGAGGAAATTACGTGCTAGAGCAACTCAATTAAAACGAGATCTAGTCAATAATTGTGAAAATATGGTAACATTTACAGTATGAAATACAGATTGTTAAATTTCAATATTGTGAGAAAGCCAAAGTTTTTTTTTTTTTTTTTTCAGCATGTGGTGGTGGGTTGAGGGGAGTTTGTGTTTTTGTTATTTGTTTGTGTGGCAGGGAGGAGGGTGGGGCTGGGTCGCGATGCTGCACACCCAGCCTCTAATCAGGCTAATCAAGCCCTCGAGAGGGATCAAGGCGACCAGAGGCGGCAGTTCCAGAGAACTGCAGCTGCCCGGTATGTGTTTGTCTTTTTAAGTTTATTATTAAATTACTATTTATATTGTCAAGCTGGTTCTCGCCGCCTCCTTTCCATTGAACTTCCTTACAGTTTGCTTCTTGTATGTGTTTTTTTTATTTATTTTTTTTATGTAGTTTGTGTTTCTTGGTTGATTATTTTTTTATATAATTTGTGTTTGTTAAATTATGGGGGAAAATTTAAAGTATTGAATACTTTATTCACTTATAGACAAGTGAAGCAATCTGTTGGTGTTGTGGGGTATGGTTCTGTTCTGAGCAATTTCTCCACCCATCCATGCATGGACAGAACAGAGTGCAGCAAATAAAACCCCCCAAAACAAAACCATATGCCAAACATATCCCAGTGGTGCGTCGCTAAAACTCGCCCAGAAAAAGAGCTTACAGCAACAGCATGTTGCCAAAATCCGGCCAGATAGCAGCTTATGGCAACAGCATGTCACCAAAATCCTGCCAAGTAGCAGCTTATGGCATCAGCATGCAACAAAACCCAGCCAGATAGGAGCTTATGGCAACAGCATGACATGATATCCAGCCAGATAGGAGCTTACGGCAAAAGCATGTTGCCAACCTGGCCGGATGTGAGCTTAATGCAGCAGCATGTTACCATTACCTGACAAAAAAAAAAACAAAGCAGCATGTCCTATTACTTGTGGGGATAACCAATCATAATGCAGATTATTAACTTGACATGGTAATGGTGATTTTATAATAGAATTACATGAAAGACTATGGTGGGGCATAAGCATGTCATTCTTGAATAGGTTACTCTGCCAAACAAGCCATGTTGCTGATTACTTAAGACTAAAAGTTGAGATTCACATTGGCCTTCTGAGCAACCTCAAACGGTTTTGTACTCAGAAGGAAGCGACAGACATGTCTGCAATTGCAGTGGCTAGTTCATGTAGCCAAATGTATAAAATAGCAGCATGACGGGAATAGACTTAAATGAAACACTGTAATTGACAATTCAAGAGCAGATACCTATGCAGCTGTAAACTCAAATAAATTAATGTTGAAGCGCCATTCAAAGTTAGCAACTACCAATTTAGCTTAGCACAAAACCTTGAATAGGTAAGTTTGACCTTTAAGTAAATTAAGATCTAATTGGTAAGGAATTCAATCAGAGCAGTACAGTGAAGGTAGCTGTGTAGGCAAAGCATGTAGCTGAGCACTGTTAAGATTAATCTGATCAGGGAAACATACACCCTTGCAGCAAGTAGCCACCAGTTAAAACTGAATTTGAATATATAGTAGATATTGCATACGGTAGAAGAGCATTTAGATTAGAGCTATCAAATCTGCTCCTGAAGGGTCACCACCCTGCAGTGTCTAGAGTTTCTCAGAGTCCAATACAAGTAATCTTGAAGAACTTGATTAGCTTATTCAAATGTGTTGATTAGAGCCAATGTCCACGGAGTTCCAGACTGAATAGAAAAAAAAAGATCCAAACAACTCATCCTAAGTGAGGACAGCCAAGCCTCAGGCGGATGCACTGCTTAAATGTCCTTAATTCCGAGATGACATAACATTGTTGGTATGCAACAGAAAAATGTTCGCCAAGAGCTTGAAGGCATTGTTACAGCAGTTGTTGCCTCTCCGATGCGACAGAGTGAGCATGCATGAGGTCATAAACTTGGATATAAGGACTGGCAAACAGTGGCGGCCAGCCTATTGCTTTGTTTGTTGATGCATTCTAGGCACAGACAGTTGGATGACAGACATGCTGCCTATGGATGATCAAAGCATCTGAAAGACTGAATGCCTGACCTGACTTAATAGAAGACTGCATTTTATGAGAGATGGGTGATAATGCATGATAACATGCACATAGGCCTACTATGAAATTACAGCAAACACAAAATGCAAATAAAGCAAAATCGAGTGAAGTTAAACATGTGTAAGGAAATTTAGCTATGGTCGCTATGATGAAACAATGATTTGTATTTAGGGAGCAGCACCAGTAATGAAAAATTAAGTGCAAAAAGACTATAAGGAAATTCTATATTATCCAAACATGGATTGAAGCACAGTTGAATATGCAGCCAGAATCTGGATTAAATCATAATCTGTGCTAGTAAATGAAAGGGAGGCATTTGGAAGAAATGAACCAGATATAGCAAAAGTCCAGTTATTTGTCCACAGTAAGACAAGGCATCTCTAGCTCTGGCTTACAGAGGGGGAGCCTGTGAAAAAGATGCTCACAGGAGAGCGGCACCAGCAGATGCTCTGATGCCAGATCAGCATAATCGACCCTTTAAATATACATGCTGCTTAGCCAGAAATACTTAGAATATAAAGCATACTGCTGTGATCATGCATGAGCTTACAAATATCAACATTTATAACAGGGCTCTTCCAGTTATTTTCTTAACCAAAAGGAATCTTCACAGGGGCAAAATATTTTCTGCATTTCTCTTATCTGACAAACACAATTAACAATGGTGTGTTTGGAATTGAAAGGTTTTTTTTTATTTTTATTTTTTTTATTATAAAGCAACAGTGTAAAATCTGTTGGAAGAACAGACAGAACTCATAACTAATGACACCAACGCGGGAGCTGCGATGAACCCAGATGCGGGAGTTTTTCAAATCAAATCAAATCACTTTATTGTCACACAGCCATATACACAAGTGCAATGGTGTGTGAAATTCTTGGGTGCAGTTCCAATCAACATAGCAGTCGTGACAGTGATGAGACAGTACCAATTTACAGTAACATCAAATTAACACAGCACAATTAAACATCTGTTATACACATAATTACACTCAACAGTATACAAATAATAACATACACTGTACAGTATACAATACGCACTATATAGATACACATTAATCAATAAAAGTAAAAAAGAATATATAAAAAAGTATATATATATATATATATAGAATGTACAGTATTGTACTGTATTGACATTCAGGCTGTCGGTTGATAGTCAGTTGTTAAGAGAGAATATAATATAATAATAATATAATTTATGACAGTCCGGTGTGAGATATAAGAGTAAGAGTAATAAAGTGCAGTGCTGATGTATTTGATCGTGGGAGATCAAGAGTTCAAAAGTCTGATTGCTTGGGGGAAGAAACTATCATGGAGTCGGCTGGTGTGGGTCCTGATGCTGCGATACCGCCTACCTGATGGTAGCAGTGAGAACAGCCCATGGCTCGGGTGGCTGGAGTCTCTGATGATCCCCCGAGCTTTTTTCACGCACCGCCTTGTATATATTTCCTGGAGGGAGGGAAGCTCACCTCCGATGATGTGTCTGGCAGTTCGCACCACCCTTTGCAGTGCTTTGCGGTTGTGGGCTGTGCTATTGTCGTACCAGGCGGAGATGCAGCCAGTCAGGATGCTCTCTACAGTGCGGGTGTAGAACCGTGTGAGGATGTGGCAGTTCATTCCAAACTTCCTCAGCCGTCTCAGGAAGAAGAGGCGCTGATGAGCCTTCTTCACAATGACTTCAGTGTGGATGGACCATGTGAGTTCCTCAGTGATGTGGACACTCAGGAACTTGAAGCTGCTGACTCTCTCCACTGGTGCTCCATTGATGGTGATGGGACTGTGTTCTCTGTCTTTTCTTCTGAAGTCCACCACAAGCTCCTTTGTCTTACTGACGTTGAGGGAGAGGTTGTGCTCCTGACACCAGTGTGTCAGAGTGTACACCTCCTTTCTGTAGACTGTTTCATCATTGTCAGTGATCAGACCTACCACCGTCGTGTCATCAGCAAACTTAATGATGGCATTGGAGCTATGTGTTGCCACACAGTCATGTGTGTACAGGGAATACAGGAGTGGGCTGAGAACACAGCCCTGTGGGGCTCCAGTGTTGAGGGTCAGTGATGAGGAGATGTTGCTGCCTATTCTAACCACCTGGCGTCTGCTTGACAGGAAGTCCAGAATCCAGCTGCACAGCGAGCTGTTTAAGCCCAGAGCCTGGAGTTTCTCATCTAGCTTGGAGGGCACTATGGTGTTGAATGCTGAGCTGTAGTCTACAAACAGCATTCTCACATAAGTGTTCTTTTTTTCCAGGTGGGAGAGAGCAGTGTGTATTGTAAATGCAATGGCATCATCAGTGGAGTGGTTGTTGCGGTAAGCAAACTGCAGCGGGTCAAGAGAGAGAGGCAGCACAGAGCAGATGTAATCTCTGATTAGTCTCTCAAAGCATATGCTGATGATGGGGGTCAGAGCAAAGGATGCCAGTCATTTAAGCAAGTTATTTTTGATTGTTTTGGAACAGGCACAATGGTGGATGTTTTAAAGCATATGGGGACTACAGACAAAGAGAGGGAAAGGTTGAAAAAGTCCGTAAAAACACCAGCCAGCTGGTTCGCGCACGCTCCGATGACGCAGACTGGAATGCCGTCTGGGCCCGCGGCTTTGCGGATATTCACCCGTCGGAAGGATCGGGTTACATCCACTACAGAGACGGAGAGTGAACTAACCTCTGTAGCTTCAGCCGCGAGAGCTCTCTCCATGAGGGCGGTGTTATTTCCCTCGAAACGAGCATAAAAAGTATTTAGCTCATCCGGTAGAGAGGCAGCAGTGTTCATGGCGGAGTTTTTATTCCCTTTAAAGTCCGTGATGATGTTAATTCCCTGCCACATGCTTCTAGAGTTGGTGGTGTTAAACTGTCCTTCAATCTTGCTCCTGTACTGGCATTTTGCGGTTCTGATGGTTTTTCGGAGGGCATAACTGGCTTGTTTATGCTCCTCCGCATTCCCGGAATTAAAAGCGGAGGTCCGCACATTAAGTGCCGCGCGAACATCGCTATTAATCCATGGTTTCTGATTCGGATAGATCCGTATTGTTCTGGTCAGAACGACGTCCTCTACGCACATTCTGATGAAACACATTACGCTATCAGCGTAAAGCTCGATGTCGTCATCAGAGGCGGACCGGAACATCTCCCAGTCCGTGTGATCAAAATAGTCTTGTAGCGTAGAATCTGATTGGTCCAACCAGCACTGGATCGTTCTGAGGGTGGGTGCTTCCTGTTTCAGTTTCTGCCTGTAAGCGGGCAGAAGCAGAATGGAAGAGTGGTCCGATTTGCCAAATGGTGGGCGGGGGAGGGATTTGTAGCCATCCCGGAATGGAGAGTAGCAATGGTCCAAAACCCGGTCCCCTCATGTGTTGCAACTAATGTGCTGGTGATATTTTGGTGCGACTGATTTTAAACTGGCTTTGTTAAAGTCCCCGGTCACAATGAACGCGGCCTCAGGGTGCGCGGTTTCCTGCTCACTTATAATCCCGTACAGTTCCTTGAGTGCCCGGTCTGTGTCGGCTTGTGGGGGAATGTACACAGCTGTGATGCTCAAGAGAACACAGGTGAAACAGGTAAGTAGTGTATTCAGAATATCACAGGATAGGCATAAATTCTTAGACAATTTTCAGTTAAACAGGACAATGGCAGTAAGTACAGATCCATTAAAGGTAACAATACAAGGCACTTGCCGAAACAAGGAACTTAAGCTTCAAGCTGGCATAAAAGGGGAGTTTCTTCTTTCAACAGGGGAGCTGGTCTGCATCACAAGACTTGAAGTTCATACAGTGTTAACAAAGTCACATATCCAGCACTGACACAGTAGGGTGAAGTATAACAGGGAAGTAACACTCAGACATGGAGTCGTTCATAAAACAATATCTGTAGAAGTCACGCAGGCTTCACGTTAATCTTGTAAGAACAGAGCAGTTCATCAAAACATGTGTGGGGAAATATTAGTAAGTTGGCATGCCATACACTCAGTATATTCAAAGTCACTTATCTTGAGAATACTGAACAGAGCGTCAACGAACAGACTGGCGACATGCAGAGATGCGGCAAGTCATATTGTCAAAGCAGGGGAGAGTCCATGGTGCCTACAACAAGGCTAGATACTGACTGAGGGTGAGAGTGCGGTTTAAGTGCGTGTCTAAATGAGATGGAGATGAGCTGCAGGTGTGAGTGATTAGAACGTAGGCGAGTGAGAGCGAGTGACTGACGGTGAGGGAGAGCCCAGTGCGCTCATGACAATAACCTTAAATAACAAATGGGTTGATCAATTTGAAATAAAAACATAATGATCCTTTTAACATTTCAGGGCTATAGTTAAATGATGAAAGTAAGAGGAACATTTCAATCTGCTAAAGCCCATATCTTTGATGAGCGTCAACCCACATAAGAAAAACAATGCCATTGGAGAACAAACTTATTCCTGGTTTTCAGGATTGAGAATGGTGACACGTCTATATATAGAACCAAACGTAGTCAGGAGATATGCATGTGTACAGGTTCCATGGCACTTCACGTTAGCACTTTTAACTAGCACAAAAGACTCTGAACAGATGAGACATGCTAGTTTAACATATGAAGCATTGAAATGAATGCAAACATTTTGTAGTGCATTTTCGTTTCACTTCGTGAATTTCTCTTTGTTGAATGAAATTATGCACATGAGCAGACACCATTTCGGAAACAACTGCTGTGAAAGTATAATTACGTCTTTAGATTTGACCATGATTTGAGGTGCGCGGGTCTTGGAGAGGTGAGGCTCAGGAACGGTATATGCAGCACTGGTATAACTGCAATGAATTCCAATATTGTGGTCTCTCTCATACGGATGGTGGGGCAGTCAGTGTAATCGTTGAAGTTTGGGACACAAGCAAAGCAAGTTTTAAATTCCAGAGTTTCAAACTTGAATGTTGAAGCTGAAATAACAGAATTCTCTGCGGACCAATCAATATACCAAAGGTGTAAAGCAGCAAACTTCTCCAGATTTGGCTGTTTGATCAGGATACCCAGGAAGAGATACACCACATTTGAGTCCAGCATGTCCGTGGTGAGTGACGAAAATAAAATGTGCTATAAGCAAATTTCTTATATCAGTTAACATAAGAGTCGTGTTAAGTGCAGCTTGTATCCATGCAATGGAAAGACATCTAAGCAATTAATGAACAAATGAATAGAGGACTTAAATAGGACCGCTCTGATAAGCATCTGAATTGATGGCTTTGAGTCCCCAAACCAAAGACCTGCAAATATCATGTGTTCACGTTTTGTGCGTTGAACAAAACTTAACTCATTTATGACACAATAAAAAGGCCAAACAGAAAACTTTGAAGACTTGAAAATGGGTATGCCATCTGTGTTCCAAGTTAAAGAAATGTTTCTCGGATCACTGAGAGGCCCATTGCAAGTTGTTAATTTCTGATAAACTTCTCCATCGTATATTTCCTCGATACTGTCATGACACGTTTTCTGTATATTAAACCTGAACTTTAGGTTTTCCTCAAAACCTTCCTTAGCAAACAATGACTTCAACTGTGCTTCAATAGGAACCTCAATGAAATAGGAAGTTGAGCCCTCGATTAACACATTTGCTTCACAGGATTTACAGTGGGTGTCTGTACGCTCAACAGACATAAGGCATGCACTGCAATATTTGTGCAAAAGTAGAGAAGAGGAAGAGGAGTTATCAAAACATTGTTTGAATTTCTGTAAATTCTGAAGACATTCGGTCTGGATGTCAGAGGGGCAGTGCAGAGTGATTAGTGTGAGCAAGTCACTTAGCGCTTTTCCTGTTATTTTGTGTCTGTTTGCAAATGTCATTATGAGTAGAAGGCTCTCTGCAACAGAAATTGGTGCATTTTTGTAAAGTAAACTATCTCCAGTGTTTGTTGAGTTTTTGAGTCCTGTTCCCTCTCTATGTTTAGCTCTACACTGTCCTCAAATGATAGGTCATCATCAAATGTCAAGTTATCATCTTAAGTCCTCTCCTCAACAAATTGATCAATCAGTGTATCTATGTAAAAAGACAGTTCACTCTCTGATTCTGCATTAAGGCCAGTGTGATGCATCACTGTTGTGTGTTCATAATACTGGGACAATGTATGTTTGGAGTTACAGACATCACAGGAATTCATGATTGACGGGTTTTCCAGATTAACAAAATCCTCAGCTTCCAGAGTAGCAGAATAAGGTACTCCTCCAGTGCAGCAGTCAACTGGCCTCCACATTGATTCTAGAAACAAAAAAGTTGTAATACATTTTACAGATTTGTTGTCTTGTTGTAATCAGTCATGTACACGAAATGTTGAAAAGCAGCATTGGTGAGTTTGAGCTCACTATTCTACTTGTGTTTATTTTCCATAGTAATTCTGTAAGTCTAAACACATTACCAGTTACTAGACATCAAAGTGTCAGAGTAACCTGCGCTGTCATTTAAAGCTTGGCAAACCAATTGACGTATGCAAGTCTCACATCAGTAACAGTGTTTTGTTGGATACATTCACTTTTCTTTGAAATTAACACTACTACTGATCACAATTTAAAGCTCTATAACATGGGATTTCTTACATTGCCACTATATGAATAGACCAGATGCTATCTTTGAAACATCTGAATATTTATTATACAGTTATATGAATACAATGCAAATGACATTATGGTAGCCCAGTAAGCATGCCAGCCAACTGTGCAGACACACCTGGATGGATACAGGGACATAGCACCTTCCTACACATTTCAGCTTTCAGATAAGTGTGCTGCTGTCCAAGTGGCAGTTCACTTCACATGCTTTGGAGGAGGTATGTGGTTTCCCTTGCCCTCTCCAGCCAATTCTTTGTTTTTACAGTCAACCAAAATATTCAGTGCTGACATTGGAAGTAGTTTGAGGGAATATGGCAGTATACCATATTCATTTTCCCAATTAGTATGGAACCAAAATCCTTTGTGTGGAAAACTTATTATGCTTCATTACTCTATAGAGTTCATTTTTGAACAGTTGTTACCTGTGTTCTCTACTCCTTGTGTGTCCAGCTGAAAATAGAAAGAAATAATAGTTACCATAGTTAAACCATAATGCATATTAATGGGATGTGCAAAATATTAGGAAAACCTTTCAGTATAACGCAGTACAGTTCAACAGCATCACAAATTACAGACTACAAAATGAACATTAAATCAATAAAACTGAATATTATAATCCCCATGAAGGAGGCTTTATTGAAGGGCTGTTGGATTATACCGCATTATTTTTATACAAGTGTACTTAATAAATTGGCAAGTAAATTAATATTCTTAGTAAACAGTCATTTCAAACAAAACCAATTTCTTAGGTATATAAAAGTATTCAGCAATGCTGTCAGAAGCAAAGGAGCTGCTGAAATGTGGCTGGGAGAAGAACATAACAGCTGTCCATATAACAACAAAAACATCTGAAATTTTCTCACCTTTCTTCTGTATCTTTTGCAAGTACTTTGCTGGCTCTTGACTTTTCTCCTCCAGCGTGAGTCGTACCTCTGTGCCACTGTCAAATTTAGTAAGCGTCAGCTTTTGCGTTTGCCTGAAAAAATGTCAACAGATACAAAATAACCTCTCTGAGTACAAATAAGCATTTGAAAACTGAATAAAATATCAATCATATAATCAAAATCAAAATACTTCTCTCTCTTCCAGTTACATTACATTTCCAACTGCAACTAATTCATGGACCATACTATAGTAAGGCTACAAAGGAAAAAACAGCATAAGGTGTGGGGCCACCACATGCTGCTAGAACAGCTTCACCTTGACATTGATTCTCCAAGTCTCTGAACTGTACTGGAGGGATGAACACCATTCTGCCAAAAGATATTCATTCATTTGGTTTTTTGATGGTGATGATGTAGGCGGAGAGCACTGTCTAACCTGTCAGTCCAAAATCTCCCATAGGTGTTCAACTGGGTTGAGATCTGGTGACTGTGAACTCATCAAACCATTCAGTGACCCCTTGTGCCCTATGGATAGGGGCCTTGTCATCCTGGAAGAGACCACTCCCATCAGGATAGAAATGTTTCATCATAGGATAAATGTGATCACTCAGAGGAACTTTGTATTGATTTGCAGTAAACTCTTCCTCTAAGGGGACAAGAGGACCCAAAACATGCCAGCTCCCCAGAGCCAGCTGACCCCTGTTGTAGGGGTGCAGCATTCATGCCTCTCCTGTTCTCTTGGTGAACGCCACAGATTACCTCAGCCACTTGTCGTGAATATGTAAAGGGATGGCTCATCTGACCATATTACTTTTTTCCACATCTTTGTAGACCAGTGTCATTCTATCACTCTCTATACAGATCTTTTGGTTTTCATCCCTTCACTTCGAGAATTGGAGAACAGTATGTCAAGGCCCACTGAAGCTGTTCTGGTGGCCTGTGGTGCCCTTGCTAAATGTCACTAAATGTTGGTTTTTCCTTAAAAAAAAATTATCTATCTGTATGTGTGTGTAACACATAGAGCTAGGTTGTGTAATAAAGACTTACCCCACTACCATCAAACACACACATGTAACTTCTATGGAAGAGCAATATTCATGCTTGACTGGTGTCAGAAATGGAGCTGAAACAACGGTGACACTAGTGATGACAGAAAAGGCACACTCTTACACAGTTAATACATACCAGTTGGTTTTACAACTTTTAGCGTACACTGGTGCACACGATTATGATATAAATGTATCTCCTGACTGAAGAGTGTTACAGTAATAGGACAATTGTACATTTGTCCAACTTTTCCTATTAAAAAAACAATTAAGATGAAGATGAAGCATATAATCATAATTAAAAAAAAATCACAGTTGTAACATATGATAGCACACTTCGGAACCGTGCACTGATTTCACAAAAAAAAAGCATTAGAACTGTTACTGGCATAGCATAATCACTAATTTCTTTCAAAAGCCAGCAAAGTCCATATGGCCAAAGTCCAGTTTATTATAGACAGTGGCATTTTGAGGATGAAGAAAAATTCCTGGCTTAATACTTCTGATAGTGTGAATAAACAATTTTGATAAACCTATTATAAAGAGTATAGAATAAAAAATGTCATTATTAGTTAACTATATTAACCTTTTATTTTTATAAGTTTTAGCCGATATGCCTGTTCACATATAATCTTTTCACTGATTCAAACTTCCCAACAACAGATTTTTCCTACTTCTGAGTACAATCAAATGCAGAATAACTACACTTTATTAGTATTAATGAATCATTTACTCTTTGGTAAAAGTAATATCAAGCTTTATCCACTTACCGGTTTCGGAGGTTGAACAAATTTAGCGCAAAAAGATGTGAACTGTTAACCAGCAATAGGACATTTCATTGGACAAGAGCTCTGCCTGCATCGTGATTGGTTAATCTAAAGGTTGGGCTGATTAACGTACGGGGAACACAGGGAGCGCAAAAGCGGCCGGGAGCAACGGAGAACCACGGGGCCTCACAAAAGAAGGTAAGTTTTATCTTTGTTAAGTTTAATTTTGTAACATTTAGAAGATATATATTTGGGTTCTGAAACTTTTTGAAGAATCTGGTCCACATATACTGCTTATAATAAGGTTAGCTAGCCTTAAACCTTGACCATATGTGGCTATGAACTTGTAAATGTTAGCTAACTATTACTGCAGCATGATAGGGTTAAAACGTTATAGATCAGTGGTTAAAATCCACGGGAAAGCCCGCGACCTCGGCCGAATTACTCTCTTTCAGAGGGTGTAGGGGGCTCAGCTTTTAAGCTACAGGTCCAAGGTAACCTCTAAAACCTCACTGAGGATGCCGGTGAAGATACCTATCAAATGAAACTAGATGACACAGGTTGTCGGGGGCTAAATAGTGCACCAAACTTAGGCTACTTTGGCGATGGAAAAACTGGCATTGTCATTTTCAAATGGGTGAAAATGTGTTTTATGAGTATGACTCTTTATGTTAAAATGCAGTATGGGCAAAAACTGATTTTTTCATTTACATGTGCTGTACATTTATGTATTTTACAGAAGGGAATGCCAAGCGGGAAATTTTAAAAAAGAGATGCCCAAAAGAGCACGTATCCCAACGAAGAAGATGAGATTTTATGAACCAGACCCCGGCTCACCCAAAGATGACCAGGATGGTAACTGAATCATTGTCATTTTACTGCACATCTTTTTAATTTGATGTTATTCTTCAAATAAATGTTTCTTAATTTTAACTATTGTTTTGGATGATAATAACAAAAATCTACACAAAATGATATTTAGTTTCTAGGGTTAGGGTCGCAGTGGACTGAGTGCACTCTACCTGGTAGCCTAATAAAAAAAACGTAAAAAGCTACTTCATTTGCAGCATATTAAACCATTTTAAACTAATTATTAAATACTGAAATAATAACAACAGGCCTAGAACCGACCACTGTGCACTTGATTTTTGCACTTGACTCATGATTTTTGGCCCATAATAAAACACAACTCCATAGTCATTTTGTTGTTTGATGACAGAAAAGGACAGAACTATATCGTGACTCCGGCTGCATTAAAACACAGTAGAAGTGATAATGAAGAGCAGGAGACTGAACAGAGGTTGAGCACTGAGTATGTTTAATATTGTTGTGGTCACTATCACATGCGATCACTATGATGCTTGGGACGATCCAGTGGCAAGATGAAATACAGAAGAACATGAAAAACATAAATAGGTTAAAATACTTTAAAACACTAAAATATCAATGTAATTCATATAACAACAACATACCATAAAATGTGATAATGTGAAGTAAAATAACCACTCCCTCACCCCCTGGGCAGATACCATTGTTCATTACAATGTTTCACTTTGGACACTGTGATGTCACAGTTCATTAGGCATTGCCCTACCCTATTCTGAGTAGTTTATTAATTTATGAATAGAGATATAGTAGTATGTTTAATTAAAGTTACGATATCTTAGTATGTACTTGTTTACTCAAAAGCTCAGTTTTTCACTCTGTCTTCATTTTCAGGTCTTTTTGTATTTTTGACATTTGAAGATGGATACTCTACAAACATTTTTAAGGTCTGTGACGTACTAAGCAAAGATGATAAACCCATTACTTGCTTCAGAGATCTGAAGCCAGGTGATGTAGTACTAGCAAGATGGTCTGACAACAAGTTCTACAACGCCACAGTGGATTACATTGGAATATCTGACAAGAGAGTGGATGCCAAGAAGGGCTCAAAGAAGGACATTAAAAAAAGAGATGCAGCTGCTCAGAAATTCTATAACCTCCAATCACTGCCTCAAGCCGTTCAGTCCACCTCTGCACAGAAATACCCAAAAACTGTAGAGCACAGTGTCCCTCTACCTACCCAGTCATCTCCACTTCCCAGGCCACAGTACCAGCCTCCACCTACCCGGTCATCTCCACTTCCCGGGCTACAGTGCCAGCCACCACCTAACCAGTCTTCGTCACCTACCAAGCCACAGTACCAGCCTCTCCACCAGAATCCACCCACTCCGCCGCCAATCCCACTTTGCTACAGCCATCCTCAGTATCCACAGCATCACCAGCCCCGCACTGTACAGCTCATGCCTCCAGACCAATTGCAACAGCTGCCTGTTTTTGTGGATTTGGATCAGCAACGGAAATCAACAACCCCAAATAACATAACAGCCAAAGAAAGCTTTCTTAGTATGTTGTACAGTCACACTATACCTAAAAGATCATCTCCTGTTCGGAGTCAGGCTAGTACGTCTGAAAATGAGAGTTGTTCATCAAGCTCAGGCTCATCTGCATATTGTATCATTGAGCGTGATCCACTACCAGAATATGGAGAACCACGTGTGCGAGCTGAATCAAGAGAAGCATGGAAGCCATGCAAGGCATGTCAGGCAGAGGTGGCAAAATTAATGGAGGAGAAGGGGAAACTGGAGGATGTGCTGTGTAGTATCAGTAAGTAAATTTTTTTCTGTTGTGTATTTGTCGCTTTAGGTCGCTTTGTTCCTTTAGTACCTTTTTTTTTTTTTTGCACAATTCACCTAAGGAACCTGAAGTGCTACTCAATACACAAGCACTGTAAAATGAGAAATAATTAATAATTGTGGAACATTAGATTGTAATTATGTTTTCTATCTATATTATATCTAGGGGTGTCAGTGTTAACCCTACGTTCACACTGCCAGTGATTTTGTAGCTCATTGTAGCCAAGTCGGTCTGTAGCTGTCGCTGAAGGGCTCCCTTGTGCGCTCACTGCTCGCTCGAACTCCAGCGACAATCATGAAGTAAAATGACAGCAAACCTAAACGCACTTGGGGTGCATTCCCACAAAATATAAACATTTAGGAGGGAATGTTTGTATATTAGTAGTAGGATCTTTTCAAACTTGGGTTGCCTATTCCTCCATGGATCATATAGAGGGGCTATACATTCGCTTAAAAGCTAAAAAGCACTATGCCAAGTCAATGATGTGTCAATGTCAAGAAGCATTTTACTTTGTTATGCATGTTATAAATCCTTGATCTCAACAATCTCACAAATCTATGCATTCATTTTAAGAATTATGTCTATGATGCCAGGGAGACTGATATCTAGCAGGTTAAATATCTTGACCAGTCGGTGACTCCAAATCGTGTAGTGTGAGGTGTTGAGACTGACAATGACAGCAGTGACGGCCTACAGCCAATGAGAACATTAGTTTCTAACAGAATAAATTGTCATATAGTTTCTTTTAGAATAAACTGTCATAGACTACACACAAGCTTTTCAGTTGTTTCTAACAAAAACAAAGTAATAACAATAACGAGCAGGCAGCTACCTACATTTATTGCAAATTTATTTATTTACATCCAACACTCTCTGCAGAACAGACAATTTGGTGCGCGTCTTCCTAGCCATTCTCGCCAACATATTTTTTGTTTTTGTTGTTTTTTCGCTGCAAATCAGCGCATAAACACCATTTTTGGAAACGTACCTTCCAAAAATGGAAACGTACCTTCTCGCGTGTGTTTGCGTGACTAAACGTAGTTTGGGGAATCGTCTGCGAGTCCTCGTGAAAAATCTTGTAATGTGTGACCCCCTGTCATGTAGTGTGAAACACACAACAACTTCAAGATACCCGATCGCAAGAGAAACAGTCGTGCAGTACAGCGATCTGATGACTTTGAAAGTCGTGTAGTGTGACTCAGCATTAGCAATCAGGAAGCACAGTGTCAGCGTTGTCGAAGTCCTTAAGACTGAAGCCCCGCCTTGATGAGAGTTCTGACATATTGCATTGCCATTTGAATTTTTACACCAAAAGAGCGTCTAAAAATTCAAATGGCAATTCATTAGACTGGGGGCCCTGTTTCACTGGCAAAATGCATTTCCATTTGAATAAAGTGGCCAAAAAACACGGCAATATGGAATGCAATTGATTTAGCATTCTTTTATTTTGTTAAACTAAGTAATTCCAACTGAATAGAAGATTGCATTGTCACTTTGCATATTGAATTGCCAATTGCAAAATGAATAAATAGGCCAAAAAACTCTGCAAAGTCTGCAATTCATTATGCCAATGCCAAATTAATATAGATTATAATATAGATTCTCATTGAGAAATCATAAAAATTTAGCTGAGATGTTATAATTTCCTCTAATCATTTTGTCATGCATTTCTTCATTCCAACACCACACTGGTGTTTATCTCCCCCCATAAATACAAGTAAATAAAGTATTTTAAACTTGTGATTAATCACAGCCTATTATTGTGATTAACTGTATTAAAAAAATAATAAATAAATAATTCATCTTCTGTGTTACAGGTGGTGAACAACTTGAGACATTAAGGTGCTTTCTGGATAAAGTTGAACAGATACAACTTCAGGCTGGTGTTATGGCTACAAAAAGCAGATCTGGGAAACAAGAGCTGTATCCAGATAGTGGCCTCTTCCTGTCCTCAACCCGCTTGGCTGCAATCCATGCAGAGGCAAGGAACGACTGCCTTCGCTTATTCCATCTTCTTTTTGACGAATTCTTCAGTGCAGAGGAGTGCCAAAATGTGGTGCCATTTGGGAAACACGGAAAGGTGCCTGAAGGAAAAGCAGTCCTGGACAAGTCCAAAGTAGATGGGATTCTAAGTAAGTACATTTCTCATTTTGTAGATCAGTGTTGTTTTGTAGATCCGTGTTTTGTGTGTGTGTGTGTGTTTATTCACCCAGTTGGACTTTTTCATGTTTTGTTTTACAACATTTTATTATTAATTATTTCCCCATGCATCAGAATAGTTGGTGATTAATTCAATAGTTGACAACTTATTAATAGTTGTAGCTCTTACTATAAACATGAGTTTTTTTTTTTTTTTTTTTTTTTAGTTTTTTTCATTACTTTTTTAATATAACTTTTTCAGACTAAAGAAGCACAAATTTCCTTCAGTTTTTGTTTTTCTCCTAAATGTCATGGTGCTATCTACCCAAATTTGGTCATAGTTTCTGAGATGTTTGGACACTGTATAATGGGATTTGTAGCTATATCTAATGTTATGATCGTTTTTGTGTCTTTACATTTCTTTGTGTAACTTTACTGCCACTGTAAAATACATGCATAGTACATACATACACTATAAAACACATAAATATGCCTGTAGTAATAAGGCCAACCCATGGTTGAAAGGTGATATAGCAGTTGTTTAATTTTTGTTTTGTAGTGGTACCTTGCATTTGTTTGCGAGAGGATGAATTAAATCAGACAAAACCCAAATATCACTCAATATGTAGGCATCCACATTGTCTGCAGCTGTCAACTTCATTGAAAACTTTCCTGAAACTGCACATTCTGCTAATAAACATCAGTCACACAAATGCAATAAACAAACTGCTCCAAGTAGACAAACAAAAGCCTCAAAGTTATCAATGTGGCAGAATGTTTGATTCACCAGTATATGGAAAGGAGAAACGGAGGGGCTTTGTGTGTTTACAGATGTTTGTGGTTCTGGCATCAACTGATGTTCAGAAATCATTTAGTACTTACAAGATACACTAAGTTAGAAAGTTAAAATGATCACAGTGTAAAAACTGGACATTGACTATTTCCCTGGTAACAATTTAGTAATGATTTTCCACACCACTGTTACTGTATGTAAGGGGAATTCATCTATAATTTGTGCATTCTTTTATTCTTGCAGCCTACATCATGCGCTGTGGCACACTGGATGGATGGACACCAGTTGAGAAAACTAAGGTCAAAAAAGCCTTGATAAACAAATGCCGCACGAGGGCCGCAAAGACTATAAATTCTTGAATGTGGCACACTGGAGGGATGGACATTTGTTGAGATGACCATGGTCAAAAAAGACTGTAAGTTGCAGAATATTGTGTGTTGTGCAGCTGTGCTGAATACTGTTACACTGTTCTAAATACATAGTCATAGTGAGAAGATGCACATTTATAGTTCAGATTTTCTAAATGATGAATAGGACAAGTTCTTGCTGTCTTACAAGTTTTAACCTGTTATTACACAGCTAACTAAAATACTAGATTGTGATTTGGGTTTTTATTTTTATTTTTTTTTATATATATATATATATATATATATATATATATACATATTCCACACTCAAAACCAATAGGGTGTAGCATACTGCAAAAACGTATATTTGTATATTTTCTATATCTCAGTTTTTCAGATCTCAATTTACCAGTCTATTTATGTTCCATCACACATCTATTGTCACAAGACGAGATAGACAGGGACTAGCTTGTTCAGGACAGCCAGCACCAGTTATTGTACCTTAAATGCAATCTGAAGTCACTTATTTCTGAATGTCATTATTCTGCTTGTTCTGTTCAAAACAAATCACTAATACGCAGAGCAATGCTGTATCTTGTGTAGGGTAAACGTGGCCATTTTAATAAAGGGTTCATTTGTTTCAGAATTTGTGAAAGTGTCCTTGATTTATTTACACATATATATAAAATGCATGACTCACATATTGCTCCATAGTAGCTCTAGTACTGCTCATTTTCTTCTAAGGAGAAAAAAATGAGCCATTAATGAGACTGAGCAAGATATCTCCCTCAAGTCTCAACTATGACTGCTGCTGCTAAATGCTCTGTCTCACCTATTTCTCCTAGTGAATTTTAGGAGCAACGTATGAGAAACAGGTCAGACAACACTGAAACTAAAATGAGGCTGAAATGAGAATCACAATTTTGTTTCCTGAGCTTTAGAAGATCAACCATTGAGCAATACAATTTTCCTCTGGGTGGTTAAAGAAGTTTACTCTAAAGTTTTCTTTGAGATGCATGACAGGCTCATCATGTGCCTCATAGGAAAACATCCTCTTCTTCTTCAGGGGCATACAGCTATTTGTGCTGGAAAACAGGCCTCTGCATCCAACTCGTTTGCTAGCTCTCTTGCACTGGAAAGCACCCTTTCATATGCGCTGTCCATGCTGTACTTGTTTAAGAACCATTTTGTTGCATTAAGTTAGTCACTGCTTGAGACAAATCAAAGTCTGCTGCCTGTAGTTTCTTGCTTGTTATATTGATTTAAAAAAGAATGTCATACCAGACAACAAGAGAACACATGAATGAGAAAGTCTTTATTTTCACAGCAATCCCATTCACGTCTAACCTCGTTTTCATGCCACATAATCCAGTAAGAGTAGTGTCATTTGCAATTGATAGCAGGGCATTGTATACTTCAAGTTGATAGCGAATTAGCTTTACAGCCTACATCTGACTTTCCCATCTTGTATCACTCAAAGGTTTTAAGGTAAGTCCTGTATCCAGCTTGTTGTATGTGCTCTTTAAGCACTTCCCAGCGAGAAGTAGATGCTGCAAAAAAGTTGAAAACCTCCTATATAGTGCCAAAAAAGTCAACAGTATGAAGACAACAAGAGGCAGCATCACTGACAACCAAATTAAGGGAGTGGGCGCTGCACGAAACAAAAATATGCCCTGGGGTTAATGTCACAAACTCATTTCTGCACTTCATTATGTTTCCGCTTCATGTTCAAACCATTACCATAGCCTTGAACCTCTCATGTTTCCAACATCAAGGCCCAGCTCTTCTAGCTTCGACATAAGCACTTCTGTTAGACCTGCACCTGTGGTATATTTTAGTTGAATAAATTCCAGGAAATGCTCACTTACATGTACACTTTATTCATTCATGATAAAAAGGACAATCATAGTCTTCTGCTCAGTTTTGCTTAAATCTGGTGTACAGTCTAAAATGATCGAAGAGAGAATTTGGCATTACACCTCAGATGCAATCATTGTGATGATCTCATTTTTGTATGATCTGCCATTACATTATCATACATTCCTCCACAAATTTTTTAAAGTTGCTGTTGTTTGGCTCAAACAACTTATTACTACTCCCATGAAATGCTACATTTTGAGTTGCCATCACTCGCACAAGACTGATGAGTCACTGTAGTACCTGCTGCCATTGCATAGTATCAGCTAAAATTTTCTGCTGGTGGTGTCCATCCACTGTTTTTGAGATTCAAGCCTAATGTCCAATTCTTTCCATTTGTGGAAACACTCCACGTGGTCATTTAATTTTTCATGTGATCAAGATGCTAGACATGTTCTTCCAGTCTTTTATACCTTCTCTTGACAATGCAGGTTTACGCTTGGATTCACAAAAATGTTTTGAGCAGAAACACATTGGTGACCAGACAAAGAGGAAGTGTTTGTGTGTGCTTCTTATAGTGGTGCTGATTGGTATCTTGAATTGGCTGCAGGTGCGGGTGATTAGTACTTTGGTGAGTTCCAGCGCTTTGATTGAATAACTGGGGAGCCTGGTGTATTCGTGACAGCTAACACTACGCTTGATTTCAGAAGTCCTGATGTCAAAATTATTTAACATAGCTCTACATAAATTAGGTGTTTATTAACATTTTACAGATTTTATTGTTGTTAATATCTGCATCCCAACTCAATGTTTTACTGCCAAAATATGCAATATTAATATTGTTAATTACATTGCGATTCAATAATATTATCACTATTTGTTCAAGGTGATAAAAAAAGTTTTTTTAATAACTGTGAAAGGATAGCATTTGGGGTAAATAGCCCCTCTGTTACAGGAGCTAAAGACCCCCATAAAACACATTGTTTTTCTTAAGTAGGGTAAATAGATTCAAGAATATGTCTCTGTGGAACAGTAATGGGTGTTTTCCAATCTGTGACCGTTTTCAAACTGGGATGGGCGTTTCTAAACTATCCAGTGAAAGTAGGGAATCTCAGTGGGCATCAGTGGGGAGTAGGGAATATCAGTGGGCATTTCCAAACCAGGATGAGTGTTTCTAAACTATCGGAATCTCAATGGTTTAAAATAAACACCCACTGATTGGGAAAAGTCCATTTTTGTTCTGCAGAGACATAAGTCTCAATAGGTTTATTATACAGAATGTTCAAAGTGGACTCACATTGACTGATCTAATCACAATGAACATGAATTTGTTTATAGAATACATGAAATGTTATGAAATTCCAAATGTGATTGAAATGAACATAAAACAGTTAATCCTTTTCTGAAGTAGTTATTTTGTGAATGCAACAATCTTAATTTGTTACCCAAAAAAGCATACTTCTGTCTCATAGGTATTTACCAAGTTGACAAAATTTGCCTCATATCTATTTTCTCTCTATTTACTCAATATCACTATAACCCCCCTTGGAGCCTTTTACTCCAAACATGGGGGCCTTTTACCCCAAGTGTGGTTGTACCCTCATTGTAACCTACTGGTATACTGTGCACCCATAATATGCTCCTGTTGAAGCCATAAGTTCATGTTACTTGAACATCTTTTTTTTTCAAAGACTGTTTAATAGTGGAATTTCTTGTGAAGAACTACACTACCCATGAACACTGAAAAGAAAGATCCACCAGCCAGAGGGTCGAATCAAACCTACCACGGCAAACAAGATCTGCAGTGACTGCCCACTTCCATGACACACTGCAAATGATGCAATCGAGTCAGTCCCTACACTCACAAACTACTTACAGTACAGTGCAAAAGTTTTAGGCACTTTTGAAAATGGTGCATAGTGAGGATGTCTTCAAAAATAATGCCATAAATGCTTTTCATTTAACGTCATACAAAATCCAGTAAACAAAAAAAAAACAAAAAAAAAACAAAAAAAAAAATCAATATTTGGTGTGACCACCTTTGCCTTGAAAACAGCACCAATTCTCCTAGGTACACCTGGACACAGTTTTTCTTGGTTGTTGGTGGATAGGGTGTTCCAGGCTTCTTGGAGAATTCGCCACAGTTCTTCTGTCTATTAGGCTGTCCCAATTGCTTCTGTCTCGTCAAATAGTCCCAGACTGATCCCCCTCTGTGGGGCCATGACATCTGTTCAGGTTTGGAAGGGTTACTTTTAAAATGTATTCCACTACAGATTATAGAATACATACTGTAAAGTTTAATTTGTAACATTTTCCGTTTGATTACTCAAGGTCAGTAACATAATCTAAATACTTTGGATTACTTCTTCAGCACTGGTAGATTTTTTCACTTGTTTTGACTATAAAAAACAAAGACAAAATAAACATGTTAAAAATACATTCTCTGATAAAAGCCTAAATATCCTCTGCAGTAAAACAAGATAAAGTCTTACTAGAGAGAGAGAAATATATATATATATATATATATGATGTGGATTTTCTTGAAAAAAAAAAAAAAAAAAGATTGTGTCTGGTGACAGGTGCATGTAAAATGACTAGAAAATAGCATTTTAGATAAGCATAAAGCTAAATGTTCACATGACAATTTACACAAGGTTTATTTCTATTTCTGCTGCTCCAAACTTACTTCTCTGTCTGCTTGTATGAATGTAACATCCTAAGAAAGTGTTTCACACAGTTCAAATGCTTTTTGGATCGCATTATTTATATGGATAAATGTTTTCCAACTGAATAGACTAAATATTAAATGGAACAAATGACAATAAAATGAAATCAAAATACTTTTTGAATGTAACTGTATTCTGATTATCAATGATTTAAACTGTAACTGTAGTGGAAGTACAGTTACTAATATTTTGTATCTAAAATACATATTCCTCTTACATGTATCCCGTTACTCCCCAACCCTGCATCTGTTGCAGGGCTCCTGTTCTTCTATTCTATTGTATTCTATTTGCAAAAGAGATGTTTGGGAGTGTACAATGTATATTTCCTATTGACATACCAAAGCTGAAAATATACTGTATATTTACAATCCCAGACTTAATACTGGACACAAACAGAAGGGGGAAAAGGGATGTGAGCGATGCCATACAAATAAAATAAACAAAACACGCTCTAGCTATAACGTTTTAAACTCTAATCTGACTAGAAAACAAAAGAGTAAAATACAAATTTCTGAACTAATCTACTCGGTCTAGCCAAAACACAAAATGCACAGCGGGTGGCACTCGCTCCTTACCTGGTGTGTCTCTACAGTACAGAACCTACAGCACCTGTCCACTTCTCCTCAGTGTAACAAAATTAGGGGAAATGATAACAAATAGAAACAAATCACAATGAAAAGTAGAAAAGGAAACAAGACAGTAACCTTACAATAACAAGCACAAACTTGTAGATGGGTAGTTTCTAGCATCCAAACGAATGAATACAGTAAATACAGCTGATGCTGGTCGGTCTGTGGGAATTTGTGGAGGATATGGTAATGCCATGGGGGGTTTCCAGCAGAAACAAGCAATGATAAGTGCCAGTGAAAAATGTATTACAGAGTGCGTAGCAACGACACATACACACACAGACACATAGATATAACAATCAACAACGTAAAATAAATAGTTTATATATATTTCCATAATTCGTTTACGTCATTTGCAATCCTTCAATGAATTGTGTGTTTGTGAGCATGTGTGTCTGTTTGTGTTTGAGGTGGGGGAAAAATATATTTCAAAGTATAATTTTGGTTCACATTAATATTTTTGTGAAAGAAAAGGTATGGCAACACTCATAGCAGGTATGTGAAAAGAAAAAATTTAATTAGTAGTGCCCGACCAACATATCGGTCGGCCGATATTAGCCTTTCACCAATATATCGGTATCGGCATATATTTTACCGATATGCGCCGATATGAAACTTTTTTTCAGAACATACAATGCAGAAAACAACGCTTTAGAATTGCTGTCATAGCGTAGTTTGTCCAGCAGAGCGCGCTCTGACTCCATTGTTTACAGAGCTGAACTAATGGTGTCTCTGCAGACAGGGCGGAGTTCAGCGGTGTCATCATGGTAAGTTGTTAACTAGTCTGTTAAATACATACTGGAAACTTAATAAAAAATGACCCCATCATTTTCCTTTTTCAGTATAACTAATATAACGTTAACCTTGTCCCTGACAACCATGTCACTCATGTCTGTTTGCTGTTAGCCAGCTATAGTTTGTCAGTGCAGTCAGTAATGTAGCAGATTAAAAGGTAAACAGCAGAGCATCTTTTTGCAGCACAGCAGACAACGGTGCGGTGGTGGATTGTTTATTTTTACACTATGTTATTACCAAGTTGGTGAGACACAATGCTGGAAAGTAAAATAAACAACATCCATCTTTTACTCTCCGTGACAACGAGCTTATAGCTAACTAGCTAATCACGTAGCTGCTTTCATTGTTGTCAGCAGAGTAGAAGCTAATGTGTAAACATGTATTCACCAAACTGTTTTGTTCAGGATTCACAGTTTGGTACCCCCTTCAGCTGAACAATTCCAGCCGTGTCATTTATAAAATGTAATATTTAAAAGTCTGGTTTTCCACTGTTGAAAGTTTCCCCTGAACTTGTATACCAGAATACGGTGTAACACCACTGCCGCTTTTATCTCTTGTCTCGGCAGTATTAGTCGGCATTTGACTGATACTAAACAGTAATACTGATGTTTATTTAACTATTTATTTTATTTGTATTTATTCTTCATTTTAGTGGTCAGCATTTGACTGATACTAAACAGTACTGATGTTTATTTAACTATTTATTTTATTTGTATTTATTCTTTATTTTAGTGGTCAGCATTTGACTGATACTAAACAGTACTGATGTTTATTTAACTATTTATTTTATTTGTATTTATTCTTTATTTTAGTGGTCAGCATTTGACTGATACTAAACACAGTACTGATGTGTATTTAGCTATTTATTTTATTTTATTTATTCGTTATTTTAATGATCAGCATTTGACTGATACTAAACATACAGTACTGCTGTTTATTTTGCTAATTATTGTATTTTTATTTATTCTTTATTTTAATGGTCAGCATTTGACTGATACTAAACATACAGTACAGATGTTTATTAAGCTATTTATTGTATTTTTATTTATTCTTTATTTTCTCAGTGTTCGTTTCTAGAATTTGTTGACAATGTATAATAATAATGTCAAATATTCTCTGATAAAAATATTTGTTGAAGAAAGCAGCCTTCTGAGTACCTTTGTGTAGTCATATTGGTGAAAAAACCACATAGAAAAGGTCTGTTTTCATTCCAGCTCAAAAATTAAGTATATCGGCCACCATATCGGTAATCTGTGAATTTTCCCTCTCTAAAATCGGTATCGGTCTCAAAAATCCCATATCGGTCATGCTCTAGTAATTAGGTCAGCAAATATTCAATTATTTCTGTTTGACTACAAAGCAAACTAAGAAAAAGTCCAGAATATAGACCTAAAGGCCCTTTCACACCAAACGTGACATGAGAAAGTACAATGAATTGTCGGAAAAGCTTCATAAGGATACACTGTTTGTACCGAAAATGTTCTTTGCGCTGAATAATCGCATTTGGTGTGAAAGGGCCTTAAGTCTATAATTTGTTTTATTTCTAAATGTTTCCGTACAGCTAGACTGCAACAGGTTTTTATTTAATAAAAAATTTCCACATTCCCTTTTTGTTTACTGATACTGACGTGCCCTTCGCTACTTCTATGGCCAAGAAACATTGTATTAATTTTAACTCTATACACTGTAAAAAATTGAAAGATACTTGAGGCACAATTTGGGGTTTCTTAGCTGTCATACTGACAGAATCCTCTGATTATTCTCCAGATCAAGGAGCCTCAAATATCCCACTTATTTACTCAAGGAACATTAAAATATACTTAAAGAGCTTCAAAGCCTTTATCTTACGACGTGGTTACTGAAGGAACTATTGACAGTCCTTAGAATTCTTGCAGGAACTAAGAGTTCGTTTCTCATAGACCTTTTCCACCGAAATGACAATGGTTCTCGTAGCAAGCCTTTGCTCGGCTGGTTTACGGTGTTGGGCCTCATGTATTCAGATAGAAGACAAAGGCAGGCCTAACACAGTCGTAAAAACATAACTTAAGCCCCCACCTTCTAAGTCGTAAATCTTACTGATAAAAATCACGCCAAAATCAAACAAAGGGAGTCCAAAACAGACTACGGATCCATGAAGCCTTGCCCTCTAAAGGATCGAGCTCTCAACTCCTATTGGATGAGGCACACAACAGAACGTCCCTCAAACATGACATCATCAGGACTTCAAATAATTCTGAAATGCTTCCAAAGTGGCTTCCGGCGACTTCGTTCACCGAATACGGACGTAGCTTTTTGCTGCTCTCCGGTGCAACCTCGTGGCATAAGGAAGTAATGTCCGACTTGAAACTGTAGCCATACAATCTCCATCTCGCTGGACGAGTTGAGATTACTCTGTGTTCAACCAAACACTCTAACGGATCCGAAGTAGACCGCCGAGCAATTCGCATCTTCATCCGTTGGCCTACAGAAGTGAAGAGATTAAAGATTTCTCTTCCATCTTCAATCAAGTCGACATTTCTGAGTTCTCCGCCAGCCCGCCGAAAATCAACAGCCGTACCGCCCGCCGACAGCGCGAGGAAACGGCTCTCGTCATCACACGAGCCTCAAGAAACTGGGTCAGAGTTAAAGGACGGAGGAAAACACATTCTACCTGTGTCCTCATGCGATTCAAGTAAGAGGTTTACGTCTGGGCAGAGATAGAATATTATAGCGTGTTATTCTTGTGTTTCAAGGTTTTTGCTTGTACAGTTTACGGACCGCCATGTCCGCTCATTATTAATACTCAGGGTATTAATTATCACAAATATGTTTTGCTGTATTGTGGTCCAACCAGATTGGACTGTTGTGCATTTTCGCCATCGCGGGTGAGACAGCAACTGAGTTCATCCATTAAAGAGTCAAATAACAAGGGACTTTTACGAGCCCCGCTCGTAAAACCGCATCTCTGAGTGATGAACGCGGCTGCTTTATCTCCAGCTATCGCGAAATCAGCTTTCGGGCTGTCACTTAATCTCTCTCTCTCTCTCTCTCTCTCACTAACCACACTGACACACACACACTGATACACACACATCTTATGTGTTATAGGATTCTTTTTATTTCCACATCTAATCATATCACTGTTTAGTTTGTAGTTGTAAGTCAGAAGTTTATTGACTGCATTGTATTAATTATTAATTGATATTACTGCATAAATAAACTTTGTTTATATTAGAGTAAGAAGTGTTTTGGTTTGTTTTGCATACGCCTGTGTCGTGCTGACGGGATGTCAGTGCTCGGATTCAAACCTTCATTCATTGTTTTTATTCGAAAATCGATATTCTTCGGATGTCGATTTTCCTAAGAAAACAATCTAATATTGAGACTGTTTTAATATTCGGTTATTAGTCCCTGATTTCAGGGTGGTGCCCCGTCAATGTTAATCCTTATTAATATTCTATTGATTTTTGATAATTGATAATTATCTTTGATTGAATTAGAATGATCAATAAGCTAGTGTTAATTTTAATGTTTCATCGATGTTAACAATTGATAAGTGTTGATTTTAAAGGATTAAAAAAAAAGCTAACATTGATTCTCATCAATGTTCTATTGATTTTAATAATGAATAATTATCTTTGATAATTATTAATTATTGCTAATAACCAAACTTGCTCCTAAACGTAGCACACTACATTTACTGGAGTCCTATATGAGGTTTTAATGAGTTAGATCCAATTAATTAATTGAAATATTGATTAATAACTACAGAAATAATTATTAATTATTTCTGATAGTAACACTGATCTAAACAACCAGTAAAGCCCTACATAATAATTGGTGCCCCGTGTGAGGAATCCTACGTGCCAGTTCTGTCACAGTGTGTATGCATAAGAATCCAAAGTAATAACTTGACATCCTTACTTCAAAGTTTGGTTCTGTTTGACAATTTACTTCTTAAAACTTGCCAAACATAAGCCAGTGTGGTGTGAAAGTGCTCTTAAGAGTGAATTAGGGGTTGGTAAATTTACTATAGTCTGCTTAAAACCTGCTGTTGTTGTTATTTAACTCCTAACGCTTTCATCTAAATGTTACAGAGAGGTGCCAAGTCACTTCATTAACGTCCACCAAAGAGAGAACACAGTGAAATTTGCACATTACATAACAGTAGACTGTAAGCCACAGGTCGAAGCCTCTCAACTGTGCTTTCGTGTTAGCATTATATCAACTGTAAAACAACAAGCTGTCAGAGCCACTATCACAAGAATTTTTACGGCCCCAGTAAAATGAGTCACCAATCGCCCCGCGTGACTGGAGCTGAAGCTCCACAGAGGTTAGTCGACCCAGCACTGCAAGATGTAGTTGTTGCTGTCCTTCGTCTCTCCATAGAGGAGAGAGATAACCTTAACGGCTACAATATTAGTCGTTGTGATGAAGCATTGCAGGAACTAGTTGATTATGTCAACAACCCAGTCGGGAAGCCAATGCACACAATCCTGGACCTTGTGGGCCAAATGTTCCTTCTTCATCGCAAAACCCAACTGCAAACCGCAGAGCACCAGGCCCAGCTCGCACAGCTGCAGAGCAGCTATCATGCGGTGCAGAGGGAAAATCTCAGCCTGCACCAAGAAATTAGGTGCACTCAAGCTGAGAAAGTCCAGGCACAGAAAGATAATGCCCGGATGCAGGAGGAAAACGAAGCCCTGCGCAGGCAGCTTCAAGCTGCCCAGCTAAAAGTAGAGTCAGATCAGGTAAGTGCAGCTGAAACGCACCGCACGACATCTGACATAGAAGAGGGCTCCCTTTTTAGCGATACGCGTAGAAATGTGCCCCTGAGAAACCCAGGAACACACACTAGGAGCCGAGCTGCCCCTAGTGGTACAGTCTCTGACTTCGTCCTCCAAGACACCTTTCAAAATCCTCCAGCGGCCCGCTGGTTGGATGCAGGTGCCCCTCCTTATAGTTGCCCTCCTCAGTCATTTTTCAGTCATGCCACCGTGCGTTTCAAACCGACTGATTCCACACCACGAAGGGGGGACAATTATTTTCAAGCCCAGAGTGGTGTAAGCGGCTCAAATATCCCAATAGCCAGGGAGCTGTACGCAACCCGGGGTCCACCCCCACACGTCGACTGGACTCCTTCCCCACCACGAAGGGGAGGAAGTCATCCTCATCGCTGTAGCGATCAGAGTGACTATGATGTTTCGGATGACTCGGACGACCCGTGGTCATACCGACACCAACGCTTGCGCATCCGACAACTCGAGTCCCTCGCAGGGGACATAGAACGCTTTGACCCAAGTAATTGAGATTCAAACATCGACAATTATCTTAGGGAAATTGAGCACTGCCTGATTGATTTGCCTTACGCTTCGTCGCGCGAAAAACTCAAGCTTATATGGAAGACCACGGTAAGGAGTGTCCATGCGTTCATGGAAACGCTACCGACTGGTACACGAAACCGCTACTCAGCTCTGTGTAAAGCCCTACGCGAGGAGTATTCGCTGAATATCGACGAAGCCTCCGCTACCATAGCTGCTTTCGCCATCACCCAGAAGAGGCACGAGCCTCCGCGTGAGTATTATAGATGCCTGAGAACCACGTACTTCCAAGGAAGTAATGCACCAGGTCTGGAGGAGGAATGAGCTTTCAAGTCTCTTTTCCTTCACAACCTCCACGAGTGCGTGCGATATGACGTCACAATGCACTGCAGAATGGGCAACCCCACCATGCAGGAAATCAGAATGTACGCGCAACTGGCATGGGAGACACGTGTGCGCCCTGCCCGAGGGCATGAAGGCGACGCCAGAGCCCTGGGGATCCAAGCCTCATATGCAGACCTAGCGCTTGAAGGCAACGAAATGCCTCGCGTTAAGGTGAATGCTAGAACCGGACCCCAGAGGCGCCGATCACCCCGCCAGCAGGGTAAGCAACAGAACCAGGGGGGTGGTAACCAGACACACCCCCAGGGTCACGGCAGGCCTAAACAACAAAACGTTCGCCGGCCGAAAGAAAATGCGTGTTTCAAACGAAAACCCAAACAAGAAGGTGAGTGGGTAGGCAAAGTTTCAAATCCCCTCAGAGAACAAGATTTGAGAGAGGAAATGGAGGATATTAGGAGACGCTTGACTGAGTTAGTAACTAAGCTTGATGTGCTCCGTTGTTCACCAGGTCCGTCGACCTCCTCAAAGGAACACGGCACTGAAACCCCGTCAGTATGACTAGACGATGTACCCCCTTCCGTTAACGCCAAAGGTTACTTTGTAGGTTGGGAAAAGGGGAACAGTGTCCAAGTTGCTCCCCAAAACAGTCACTCCTAACATGCCACACCATCCTTTTCTGACCTTCTTGGGCGATCTGTACCATAAGGGCAACGCTTGACACATGGGTCATTCAACTCCCACACACTACTCAACACCGGTTCCGAAATAGTCTAATGGGTTCCAACACCTTCGCAGAGGTGGCTAGAGCAAAGCTCTCCCTTGGCAAACCGTTATAGACAGAGACCTGCAACGTAAGCGTCACAAGCTACACACAAGATAGGTCGTCTATCACAAAACGGGCCTGGATTGACACCTTTCAAGGGATGATGCTAACATACCCTGTTTACATATGTCCCATTAATACGGAACCACCATTAGTTGGCCAGGACCTACTGAACCGATTGGCTCCGCTCATTGACTGCCGTCGTGGACACATGCGGGCTCAGGTTGACATACCGAGACCACTTGGTCCAGAAAACAGTTCGCCAGCTTCAGATACACACGTCGCCATCATCCAAAAATCCAGCAGAGACGACGACTCCAATAAGAACAATTACAGGGCCTGAATAAAACCCTTCAGGGTACTATAGTCACTGTAAATTCGCAATCCGTTCTTATCAATAACACTTTGCACTCTTTAGGGATTTTGTCAGAGAAAACAACTTATGCGTGTATCGTTAGAGATCTAATGCAGGACCTCAGGGAAATTAGCTCCTTAGTCAACAGTCTGAGTGGTGGAAGGATTCCAGATTACCTGGTCTCCCTAGACCTTTTCGAACAAATCCTTAGATCTGCTACTATCTCCATTGTGCAACCTTCACAGATACACATGGCATATAGTTTTGGCATTGAAATTCCAATCCATGTAAATCCTCAGAACCTCAAAATAGGATTTATCCTCAATCTACCATCATAGGCAGAATATATATAGACTAAAATCTGTATTTAATGTTGGTTTTCAGAGAGGTAATGCACACATTCACCACCAACACTCGCCTACCATGATGAGGACCCCTCGCTCTACCTTATCTCTAACCTAAACATGTGTACCAAGACAAAGTAAATTCATTGGGTTTGTCAAAATGCAACCCCTTTGATAGAGAGGTGACTAACTACCTCTGCGGCCAAAGAGCCGAATTCCATGAACAAGTGTCATGATAGCATGTCCATCAAAAATGAAGGAACAGAGACAAAGGTAGAGCGAGCAGGCAGTCGCTGGCTCGTTAACACCAGCCACCGAAGTCATACGACTGCCATGATACAGCCACTAAGCTAAGGCCACTAAACTAAGGCTACCAAACCAAATGGTGTTCTTAACGGTTCCCCAAAGAGCCATCGTGCACACTGACGATATTGTCCTCCATCATCTCAACGTCAACAATCATGATGCAGAAATTGAGACCATGGACGCATTTAGAGATCACAGCCTCACCGTTGATGACACCCTTCAACAGCAGCTTCAGGCTGAAGGGATGGAATTAGTGAAGTTCAGTCTCAAACCGACTGGCTTGACCACTATATTTCATAGTCACATAAGCAGATCGTCATTTTACCAAGAACACCCTATCAGTTTGGTTGCCCTCTGGCTCCTCCTTAGTGGTTGGATCATCGCAATTATTGCACACGCCATGTACAGGTACATTCAACACCTACAGGCCAGACTGGACTCACTTCTCATACAGCCGCGTTTTACACACCAGTCTGAGCCCATCACACAGGTTAACTCCATCATTTCCAAGGATAAGCCTTTTAACCTTTAACCCTCCTTTCCTCTAACATTTTGTTCCTAGTAACCAATGTCAGGTTCTACTTTGATTTTGTGTTATGACCAAAGAACAACAAAGGATTGTGTTATGGTTAATGCTGTGCCTTCCAGTAACTTGAAATGTTTATGTGTGATGAATGTAGTTTTAGAATTAGCTAGAAGTTCTATGCCCAGATGTGCCTCAATCTCTGTCCAGACGATAAAACCTCTGTGAACTCTAATGAACTGTATGGACTGTGCAACCATTTCTCTTTCCTATCAGGAATACATGGATGGCGTAACCCACAGGTTACTGTGAACCGACAAGAACTGTTCGGCCCTTCAGTTGCTCTAAAGATGCTGGACAACAACCAACTCTTCAGAACAACGGCCAGGGCAGTCTGGAGCCTATCGTAAACTGGCTACGTTTTCCACTAACTTGAGAGCCGAACGGTGACATAACAGGTTACGTAGCTACATGGTAGTTTTATGTGACTACCTCACCTGCCCATAAACAAACTCGTCGCAGTACTTGTGTCCAGCTTTTACTCCCGTTTTTGAGCACATAGTTAAACATACAGAGAAATGCAGTCCTACGTTATTATATTGCTCAAAAAGATTTCCAAGTGAGTAGTCCCCTTACTTAACAAAACAATGAACAAAATAAGATGAGAAGAGTGTAAGGAAAGCTAACAAAGTTGGCAAATATAATTACTTGCTGAGATCAGCTATAGAGGACACGGCAATTCTGTGTTAATCTCAAGCGTGACTGACTGACTTCAATGCCCCGGTTAATTAGCTGGCTTGTCTGTGTCCGAGCACAGAGTCCAAGACATTGTTGCTCCCTCCACTGCCTCTTTTGCTTGGGTTTCTTATGCTCCCTCTACTCTCTTTACATTTTTCAAATTGTTTATGATTTGGTCAGTCGTACGATTGAAGCCGGTGGGCATCATTTCTTGCCGTTTCTCCTCGTAGACTTTTTTTTATTGCAATCTCTCTAGTCTGTCTTGGATCTCCATAGAAAACATATCTCAAGCAGAGTGCTGGTGTCCTCTGCATTTTCTGAATGCTTTTGATGTTGGTAGCTACTGTTGTTGTTTGGAAAACTTTACCTCATGACGAATCATTATCCCGCACTCCGTCCCCTGACATAATCAGTTCCTGTGTAGAGACCAGCAAGCTTTTTTGGAACAGCCTTTTCTGTGGTGGAAACATGCGGGACAGTTTGAAAGTTTGCACCAACCCAGGAACCCGCCCCCGAACCATGTCCATGGAAAAGGGCTATAGCCCGCACCAGCTCCAAAAGCTTGCTGGTCTCTACACAGGAACTGATTACGTCGGGAGGCGGAGTGTGTGATTATGTTTCGTCACAACACGTTTGGTAGTTTCCAAACAACAGTAGCTACCATCTGCAGCAAGGAGTACTTTTTCACTCTATAACAACAATAAAAAAACCTCACAAAAATGTAAGACATCAAAAGCATTCAGAAAACATGGAGGAAAAGAGCACTCTACTTGCAATATGGTCTTCTATGGAGATCTGAGATAAACTAGAGAGATCACAAAGGAAATTAGTATAAATGGAGAAAGAGCAAGAAATGATCCATGCGATAGGCTGCAGATTGCCCTGACCGTGAACCAGCTGATCACATGCTCGGCTCTAGAACCATTGCAATTTCGGTGGAAAGGGGCTATCGGAGAACTGAAGTGCTGGAGGTTCTCCAGAGGGCTCTGTCAGTGTGGCAGCTGAGGAACCACAATGGTGCCTTCAGCCTATCTTTTAATCTAGTGCACACAGCAGGTCTCAAATTCTGATGCCTTTTTTAATCACACACTTCCACCAACTCCTAAACAAAATTTAACTTTACTGAACACTAATAATCAAAAGGTTGAGCACACTTAAATGCTTTAAATTAGTGTTTTGAATAAAAATAAAATCTGTCAATGTACTGTATGAAGTTATTTTAAATATATATATATTTACATTTATTTAAAATAGACAAGTGGTGACTGTTAAAACATATGGTGGATTATACAGGTGCATCTCAATAAATTAGAATGTCGTGGAAAAGTTCATTTATTTCAGTAATTCAGCTCAAATTGTGAAACTCGTGTATTAAATAAATTCAATGCACACAGACTGAAGTAGTTTAAGTCTTTGGTTCTTTTAATTGTGATGATTTTGGCTCACATTTAACAAAAACCCACCAATTCACTATCTCAAAAAATTAGAATACATCAGACCAATAAAAAAAAAAACATTTTTAGTGAATTGTTGGCCTTCTGGAAAGTATGTTCATTTACTGTATATGTACTCAATACTTGGTAGGGGCTCCTTTTGCTTTAATTACTGCCTCAATTTGGCGTGGCATGGAGGTGATCAGTTTGTGGCACTGCCTAGGTGGTATGGAAGCCCAGGTTTCTTTGACAGTGGCCTTCAGCTCATCTGCATTTTTTGGTCTCGTTTCTCATTTTCCTCTTGACAATACCCCATAGATTCTCTGTGGGGTTCAGGTCTGGTGAGTTTGCTGGCCAGTCAAGCACACCAACACCATGGTCATTTAACCAACTTTTGGTGCTTTTGGCAGTGTGGGCAGGTGCCAAATCCTGCTGGAAAATGAAATCAGCATCTTTAAAAAGCTGGTCAGCAGAAGGAAGCATGAATTGCTCCAAAATTTCTTGGTAAACGGGTGCAGTGACTTTGGTTTTCAAAAAACACAATGGACCAACACCAGCAGATGACATTGCACCCCAAATCATCACAGACTGTGGAAACTTAACACTGGACTTCAAGCAACTTGGGCTATGAGCTTCTTCAACCTTCCTCCAGACTCTAGGACCTTGGTTTCCAAATGAAATACAAAACTTGCTCTCATCTGAAAAGAGGACTTTGGACCACTGGGCAACAGTCCAGTTCTTCTTCTCCTTAGCCCAGGTAAGACGCCTCTGACGTTGTCTGTGGTTCAGGAGTGGCTTAACAAGAGGAATACGACAACTGTAGCCAAATTCCTTGACATGTCTGTGTGTGGTGGCTCTTGATGCCTTGACCCCAGCCTCAGTCCATTCCTTGTGAAGTTCACCCAAATTCTTGAATCGATTTTGCTTGACAATCCTCATAAGGCTGCGGTTCTCTCAGTTGGTTGTGCATCTTTTTCTTCCACACTTTTTCCTTCCACTCAACTTTCTGTTAACGTGCTTGGATACAGCACTCTGTGAACAGCCAGCTTCTTTGGCAATGAATGTTTGTGGCTTACCCTCCTTGTGAAGGGTGTCAATTATTGTCTTCTTGACAAACTGTCAGATCAGCAGTCTTCCCCATGATTGTGTAGCCTAGTGAACCAAACTGAGAGACCATTTTGAAGGCTCAGGAAACCTTTGCAGGTGTTTTGAGTTGATTAGCTGATTGGCATGTCACCATATTCTAATTTTTTGAGATAGTGAATTGGTGGGTTTTTGTTAAATGTGAGCCAAAATCATCACAATTAAAAGAACCAAAGACTTAAACTACTTCAGTCTGTGTGCATTGAATTTATTTAATACACAAGTTTCACAATTTGAGATGAATTACTGAAATAAATTAACTTTTCCACGACATTCTAATTTATTGAGATGCACCTGTATTTTTTTTTTTACACTATATAATTTCCATAATTCTGTTTGAGTTATTTCATAGTTTTGTATTATATTATTCTAAAAATATGTAACATAGCAATAATAAAGAAAAAGTTTCTGTGTCCAAACATTTGAGTGGTAGTGTGTATCACTAAAATGTATTTGAGACATGGTAAAGGTGTTTTATTTCATTTGTGCTGGTGAATTGGTGTGTGGAAACTGGCTTTCTTTGTGTCAATTGAAGGGACACAGCCAATCAATGGGAATTTTTTTTTAATTTTTTATTTAGGTTCGAATGTGAACCAAATAAATGTCATTGCTCCAAACTGGGGAATGCATGCAAAAATGTTCTCATGACAAATGTTGTCACTTACCTGCCCACTTTGTCTTTCTTAGAAACATTATCTAGTGTATTTGATTAGTTAAATATTTGCCCAGTATGCAAAGATGTTGTGATTGGACTTTTCCATCACATCATCACACTCATTTCTCATTGATTGTATGCAAGTTTAAGTAAGAGAGTCTGTGTCATCATGCATAGTTCTGTCCTCATCTTCAAATGATCATTGTAAAATCACAAAACCTCTTCACTGGGTAAAGATGAAGACTACACTCATTTTGCTTTTCATTATGGAGCTTTTTGGACTCACTTCCTGTCTCTTGAAACATTTCTTTGTGGATCAGCACACGTACCTTCATGACCTATCCACCTTCACCAATGCGATTGAGGAACAGAATTTTTTAGAAGATGCAGTGGGTCAAACTTCTGATGCCTGGACTGGACTCTACATAGGATCAGGAACATGAAGGTGGTTAGGAGAAGCTCAAACTGCAACAGGAATTAGCTGGGATATTGGTGAACCAGATAACGATGACTGTGCTTTTATTCAAAAAGACCCTAAGGAACTGCATGATGGCAATTGCTATCATCAATTACCCTTCTACTGTATGAAATTATCAGAGCTAATTCTGTTGTCAAAGAATCAGTCATGGAAGGAAGCTCTGAAGTACTGCAGATATCATAATACTGATCTGGCAAGTTTGAGCTCAAGTTATAAAATGGATTATGCTGTAGGGAAAATTAAAGCAGCTCAAACAGAATATGTGTGGACTGGTCTGCGTTTTCTAGCAGGAGAGTGGTTCTGGGCCAGTGGAGATGATCTACAACAACTGGTCTCTGGTAGAACAGCCCTAATGTCCTGCCAGAAACCTACAGTGCGGAGCTCTGAACAAGAATCTGAAAATCTGGACACACAGAGACTGTGAGGAGAAGGTCAATTTTTTTTATATTTAATAATCACTTGGATAACGTTCTAGAGCCCATATTTCAGTTATACTAGGGGTTGGAATTGGTCATTATTGTGGAGTTAGTGTATCATGTTTGAGACATAGACATATTTGTCTTATTTTCAGATGTTGCATGTTGTTATTTACTTTTGATTTTGGGTTTATTTGCTTACAGCCTAAATGTCTTTAAATATTGTAATAGTTGAGATCCTATATTATGTTCATTTACAGTGGGGTGCAACTAGTGAAAATGAGTCCACTAGTAAATAAATGCTTCTGTTTTGCACTTTTTTTTATAATTTAATACAAATATTTTCTTTACAAATTATATTATCAGCATACATTTTTGGTTGAAATTTTGGTTGAATAATTTACATGAAATATTTGCTAAGAAGAAATTTGTAATGTTATGACAAAATGAAGGACATTCTGCACCATTACTTGGTCAATAATCAAATAAACACATTTGTGACACTGACCATGTTATAGCCTATACATGAGCACATGTTGTTGTAATTTATAGATTTGGGGTTAAGAGATAGCCTAAATTACTACTGTATATTGTGATTTTGATATTAAATACTAATATACCTGCAAGCAGCAATGATGGGCCCAACCACCATGGGTCCATTTCCACCCGGTGGCTTTCGGAAAACAATACAAGGTGGACACATGCATTTGGCATTTGACATTATTCTAAACAATTTTGTGTCAAAAGTGCCATACTTCCTGCTGCCAGTTGGTGGCACTATGACCGTGACCCATAATAGCCCTATGTGATCAGCCTCCATAACCAAACATACAGCTGAATTTTCATCAAATCACACAATGCACACAGAAGATATAAGGCACTTCCTGTTTCCCATTTTTCACTATATACTTATTGCTTCGCCATGGTGACACCATTCAAAATATAAAAAATCCATTCGCAATTTAGCATCTACAATTTCTTGGCATGATGTTGTACAAATTTGGTGCCAGTCACATGAATTCCCTTGGAGAAGTATTTAAAAGTTCAGAGCCTGCAATTTTCAGAAAACCAAAAATGCACTTTCTCTGTGCACTGTAAAAATAAATGAAGTACATTAACTTTGAGTCTGCATTTGTTATTAATACGCACAACTAGGGCAAATGAGGACATATATTAGTTTAGAATACTGCACGTTCGCCCATAGAATAATTATTCAAAGCATAAATTACCAACTGGTTACCAACAAACAACTATTTGTCACGGTTCCGGCATTTGTGCCGGCGCATACTGTTGTTTGTTTTTCTCTCTCCCTCCTGTCTCACAGGTGGAGCTGGCACGCGATAAGCATTTCCATGGGAATGGTGATCGATTTCGAGGAGATGCTGATCACAGCAATGATTTACTTGCCCGTTACCATCTGTTTCACTTCCTACTTACTCCTTGTGTGTCACCTCGTTATTTGCCTGTTTATTGTTAACTGTCATGTTAACTGTACTCTCTTGTGTAGTTGGAGCATGCTCGTGTGTTTGTTGGTTGCACCTCTGTAGAGGTGCAGTTACCTTCCTGCTTGCCGTCACCTTCGCCAGTTCTGTGCGCAGTTCATGTGGAGGAGGATTCCTCGTCTCTGCCCGCGTCTTGGGACTATATCATCTGGGCTTTGCTTCGCAACACACCAGCTTCAACGGACTCTCTTCGGATTGTTCCTGACTTCCACAAAGCACACACTTATCATACGAACACACCCTTCACTAGCCCATTGCGGCTCACTGGATCTCAGCCTTCTGCAGCCAGCGCCAGGTGCGCCTTATCTTGACATTGAGAAATTTGTTAATAAAACTATTGAACTGTCATCTCTGCTTTTGTGTACTTTGTCCCCTCCATGACACTATTGAACCACGACCTTGCCACAACGTCATCATGACGGACTGGCACCGCTCCAAAGTTACGTTGTGGCAACGAATACAGAAATTTCACTTTTCCGGTTGTCACAACATAATCAGTTACATTGCCACAACTAAAGTTTGGTCATCAAATTACAAATTAGTTCGGAAATGGCCACGTAATTTGGCTAGCTGGAATTACAAAATGGCTGAATTTGCTGCTGCTTTTCTCAAATTTTGCAGTGCAATTTTCTGCATTTTTTGGGGTTGTTTTGCAGAGAAAATTCACAAATCATCATTATATACCTACATTATATTGCCAAAAGTATTCGCTCACCCATCCAAATAATTGTATTCAGGTGTTCCAATCACTTTCATGGCCAAAGGTGTATAAAATGAAGCACCTAGGCATGCAGACTGCTTCTACAAACATTTGTGAAAGAATGGGCCGCTCTCAGGAGCTCAGTGAATTCCAGCGTGGTACTGTGATAGGATGCCACCTGTGCAACAAGTCCAGTCGTGAAATTTGCTCGCTACTAAATATTCTACAGTCAACTGTCAGTGGTATTATAACAAAGTGGAAGCGATTGGGAATGACAGCAACTCAGCCACGAAGTGGTAGGCCACGTAAAATGACAGAGCGGGGTCAGCGGATGCTGAGGCGCATAGTGCGCAGAGGTCGCCAAATTTCTGCAGAGTCAGTCGCTACAGACCTCCAAAGTTCATGTGGCCTTCAGATTAGCTCAAGAGCAGTGCATAGAGAGCTTCATGGAATGGGTTTCCATGGCCGAGCAGCTGCATCCAAGCCATACATCACCAAGTGCAATGCAAAGCGTCGGATGCAGTGGTGTAAAGCACGCTGCCACTGGACTCTAGAGCAGTGGAGACGCATTCTCTGGAGTGACGAATCACGCTTCTCCATCTGGCAATCTGATGGATGAGTCTGGGTTTGGCGGTTGCCAGGAGAACGGTACTTGTCTGACTGCATTGTGCCAACTGTGAAGTTTGGTGGAGGGGGGATTATGGTGTGGGGTTGTTTTTCAGGAGCTGGGCTTGGCCCCTTCGTTCCAGTGAAAGGAAATCTGAATGCTTCAGCATACCAACAGATTTTGGACAATTCCATGCTCCCAACTTTTTGGGAACAGTTCGGGGATGGCCCCTTCCTGTTCCAACATGACTGCGCACCAGTGCACAAAGCAAGGTCCATAAAGACATGGATGAGCGAGTTTGGTGTGGAAGAACTTGACTGGCCTGCACAGAGTCCTGACCTCAACCCGATAGAGCACCTTTGGGATGAATTAGAGCGAAGACTGTGAGCCAGACCTTCTCGTCCAAAATCAGTGTCTGACCTCACAAATGCGCTTCTGGAAGAATGGTCAAAAATTCCCATAAACACACTCCTAAACCTTGTGGAAAGCCTTCCCAGAAGAGTTGAAGCTATTATAGCTGCAAAGGGTGGGCCGACGTCATATTAAACCCTATGGATTAAGAATGGGATGTCACTTAAGTTCATATGCGTCTAAAGGCAGATGAGCGAATACTTTTGGCAATATAGTGTATGTAATAATGTTAAATGCAATTACATGTAAATATTTTAGTGCATAATAACTGAATATGAAGATAGCAACCAAAAAATAAATAAAAATAAATGCACACAAAAATAGCATACATTTAAGTGAAAGCTGTGAGTATTGAAATAACCTTCATTATTTTGTATTATTATTATTATATAATTTTCTGCCTCAGAGAATGCAATAAAACTTTTCTAGGCCTTCATTGTGATTCATGCCATTAAGAAAACACAGTTTCACAATGAATAAGACACCGTATGCCCATCATACATTAAGTGGCATCAACTAATAATACCAATTGACATTTTAAAAACACGTCCACGCACGAAAGCCAGAACCAAGGAGCTCTAATACAAAGAAAAAGCTCTCTTATAATATTTGCGATTTAAATTTTGCTTGCAATAAATTTTGTTTCGTCAGGGTACACGGATACTTATCAAAACTTGATCCGACACTAAATGCTCAAGCAGCCTAATTTACACTTAGAAAATTCCTGATGTTGCTATAACAATAAAAAAAGCACTTACCAATTTGCTTGAAGTGAAAATGTGCAGTAACAAATAATAAAGAATAGGCAAGTGTGAGCAAACTTTTCTACAAAGTTCTAGTCTTACACTGAGGGGCCGTTCACATTGAGTGCATTTATGTGTCCGTCTGCGCTGTTTTATAAATGATTTCAGTGTAAACGTGCGCTAGACAGACGTCTTTGATGGCTTGTTTGTGTTTTTAGATGCCGTGTCAAGTTAAAAAGAGCTTAAACTCAAAAACGTCTCGAGTTGAGACACATACGTTTTGCTCTTTGTAGCACTGCGTATAATTTTATTGCAAAACAAACGCATTCAAGCATGTGAACGGCACGTAACATGTTTCAAACAATGCGCTGAAATTTCAAATAAATATTTTGAATATTAGCTAATAGATTAAGGGCCATGGAGAGTGAAGTCATTGCTTCCGAATACAAGCTGTTATTTCTAAGATACAGACATTGTTATTTTGCTAGCCAACTTAAAGGGATCTTTAACTTTATCTGTTGTTCTACTGATAAACATAGTTAACTGAAGAACGTAGTTACACATACTTAGAACTATTGTTCGTCGATGTTGCCACAACGTCGTAATGATGGACTGGCACTGGTCCAAAGTTACGTTGTGGCTACGAATATAGGAAATTCACTTTTCCGGTTGTCACAACATAATCAAATACATTGCCACAATGAAAGTTTGGTCATCAAATTACGGTGCAGTTAGGTAATGCAAGAAAATGTGTCTAAGGTTAAAATAGATGTACAATAAATCTGTAAACTATAACATACATCTGCAATATTTAAATTTTCTGATATTTAAATCTGGTATATGGCCATATATGAACGAATACATTTAGAGTTAATATATTTGTACTATGTACTTTATACTATGAGGGGTGGCAACACCAAAGCAAGCGCCCATGCGTAGATCTTATGGATTAACGTACCAAGCTTCATTGCAACAAGTACTAGTTCATTAATTGGAGTTAAAATCAAATTATAAATATCCATGAATTTGTGATACAACTGCATTTCCACAGAAACCACATAGTAACAATTTTGCTACTGATTTGCCAACATAAAAAAAATTCCAGAGTACCATTACATTGTCTATTAAACACATCAATAAATTTTAAATGTTCCTTAGCTTGACAAAACTGGCAATCTGGAATCACCTAAAGGACAATTTTTTTATTTTATTTGTATTTTTTCTTAAGCGTGTGCATGGATGGAGAGTGCATGCATATCCAATGTTATCCTGCTAATAAATCCAATAAGCCTCTCAACTTTGTAACAACTGGAATAAGCCATTTGAAAGGGAACATTAACACAAAGTTAGTTCTAAATAAAAATACACTCTAGGAAAACTGTACTTTGCGTGGCAGTGTTGCAAAACTCATGAATATTAATTATTTTATGCACAAGAGATTATTTTAAATCACCTATTTTGATAAATAGTCGTTCTAAATGACCTATTCAATCACTCAAATAGATATTTCACATTATATGGTAATTTAATCTCTACGTCTGCCACAATCAGTTTGGGGATTTTTTTAGTAGATGAACACATATATCAGCAATTTAATCAAGAAAATGACTGATCGGTCTAGTGGTCACTTTTTGCGTCTAGTTTTTAGAGATTCTGGTTTCTAATTCACCAAAATATAAAGTGTTATTTTAATAAACCAAGATTGCATCCGAAGTTCAGACAGTGACGAACACAAACTCTCCGCTCCAGCAGCGGGAATTTGCACGCGAGCATCGGTGACCAAGATGGCACAGCTCACGAACACACATTGAACACACCCAGCCATGAAACACTCGGTTTACATAGGAAGAAAACACTGGGTGCCGGCGCTGCACATTAACAATCAGCTCACCTGAGAGAGAGAGAGAGAGAGAGAGAGAGAAAACACATGCTCTACATACACACAAACAATACGAGAAGGCAATCACAATGAGGGACATATTCGCTTTTCTATTTCCTGGAAAAGAGCGTGAGCTGCAGAAAAAAAAAACTGCTGACACTAAACGACTCTGATAACAGCCAGAACAAACATTTATTATAAATTCAAAATAACACATTCCAGCGGATAGGCAATCAAAACATACACAGATCAGATGAAACAAACTCCAACTCAAGAACTGGATATGTTTAACACATTAAATGAGAAATATAGTTAACTGAAGAACGTAGTTACACATACTTCATATACGTGATGTACGAAATAGGGATCCCTTCTAGAGACAACACGAAAAACCTTCTCAGTGTTATTTTGACATTGGACATTTCTTGTAATTGCCACTCAGAGTGGCAATTACAACACACAGGGTTAGACTTAGCCTGGGTTTTCTAGTATTTTTACATTTCAGTTTATATTTTTATTATATTTAATTTAAATAAAATTTAATGAATATGTTTATTAACAATAAACTTTAAAATTCAAACATGCAAAATACCTCAAAACGTGAATATACACAAAAATAGCCTGAATGAATCTTATATCACAGCAGATACTTAAACAAGACAACGCGTTTTTCTCAGGCAGTTTAGTAGGCCTACTTCAGCTGCGTCTGACTGGAAAGTTCATTTTTAAGTAAGACACTTATTACTTCACAACAAATTCGACTTCTATAACTATACATCAAAACATGTCACTTCCTGTTGCCAGTAGGTGGCGCTATGACTATAACTTAATATTGGCATGTAGGTGTATTCAGGCTAGGACTGTTATCAAACATGTGAAGTTTGGGGCAGATTGGACATTGTATGTTTGAGTTACAACAACTTCCTGTTTTATGGCGAAACATCGAACTATGCCAGGCCGCTATGGACACGCCGTTCAAAGAAAACTCAAAAGCTTCACAATTTAGCATTGCAAAGGCCTTTAGATTAGACTGACTAAATATGATGTTGATCTGATTTAATCTCTAGGAGGAGTTCGTTAAAGTACGAGGCCTGGAAATGGCAAAAACTGAGCAAAAATTGAAGAGAAAAATCACAATGGCTGACTTCCTGTTGGGTTTAAGATATGGTTCTGAGAGACTTTTTTATACATATTGACATGTTACATATGCCTACCGATTTTCTTACATGTAGGTGAAACTTTGCGGGAAGGCTGCTTCGTTGAAATTTTGTAGGTGGCGCTATTGAGCCATTTTGCCACAATTAATTCTAAAACCAGTATCAGATGTACATTTTCCCCACTTTTGAGATGTGTGCAAAGTTTCATGAGTTTGAGCATGTTTAGGCCTCAAAAATGTGACTCATTTCATATCGAACTTTATCAGGCCGCCACGGACATGCCCTTCAACAAAAACTCAAAAGCTTCACAATTTAACATCACCAAGGCCTTTAGATTAAGACTGACTAAATTTAATGTTGATCTGATTAAATCTCTGGGAGGAGTTTGTTAAAGTACAAGACCTGGAATTGGCTGTTGCCAGTAGGTGGCGATATGACTATAACTGAATATTAGCACGTAGATGTATTCAAGCCAGGACTATATAAAACATGTGAAGTTAAGGGCAGATTGGACATTGTATGTATGAGTTATAACAACTTCCTGTTTCATGGCGAAACATCAAATTTTGTCAGACCATCACGGCCACACCATGCAGTGAAAACTCAAAAGCTTTGCAATTTAGCATCACCAAGGCCATTAGATTAGAATAACCAAATATGAAGTAGATCTGATTAAATCTCTAGAAGGAGTTCGTTAAAGTACGAGGCCTGGAAATGGCAAAAACTGAGCAAAAACTGAAGAGAAAAATAAAAATGGCTGACTTCCTGTTGAGTTTAAGGCTTTTTTGTAGGTATTGGCATGTTACACATGTGTACTGATTTCCGTACGTGTAGGTGAAATGTAGCGTAAAGCGCACATCATTGAAAGTTTGTAGGTGGTGCTATCGAGCCATTTTGCCACACCTAATTCTGAAACCCATATCAGATGTAAATTTTCGCCACTTCTGATGCGTGTGCAAGGTTTCATGAGTTTTCGAGTATGTTTAGGCCCTCAAAAATGCGATTCATTTGGGAAATATAAAAAAAAAAAATAATAATAATAACACCTAGAAGAACAATAGGGTCCTCGCACCATCGGTACTTGGGCCCTAATAATAATAATAATAATAATAATAAACGCCTAGAAGAACAATAGGGTCCTCGCACCATCGGTGCTCAGGCCCTAATAATCCTTAGAAGAACAATAGGGCCTCCGCACTTTCAGTGCTTGGGTCCTAAATATAGCTGCAAGCAGCAATGACGGACCCAAGCACCATGGGTCTATTCCCACCCGTTGGCTTTCAGAAAACAATGCAAGGTGGACACATGCATTTGGCATTTTACATTATTCGAAACAATTTTGAAGCAATTTGGGTAAATATAAGATAACTATTTTAAAGTCTCTTGTAAGTGCCACACTTCCTGCTGCCCCATGGTGGCGCTATATCTGTGACCCAAAATAGTCAAATCCATGTGATTAGCCCCCAACATACATCTCAGTTTTGATCTAAATCACACATTGCACACATAAGATATGAGACACTGCTTGTTTCCCATTTTTTGCCATTAATTTAATGCCTCGCTATAGCAACACCATTCAATATTTCAAAATCTGTTCACAATTTAGAATCTTCAATATCTTGGCATAATGTTGTCTAAATGTGGTGACAGTCTCATGAATCCCCTATGAGGAGTATTTAAAAGTTCTGAGAATGCAATATTCAAAAAATTCAAAATGGACGAATTCCTGTTGGGCAGAGCTAATAATTATTATTCTGAAAGTTGTCCAGCTTGATGAGAAATATATACGTACCAATTTTGGTGAATGCAGGTGAAAATGGGGGTGCTACAGAGGCCATCTTACATGCCCATTTTAAACCTGTGAACTGTCACTGGTGGGCCATTTGAATGTGGCTATAAAACAAATGCTTTTGTTATATCAAAAACATCATTAATGTTCACAAACTTGGTATCAAATTAAAGCTTAAAAACTCAACTTGCATCTTCTGCAGTCTAATTTGCAATTAATCTATCTATCTATCTATCTATTAGGGGTGTAACGGTTCTCGTTAATAAACCAAACCACATGGTTCACCATCCACGGTTCGGTAAGCATTTGCTCCGCGGTTCATCTCTAGTTTAATAACGCATCTGGATCATAAACTTTGGCAAAGAAAATAAAGTGCCAAATAGACATGCACAGTTGTAACCTTCACTAATGCACCTGTATGGCTCTGAAGATAGACACACTTCACCTGTGTTTCACGTGGGTCAACTTTCTACAGGAAGAAGTTGTCCTATTAACTGTAAGTATGTTAAATCACTTGATGACACAGTTCTGCACGCATTAGTGTGAAGTTGAAAATGGCAAGCTGAGAAAACAATCCGCAAGATAGAAGCCCCTGCATCATTCAAGTCTCCTGTCTGGGAAGTTTTTCTTTTTGCGGTCAATCAAAAGAGCGATGGTCAGAAAACATTTACAAACCAGGCAATGTTTGCAGACATTGCTTGACGCGAGTGCTGTATACTGGTAAAAGTTATTTAACATGTGTTGTCAGTATTGTCTATTGAAAGTCAAAACGATTTAGTTACAAAGCATTTATTTGTAGGAGTAATGCTAGTAATTTCTGGAAAAAATTACATGACCGTCGGCGTTTATCGGACAGGCAGCTAGCCTCTATTTTTAAGCAAATTTCTGTGAAACTTGCTAAATAAACAATAGCTAGCAATACTATGTACATTTTTAGCTAAATATCAATAACGTTTTTGGCCAATTTTGTCACTTTTGGAAGATGGTAAAACCTTTTTAGTTACGAAGCATTTATTTGTATGAGTAGCACTAGCCATTTCTTTTTTTTTCTGGAAAAATTGACGTGACCATCATCGGCGAGCCTCTTCTTTATATATCAACCTTTTTTTGGCAGTTTCTGTGAAACTTGATAAATAAAACATTAGCTAGCAATACTATGTACATTTTTAGCTAAATATCAATAACTTTTTTGGCCAGTTTTGTCACTTGTGGAAGATAGTCAAACCTTTTTAGTTACGAAGCATTTATTTGTATGAGTAGCGCTAGCTATTTTTTTCTGGAAAAATTTATGTGACCGTCATCGGTATTATGTACATTTTTAACTAAATATCAATAAATTTCTTTGCCAATTTTGTCGCTTGTGAAAAATCCGCCTGAAGTAATGTGAGGCAGAGAGCAGACGCTGTTCAGACCTGCCTGGAAACTGGCCAGCTAGTTAGATAAGTTATCTAGCTTGTTGATTTTCCCATGTAATAACAAAAAATGGTAGATATCTTTCTATAATTTAGCAGATAGCTTTACCCATCCATCACACAGACATGATTTTAGATTGTGTGTAGCTTCCTGTTCACATGGAAAGTGTGAGAGGGCTGTTTGCAGTTGGACATTCTGCTTAGTCTGCAAGCCTTTGGTGACTATTCAGTATATGGATTTGTGAAGAACACACTGCTGGCTACCAATTGTTGTACTTTTTTTTCTGTTGAAGAGATGGATAGAGACTATGGCTCCCTGCTCAGCACCCTCAAGAGGAGGAGGCAGCTGACTGCAGATGAGCTTAGGTTCATAGCAGAGGAGGACATGGCTCATGAGGGCATGAGCACACAGGAGGAAGATCTGCTGGACCAGGAACTACTGCAGGAAGACCCGGACCACAAGGAGATGGAGGATGAGATGGAACCTGATCCCCAGCCAAGACCATCAACTGGGTATGTATGAATGTGTATGTATAGTATGTTTCTATTTCTCATATGACTGATACTCACAGTAACACTATCACTGTTACTCTTATTATTTTGGGTATGGGTAGCCATTCTCCCATGGGTCCCAAGTCAGCTAGAAAGCATAAATGCTTCCCTTGTACTCTGACATCGATTCACAGGCACCAAAACCTCTCACATTTAAGCCTAGCCGTCCATTCGGTATTGACTTAGGTAGTGTGTGTCAGGCTGTGCGGTCAACCTCCAATATGATGTTACGAGAAATTGACTTTTTCATGCTGTTTTTTACTCAGGCTGTAGTTGCTGGATATGCAGCTTTACAAACCATCAGGGGTGGGAGCTCGTCCTAAACTGTCCGTCATATTCCAGCTACCAAAGAGCTTGGATGGAGGTGACCCCGATGAATTGTACAAATTTTTTGGGTTGCTCATTTACATGGGGTTTTCAATTCTCCCTAATTCCCATCGTTATTGGGGAACCAAGTCACTTCAGGGCTCGTGGGTGAGGGGATTTATGTTGCGTGACTGTTACAAGGCTCTTTTAGCAGCTCTACATGTTGTAGACCCTACCACAGAGGATAATCAGGATTGCCTTAGGAAGTTGCGTTATCTTATGGACCACCTCAAACAAAAATGCCAGCAGCTCTTTCAGCCTAACCAAAATCTCACAATAGATGAACGTATGGTCAAGTCTAAAGCTCGGTCAGGATTTAAACAATACATGAAGGGCAAGCCTACTCGGTGGGGTTTTAAATGATGGGTAATTGCAACATCAGACTTGGGGTATACTCTTGACTTTAATGTTTACACAGGTAGTCATGATGGGCATGTCACTGACTTGGCCACCAAAGTAGTTGAATCGTTACTGCAGCCATTCAAAAACCAGAGCCACGATGTTTGGTTCGACAACTTTTACACGTCCCCAGCTCTTATGGTTAAGTTGTTAGAAATGGGAACTAATGCCTGTGGGACATACAGGGTGAATCGTAAACTGTTTCCTGCAGAATTTAAAGACATCAAAAGATGGGAATGCAAGACAGCTCATGGGGATTTGAGGTGGTGTAGATTGAGGGGAATATACTTGTAATTCAGTGGAAGGACATGCGTGCAGTTACATGCCTCTCCAATTTCCACAATGCGAATGGCTCAACCGAAATTACTAAGTTTGTAAAAAATTATGTCGACTGGACAAAAGAAGTAGCCTCCAGCCCACTGTCATCAGCGATTATAATAAAAACACTTGTGGTGTTGATAGGTCAGACCAAATGATAAAATCTTACGATGTCCAACAAAAAAACATAGAAGTGGTGGAAGATTCTTTTTTTCCACTACATAGACATTGCCGTTGTCAATAGTTTCGTATTGTTTAAGGAATGGCAACACATTCATGCGGTACCAGGGGGTGAGCGTAGACCGGTGAACTTAACCCAGATAGATTTCTGAGAAAACCTGACTCATCAGCTGGGAGGTATCGATATTCATGCAAGTTTCCCTTTGCATACACTAAAGCCTGTAGTCCCTCCTTCATCATCACTCCACACAGCCCATGTCCCTAAATTTGAAGAGTCCTCTATGAAATATTGACTATGCTATCGGAAAAGTAGGACTGAAAATAAAACTAAAGTAGCTTGTTGCGTGCCAGAATGTAATGACAAAAGACTTTGCTTGGTTCGTGTTAGGAACTGTTTTCAGTCTTGGCACTCAGCTGAGTGTGACCAGTTTCGTGAAGAGGCCTAGGTTGGGCTGTGTTTACTGGTGTTGTTGTCGTCCCCTCCCCTCTTTACTCCCTCTGTTCTCTCCACAGGTATTGCAGTTGTTGAGTATTTATGAATTTATATATATTCTGTTCCTGCACTCTTTATTAAAAATGTATTTACTGTAGATAGTTCGAAAGTTTGATTTTGTATGTTTTGCTGTGTAATTCTAATGTTCACATTAAATAAAGTGTGTGTTTTATTGAACACATAAAATGTATATTTCAGTGTTTGTGTCCTTCAATTTCAGATGCAATCTCAATTTATTATTATAGGTGCTCAAAGGAGTATTTGAGGAGTGGTCATGTGAAATGTATCTTAACATTCTAAATGTTTTATTCCGTTTTCCCACTAATCACTAGAATGGTCATAACTTTTAAACAATAGGTTATATTTTTAATCTGTCTGCTATTCTACATTGCCCACAAAATTATGTATATTTCATACACTCCAAGTTTCCCTCTAGCTTGTAATTAAAATGGTTGGAAATGCAGGTGTCTGATGAAGTATGGTGGCTGGAGAAGAATTTTGTAAAAATTGCTGTGTGAAATCTTATTGATAAAGGATGATTAGCCTTAAATAATCATACATATATTTATATCATTTGAAAGCCCTAGTTCTTCTCTTAAATATGTTATATACAGTTCAGGTGTGTGATGTTATATGAATATGAATGTAATATTAATATGGATGTGAATATCATATTCTGGCACTGAATGGAATTTTGGGAATTTTGGGCTTAGGCTTTAAAGGGTTAAACAGGCACTTGCTGCTAGTTCGGACAGACATGAAACAAGAACTAAAGCACACAGGGTGTTCATTGCCAATGTTATGTTGCCCCTACTCCACTGATGAAGATGTGGGATTTCCGTGTATGATTAAAACACTCATGTTGCGTTACGACATCACTTCTAGCATACAGCGAGGTTATTCATTCTATAATGATGTATAACTTCTGAATGTTGAATATATGTTGAGTATGAAATGCACTTTGTGTTGATGCATATAGCATAAATGCAGGTATTAAGTTAAATTTTGACTTAGTATTTAGAGAATTTTTGTTGTTGTTGTTGTTAGTTAAGGACACTAACGAAAATTAACCATGGTTTTATTCAGTAATACTGTAGTAGCCATATAGTAACCATGGTTTTACTATAGTAATATTGTAGTAGCATGACTGAAGTAACAATGACTGCTGTCACCATTGTTTTCTTGGCAGAAATCATAGTTTTGATACAACTAACCATTGTTTTACAATAGTAATACTGTAGTTTCCATTTATTATCCTTGATTTTACTATAGTATTGTAACCATGACAGTAACCATGTTAATTTTGTGGTTACTATGATTTAACTACAAATACCATGGTTAAACTATGGTTACTGTTGTTAAACTTAGTGATTTGTAGTGAGGGCAAATTTCTTGAAGTGTCTGTTACCAAATAGAATATATTTATTTTGGATTTGGCAGTAATATTTCTTTTTCTGAATGTAACAAATACCGAACCATACCAAAACCGTGACCCTAAAACCGTGATACAAACCGAACCTTGAGAAATTTGAACCGTTACACCTCCACTATATACTGTATCTATATTGTGGCAAGCAGGGCATGGCCGAGTGGTGTCAGGGCAGATTGAGGCCAGAGAGATAAGTGGTAAATGAGTTCCACCTGTTTGCACACTTTTCTCGTGTTCCAGGGAGGAGCGGCGGGAGTATTTAAGGAGAGAAGACAGCAGCAGACGGGGAGAGAGAGACGTATGGAGCTGTGTGTGACTGTGCCACAGTGACTGCTGAAAAGCAAGGCTGTTGAGTGTTGCTGAATGTGTTTGTTTATTGTGCAGAAAAGCACGTTTTGATGTACACTGAAAAGTGTGGCTTTAAAGTCTTATGTGGATTGTTCACCTGACTCCTGCTTCCATCATAGGAAAGGTAGAAGTCTGCCACACACACACACACACACACACACATTATTTAAGCAATATCACACGAGCAAGAGTGCGATATGGCCCTACATCAGCACTGCTGTGATTCATTAATCACAGCAGTGCTGGTTTAGGGCCATATAGCACGATTGCGAGTGTGATATTGCTTATATACAACATTTCAATGAACAAGTAAATTTAAAAACATTTGGAAAAACTGAGTACGGTCCTAAAAATGCATTTGTGCATGGAACTACTTTCTTACACGATGGATCAGAATCTGTCATTGCTGGTTCAAACCAAATGATGTGTCCAAGCCTTCATTAGTAATTCAGAAATGTCACTTCAGAAATAGTATCACGGCTCATGCTGTTTCTAACAAGTTATTGGATAAACAAGGATGTGTGTGTGTGTGTGTGTGTGTGTGTGAGAAAGAGAGAGAGAGAGAGAGAGAGAGAGATATGGAGTGTGTGGAATCACCTGTTGCCACTCCCAAGCAGAGATGCTGTCAGCTTTCTGAAGATCAGCTTTCTCAGTGGAAAAATAGCCGTCCAAGCGGGGGTATTTCTCCCTATTTCGCGATAGCTGGTGTGCAAGAGTCATTCACTACAGAAACCGTAATCTCCTCCGCCATTTTATACAGCACGTCCTCTCCAATGTGGAAAGTCCGGTGAGAGGTAAGCGCCTTTGTACAAATGTGAGTTTGTATAATTAATCAGTCTGTTGTGTCTCTCAGCTGTGACCTGTGTTAATGCTGAAGTTGTGCTTTTAACAACGATCACGTAGAGCTGTTGTATGTAAACACTAACTGACGCGGATTCACTTAACTTCATCAACTGGCTCATATTACACACAAAAATGATCTTTTGCCACCACCTGCTGGCTAACATATGTAATGTTAAAAAAAATAAAAATACATGTAAAGAGACACATATACAGTAGCTCTTAACACATCTGCACTGCTCTTACACTTTAGTTTAGAACAACACGAACACAAGCGGAGTGATACACACAGTGAAGCATCTGAGTTCTGATGGTGTGAGACCATCAGTACTCATGGAACATCTCTCGTCCAATCAGATTTGAGGACTGGAACTAACTGTTTCTTTTATTGTTGCATTTTTTTCTCTGTTATCTTTCAAAATAAATAATGTACATTAACTTTTAGTCTGCATTCCTTATTCATATGCAACTGTTTAAATAGCCTTGTGTGGTGAGCAGGGCGGAGCCAAGCAGCATCTGGGCAGAGTGAGGCCAGGAAGATAAGTGGAGAATAACTTCCACCTTCACGCCACACCGGCCTCGCGTTCCAGGGAGGGAAGGCGGGAGTATTTAAGGAGAAGAGACAGCGGCAGACGGGAGAGAGATGTACGAACCTTGTCTCCATGTCTTTATGATTTGACGCATCTGGCTGAAAAGCAGTGTGTGTTTTTGTTTCTTTGGATGCTGAAAAGTGTTAGTAAATGTCTATGTGTTTGTCAAGCTGGTCCCAGCTTCCTCCTTTCCCATCTTTAAGTGTTACACCTTTAAATTATGTTGTGAAAATAAGGACATAAATTAGGTTACATGGAGGTCACGTGACCCCATGCAAGGGGCAGATGTGTGAGCGACGAGCTCTGCGCACTTTGCTACATTTTTTATTATTTTCATGTTATAATCTGGTGAATTTTAATACACCCAGTTACACATTTGCTCTTTCATGCAAAACATGGCAAAGAAGTCAAAATCCTCGGGCTCTGGAGACATTAAAAGACACTTACGTGTTCAGGATGAAAGCCCTACAGACCGGGGACTCGATTTGGATGGCTCGGCGGGAGAGGAGATCCAGCGTTAGTTCTCCAACATGTCGGTGATGTTGACGAAGATTCTTGCTGACTTGGAGGATCTCGCTGTAATACGTCGATCGATTACGGTGATGGAAACAAAATTCTCTGAGCTAGATACACGATCGACTGATGTTGAGAGACAAATCGATTTTTTGGAATCTTTGGAGAGGGAATTAACCATTAATCTGCCCGTGACCAAAGTTGATTTGGAACATCTCCTTGAAAAGCTTGAAGATCTTGAGAATAGAAGCCACAGGAATAATGTTCGAATTGTTCGAATTCCTGAGTATAAGGAGGGCAGAGATATGGTGAAATTCCTAGATGAGCTTTTCCCGAGTCTGCTCGACATAGCAGGCCACAAGCTGGAAATCGAGCCAGCTCACAGAGTCCCAGCTCACAGATTTGCTGAGGGAGACAGGCCCCGATTGATTCTGGCCAGACTTCTGAGATCATCCGATAAAGATCTGGTGTTGTGCCAGGCGAGGAGCAAGGAAGAACCATAATATTTTCTTGTTCCCGGACTTCGCGAACTCGACAAGAGAGAAACACGATCGGTTCAAGGAATGTAAGAAACTCTTACATCGGTGAAAGATCATTTTTGCTCTGATGTTTCCGGCCAGACTGAGAATAGAAACGAAGGTCGGTCGCAAAGTACAGTGCATCTGGAAAGTATTCACAGCGCTTCACTTTTTCCACATTTTGTTATGTTACAGCCTTATTCCAAAATGGATTAAATTCATTATTTTCCTCAAAATTCTACAAACAATACCCCATAATGACAATGTGAAAGAAGTTTGTTTGAAATCTTTGCAAATTTATTAAAAATAAAAAACGAAAAAACTCACATGTACATAAGTATTCACAGCCTTTGCTCAATACTTTGTTGAAGCACCTTTGGCACCAATTACAGCCTCAAGTCTTTTTGAGTATGATGCTACAAGCTTGGCACACCTATTTTTGGGCAGTTTCTCCCATTCTTCTTTGCAGGACCTCTCAAGCTCCATCAGGTTGGATGGGGAGCATCGGTGCACAGCCATTTTCAGATTTCTCCAGAGATGTTCAATCTGGTTCAAGTCTGGGCTCTGGCTGGGCCACTCAAGGACATTCACAGAGTTGTCCCGGAGCCACTCCTTTGTTATCTTGGCTGTGTGCTTAGGGTCGTTGTCCTGTTGGAAGATGAACCTTCGCCCCAGTCTGAGGTCCAGAGCACTCTGGAGCAGGTTTTCATCAAGGATGTCTCTGTACATTGCTGCATTCATCTTTCCCTCGATCCTGACTAGTCTCCCAGTTCCTGCCGCTGAAAAACATCCCCACAGCATGATGCTGCCACCACCATGCTTCACTGTAGGGATGGTATTGGCCAGGTGATGAGCGGTGCCTGGTTTCCTCCAGACATGACGCTTGCCATTCAGGCCAAAGAGTTCAATCTTTATTTTTCATGGTCTGAGAGTCCTTCAGGTGCCTTTTGGCAAACTCCGGGCTGTCATGTGCCTTTTACTGAGGAGTGGCTTCCGTTTGTCCACTCTACCATACAGGCCTGATTGGTGGAGTGCTGCAGAGATGGTTGTTCTTCTGGAAGGTTTGCCTCTCTCCACAGAGAAACGCTGGAGCTCTGTCAGAGTGACCATCGGGTTCTTGGTCACCTCCCTGACTAAGGCCCTTCTCCCCCGATCGCTCAGTTTGGCCAGGCGGCCAGCTCTAGGAAGAGTCCTGGTGGTTCCAAACTTCTTCCATTTACAGATGATGGAGGCCACTGTGCTCATTGGGACCTTCAATGCTGCAGACATTTTTCTGTACCCTTCCCCAGATCTGTGCCTCGATACAATCCTGTCTTGGAGGTCTACAGGCAATTCTTTGGACTTCATGGCTTGGTTTGTGCTCTGACATGCACTGTTAACTGTGGGACCTTATATAGACAGGTGTGTGCCTTTCCAAATCATGTCCAATCAACTGAATTTACCACAGGTGGACTTCAATCAAGTTGTAGAAACATTTCAAGGATGATCAGTGGAAATAGGATGCACCTGAGCTCAATTTGAATGTCATGGCAAAGGCTGTGAATACTTATGTACATGTGATTTTTTTTCATTTTTTATTTTTAATACATTTGCAAATATTTCAAACAAACTTCTTTCACGTTGTCATTATGGGGTATTGTTTGTAGAATTTTGAGGAAAATAATGAATTTAATCCATTTTGGAATAAGGCTGTAACATAACAAAATGTGGAAAAAGTGAAGCACTGTGAATACTTTCCGGATGCACTGTATTTACTGTCCCAATCAGGCAATGTCTTTTATTGAATCAATGGGTGAGTAAACCATTGGGTGTTTCTCATGTGAGTGGGTCGACTCACTGTACTTACTCTTGAGGAAGCTGGGCGACATTTTGGTTTCTTTTATCTTTTTGCGTTGGCTCCGCCAAGGGGCTGGAGCTTGTTTTGTGAATAACACTTTTCCTTAAAGAAACTTTTGCATTGACGAAAGATTACTTTTGCATTGAAGTTCCCGGCCTGTTTGAGAGTGGACACTACAGATGACCGCAAAATATCTACATGCTCACACAAAGGATTTTATAAAGTTGACAGATTGTGAAAGTCATGGTATATACTTTTATGCGGCCTCCGAGTGAATTGACTCAACCATACGGGGAACCGGGATGCTAGTTTTGTTTCTTTATGTATTGGTTCCACCTAGCGGCTGGAGCTTGTTCTATTGAATAACACTCCTTTGGAACAGCTGTGGATTAATCTGTTCGTTCTTCGTGCTTATTCCTCCTGCTGGCTGTAGTTTGTTTTGTTGAGTTTTTTTACGGGACATTGGAATGATTACGTCATCCGCTGAACTCATAACAGCCGGCTCACGGAACATATCTGAACATTTTATATAAGCTGGAATTTGTTTTGTGGAAGATCACACCTTTGAGACAGTTCTGTGAATGAATCTGCACATTCTTTGTGTTCATTCTTCCTACTGGCAGGGTTTATTTTACAAAGTATTTTCTGTTATGTAATTTTGCCTCACAAATTTGTGCAATCCGATGGCAAAGTTGTCTTGGGGGCTCGTGGGCATTCATGGACCTTTTGAGTTTAGAGGGATTGTCGCCGGATGGAGCTTTCATGCGCTGGGTTAATGCGCACGTTGTTTCTCTGTTTGTTTTGTTCAGGGGGAAGTTCGGGGTTTGAATGTTTCACTAATGGGGAATGTGGTCTGTATAATTTTGTTTTTGACACACAATTTATTTTTTCTACTATATCAAAATGTCAAATGTTAATATGAGTATACTATCTCTCTCCACATGGAATGTAAATGGGTTGGGGAACCCCCAAAAAAGAAGGAAGGTTATTACTTTTCTTAAACGTAAGAAATATGATATAGTGTTTCTTCAAGAAACACATCTCTCCCCGCAGGAAGCTGAAAATTTTGGGAAGATATGGGGTGGACATATTTTTTTTAGTGCTGGCTCAAGTAAGAGCAAGGGAGTTGTTGGGCCTCATGTATTCAGATAGAAGACAAAGGCAGGCCTAACAGTCATAAAAAACATTCCTCAAGCCCCCTCCTTCTAAGTCGTAAATCTTACTGATAAAAATCGCGCCAAAATCAAACAAAGGGAGTCCAAAACAGACTACAAATCCATGAAGCCTTGCTCACTAAAGGATCGAGCACTCAACTCCTATTGGATGAGGCACACAACAGAACGTCCCTCAAACATGACATCATCAGGACTTCAAATAATTCTGAAATGCTTCCAAAGTGGCTTCCAGCGACTTCGTTCACCGAATACAGACGTAGCTTTTTGCTGCTCTCTGGTGCAACCTCGTGGCTTAAGGAAGTAATGTCCGACTTGAAACTGTGGCCATACAATCTCCATCTCGCTGGACGAGTTGAGATTACTCTGTGTTCAACTAAACACTAACGGATCCGAAGGAGACCGCCGAGCAATTCGCATCTTCATCCGTTGGCCTACAGAAGTGAAGAGATTAAAGATTTCTCTTCCATCTTCAATCAAGTCGACATTTCTGAGTTCTCCGCCAGCCCGCCGAGAATCAACAGCCGTACCGCCCGCCGACAGCACGAGAAAACGGCCTCCCGTCATCACCCGAGCCTCAAGGAACCGGGTCAAAGTTAAAGGACGGAGGAAAACACATTCTACCTGTGTCCTCATGCGATTCAAGTAAGAGGTTACGTCTGGGCAGAGATAGAATATTATAGCGTGTTATTCTTGTGTTTCAAGGTTTTTGCTTGTATAGTTTACGGACCGCCATGTCCGCTCATTATTAATACTCAGGGTATTAATTATCACAAATTTGTTTTGCTGTATTGTGGTCCAACCAAATTGGACTGTTGTGCATCTTCGCCATCGCGGGTGAGACAGCAACTGAGTTCATCCATTAAAGAGTCAAATAACAAGGGACTTTTACGAGCCCCGCTCGTAAAACCGCGTCTCTGAGTGATGAACATGGCTGTTTTATCTCCAGCTATAGTGAAATCAGCTTTCGGGCTGTCACTTAATCTCTCTCTCTCTCTCTCTCTCTCTCTCTCTCTCATTAACCACACTGACACACACACACACACACTGTCACACACACACCTTATGTGTTATAGGATTATTTTTATTTCCATATCTAATCATATCACTGTTTAGTTTGTAGTTGTAAGTCGGAAGTTTATTGACTGCATTGTATTAATTATTAATTGATATTACTGCATAAATAAACTTTGTTTATATTACAAAGAGAAGTGTTTTGGTTTGTTTTGCATACGCCTGTGTCATGCTGACGGGATGTCAGTGCTCGGATTCAAACCTTCATTCATTGTTTTTTTCCCCGAAAATCGATATTCTTCGGATGTCGATTTTCCTAAGAAAACAATCTAACATTGAGACTGTTTTAATATTCGGTTATTAGTCCCTGATTCCAGGGTGGTGCCCCGTCAATGTTAATCCTTATTAATATTCTATTGATTTTTGATAATTGATAATTATCTTTGATTGAATTTGAATGATCAATAAGCTAGTGTTAATTGTAATTAATGTTTCATCGATGTTAACAATTAACGATTATCTTTGATAAGTGCTGATTTTAAAGGATTAAAAAAAGCTAACATTGATTCTCATCAATGTTCTATTGATTTTTGTAATTAATAATTATCTTTGATAATTATTAATTATTGCTAATAACCAAACTTGCTCCTAAACGTAGCACACTACATTTACTGGAGTCCCATATGAGGTTTTAATGAGTTAGATCCAATTAATTAATTTAAATATTGATTAATAACTACAGAAATAATTATTAATTATTTCTGATAGTAACACTGATCTAAACAACCAGTAAAGCCCTACAGAGTCATTATATTGATTAATAAACATCTACAATTCAAATGTCTCAAACAGACTAAAGATAAATTAGAGAGAGTCATTATTGTTTTAGCTGAAATTCAAGGGCAAAGGTTGATTTTGGCTAATATTTACACACCTAACACTGATGATCAGGGCTTTTTTATAGATCTTGAAGGGATGTTGCAAACTGCTGGCACCCCTCATGATATAGTATTGGGAGGAGACTTTAATCTTTTGATGGACTCAGTCCTTGATCACAGTGAAGCAAAAGTGTGTAAACCCCCTAGAGCAACACTGACGCTTCACAGGATGTGTAAAAATCTTGGTCTTACGGATATTTGGAAACTTTTGAACCCATCTGGTAGGGACTATACATTTTTTTCATCAGTCCATAAGATTTATTCTAGAATAGATTTTTTTTAATATTTTTTTTTTTTTTATATCCAAATCCCTCATTTCATCTGTTGTGGATTGCTCAATTGGAAACATTTTAGTCTCAGATCACGCCCTGGTGAGTTTAGAGGTGATGCCACATATAGAGAAAAATAAATCATATAGTTGGCGCCTTAATGTATCCCTTTTGCAAAATCCTGATTTCCAACAAATGTTAAAGACTGAAATCAATGTTTATATGGAGGCCAACTGGTCCTCAGTATCCTCTGTTGGGAGGCACTTAAGGCGGTTCTTAGGGGCCGGATCATACAGTATGCCTCATTCATCAAAAAATCCAAAGCACGAGAACTAGTGGAGTTGGAAGAGAATATTAAAAGTGCAGAGGCAGAGCTGAAGTGCTGTATGTCAGCTGATGGCCTCAGAGAACTGACCCGAGTTGTGGAAGTTTTGGTTATTCAGGGCAAGACAGTCATACTTTGAGTCGGGTGACAAAGCAGGGAAGCTTTTGGCTAGATATATAAAGCAGAGAGAGTCTTTCTATCATTCCCTCAGTGAAATCTGCTGGTGGTGACATTTTTACCTCAGCCATTGATATTAATAATGCCTTTAAATAATTCTTTATTGATCTTTATAGTTCCACGTCTTCGTCTACTGATGAAGATATAAGAAACTTTGTGGAACCATTAGATCTTCCTAAACTGACGATTGAGCAAAAAAACTCTCTGAATTCTGAGATAACCTTGGAGGAGCTTGACAAGGTAATTAAGTCCCTACCCTATTTTTTAGATCTTATGCTACAGAACTGGCTCCACTTTTGTTAGAAGTTTATACTGAATCATTAAAGAATGGAAATCTTCCTCCAACCATGACACAAGCCCGGATCAGTCTGATTCTTAAAAAGGACAAAGATCCAAGCAAGTGTAAAAGTTACCGTCCAATCTCCCTGATCCAACTAGATGTAAAAAATATTGTCAAAAATATTGGCTAACCGATTAAGTAAGGTTATGACATCTCTTATACATAATGATCAGGTGGGATTTATTCGGGGCCGTAACTCTTCTGATAACATCAGGCATCTCATCAATATCACTTGACTCCGAAAAGGCATTTGATATGGTAGAATGGGATTATCTTTTTAAGATTTTGGAAATGTATGGGTTCAGGAGTACATTTATTGGTTGGATTAAGTAACTTTATAGACACCCTGTAGCAGCGGTACAAACAAATGGATTAATTTCAGATTATTTTACTCTGAGTAGGGGCACTAGGCAGGGCTGCCCTCTTTCCCCATTATTGTTCTGTCTTGCCTTGGAACCATTAGCAGCCACGATAAGAAAGGAGGATGATTTTCCAGGGGTGGTTGCGGGAGGTGTGGCGCATAAGCGTCTGCTTTACGCAGATGATATTTTAATATTAGTCTCTGAACCTACTAGATCTGTGCCTTGCCTCCACAGAATTATTAATTTATTTAATTTATTATAAGTCAATAGGTCTAAATCCAAAGCTTTGGCTCTGACAGCATACTGTCCAGTAATGGCTTTCCAGCCGGGCGCCTTCCAGTGGCCCAAACAGGGCATTAAGTATTTGGGGATTTTATTCCCAGCAAAATATTTCCAGATTTAGTTAGTGTTAATTTTGACCCTTTAATAAAAAGGTTTTCGAGCGATGTGGGCAGGTGGGCTTCATTACATTTATCGATGATTGGGAAGGTTAATGTTATTAAAATGAATTGTATTCCAAAATTTAACTACCTGCTGCAATCTCTCCCTGTAGATATCCCCCTCTCTTATTTCAAGCAATTTGATAGCATAGCGAAGTCCTTCATTTGGAATGGTAAACGTCCCAGACTGCATTTTAATAAGTTACACAGGCCGATAGACAAAGGTGGGCTAGGCTTACCCAAGATTTTGTTTTATTATTATGTGTTCAGTCTCAGACATTTGGCTCATTGGTCACTTCCACCTGAGAGAGCCCCTCCCTGGTTTGTTATTGAATAGGCAGTTCTTGCCCCTTTTTCACCATTACAAAGCATCTCTATCAAACTAATCGGAAAAGTTAAATTACACCCCATTATTTTGCATTTACACTTGGTATGGACTAAAGTGTCCAGATTGTTTAAATTTGCCCTTGAATGTTGCCTCGAGCATATGGCAGAACCCAAGACTGTGTATTGGCAAGTCCCCTTTGGATTGTGGATTGTGAGGGGGGTTGCTACAATCGGTGACCTATATGAAAGTGGAGTGTTGAGATCGTTTGAAAACTTGGTCCAACATTTTGGGATCCCCAGACCTTAGTTTTATAGGTATTTACAACTGCACCACCTGCCTTGTACTATGTTTGGGAGTAGCACACACCCCCCTAAGGAGGCAGATGCTTTGGGAGTGGTGATTGCGGCTTTTGGAAAAGGTCATGAGGCATCAGTGTACTACTCCCTGTTAATTCAGAGTATGGGGGACGGAGCCTTAACTTCTCTCAAGAGAGTATGGGAGAAAGATTTCAACTTGGCATTGGAGGAAGGAATGTGGGTTAAGATTCTTAAAAATGTTAAGTCTGCATCTAGAGATACAAGGGTGTGTCTTATACAATTCAAAATTTTGCATAGATTTTATTGGACCCCCTCTAGACTGTATAGGCTTGGTCTTAAAGACACACCCACCTGCTGGAGATGCCAATCGTAGGATGGAGACATGGCCCATGTTTTTTGGTGGTGTGTCGAGATCCAGAAATTCTGGTCGAAGGTTCAGAATTTTGTGTGCGACGTGGTGGGCACTCAGATTTCATTTTGACCCAGACTTTGTGTTCTGGGCGATGGGGCGGTCATCGATGTGGAGGATGGCCATATAGAGAACTGGGTTCTGACCTGTGTGATGATTGCCAGGCAGGTTATTTTGAGGGGTTGGAGGTCAGCTGGTGCGCCCCCATATCCGGAGTGGTGCACGGAGGTGGGGAGTGTTGCAGCTTATGAGGAGGTGTCATCGGGAAGACGGGGTGGCTTGGATACGTTTATACGGAAATAGGGCAGGTATTTGGAGTTTTTGGAGGGCTCTCGGGTGGGGTGTGGAGAGAGTAGTGTAATATAGTTAGTATGATTATTATGTGTGTGTATGTATGTATGTGTATATACACTATATTACCAAAAGTATTCACTCATCTGCCTTTAGATGCATATGAACTTAAGTGACATCCCATTCTTAATCCATGGGGTTTAATATGACGTCGGCCCACCCTTTGCAGCTATAACAGCTTCAACTCTTCTGGGAAGGCTTTCCACAAGGTTTAGGAGTGTGTTTATGGGAATTTTTGACCATTCTTCCAGAAGCACACTTGTGAGGTCAGACACTGATGTTGGACGAGAAGGCCTGGCTCGCAGTCTTCGCTCTAATTCATCCCAAAGGTGCTCTATTGGGTTGAGGTCAGGACTTTGTGCAGGCCAGTCAAGTTCTTCCACACCAAACTCGCTCATCCATGTATTTATGGACCTTGCTTTGTGCACTGGTGCGCAGTCATGTTGGAACAGGAAGGGGCCATCCCCAAACTGTTCCCACAAAGATGGGAGCATGGAATTGTCCAAAATCTCTTGGTATGCTGAAGCATTCAGAGTTCCTTTCACTGGAACGAAGGGGCCAAGCCCAGCTCCTGAAAAACAACCCCACACCATAATCCCCCCTCCACCAAACTTCACAGTTGGCACAATGCAGTCAGACAAGTACCGTTCTCCTGGCAACCGCCAAACCCAGACTTGTCCATCAGATTGCCAGATGGAGAAGTGTGATTCGTCACTCCAGAGAACGTGTCTCCACTGCTCTAGAGTCCAGTGGCAGCATGCTTTACACCACTGCATCCGACGCTTTGCATTGCACTTGGTGATGTATGGCTTGGATGCAGCTGCTCGGCCATGGAAACCCATTCCATGAAGCTCTCTATGCACTGTTCTTGAGCTAATCTGAAGGCCACATGAACTTTGGAGGTCTGTAGCGATTGACTCTGCAGAAATTTGGCGACCTCTGCGCACTATGCGCCTCAGCATCCGCTGACCCTGCTCTGTCATTTAACATGGCCTACCACTTCGTGGCTGAGTTGCTGTCATTCCCAATCGCTTCCACTTTGTTATAATACCACTGACAGTTGACTGTGGAATATTTAGTAGCGAGGAAATTTCATGACTGGACTTGTTGCACAGGTGGCATCCTATCACAGTACCACGCTTGAATTCACTGAGCTCCTGAGAGCGGCCCATTCTTTCACAAATGTTTGTAGAAGCAGTCTGCATGCCTAGGTGCTTCATTTTATACACCTGTGGCCATGGAAGTGATTGGAACACCTGAATTCAATTATTTGGATGGGTGAGCGAATACTTTTGGCAATATAGTGTATATATGTGTATGTATTTATGTTTGTGTGTGTGTGTGTGTATATATATATATATATATATATATGTATTTTTTATATATATGTATATATGTGTGTCTGTTTTTTATTTCTATAGATTTACTTGTTTTTTGGGGGGGCGGGGTCGGGGAGGGGGGGTTTAAATGTTGATTTTATATATATGTTTACATTTCATTGTTATCCTATGATTTAATAAAAAAAATTATTACAGATTAGGTTAGACTACTGCATGTAAAATAATACACCCACAGAATAATCATTAAAAGCAAAAATTACCAACTGGTAACCAACAAACAACTATTGTTCCTCGATGTTGCCACAGCATCATAATGACAGACTGGCACCTTTCCAAAGTTATAGGATATAGGAATTTCACTTTTCCGGTTATCACAACATAATCAGTTACGTTGCCACAATGAAAGTTTGGTCATCTTTGGTATCATTTATGGTATTGCATTTGATTAAAGATAATTGTCACTCATAACTGGGTTGGACATATGGCATATTATTCTAAATAATTTTGAAGCAATTCATGTAAACACAAGAGTCTGTTAAAATTGCCTTACTTCCTGCTGTCAGTTGGTGGTGCTATGCCCGTGACCCATAATAACCACATAAATATGATCAGCCCCCATTACAGAACATACAGCTGAATTTTCATCAAAATCATACAATGCACACAGATGTTATAAGGAATTTCCTGTTTCACATTCTTGCCCTTAATTTATTGCCTCGCCATGGCAACACCATTCAAAATATCAAAAATCTGTGCACAATTCAGCATCTTCAATGTCATGGCATAATATTGCCTAAGTTTGGTGCCAATCATATTAATCTCCTCAGAGGAGTATTCAAAAGTCTGGGCCTGAGATTTTCAAAAAATGCACATTCAATCCAAAATAGCCGACTTCCTGTGGGTGGAGCTAATGACTGGAATTTTGAAAGTTGTCCGGCTTGATGAGTGCAATATATGTAGCAAGTTTGGTGACCGTAGAAGAAACTGACCAGACCACTTTTGTCAAAAGATGGCACTACAGAGCTCCCCAGCCACGCCCATGTGTTAACTTTTGCCCAGGCCTAATGGCTGACAACTCTGATGTATGTGCAAAATATCATCAAAATTTTCCATCAGCAGTGTCTAAACAATTTAAGCAATTTGGGTAAATGTAAGAGATCTTTTTCAAAGTCTGTTGTAAGTGCCACACTTCCTGCTGCCAGTTGGTGGTACTTTGACCATGACCCACAATAGCTACGTCCAATGTGATTAGCTCCCAAGAAAAAACATACAACTCAATTTTAATCTAAATCACACAATGCACGCAGAAGATATGACACACTTCCTGTTTCCATATTTTTGCCATTAATTTAGTGAATCGCCATGGTAACACCATTCGATATTTAAAAATCTCTATTCAGAGAATCTGTCTATCTATCTATCTATCTATCTATCTATCTATCTATTTTTAATTGTAATTGTAAAATTTTTTGCTAACTGATTAGTTTTACATTTTTGCTATAATTTAATATAATTATTTATTGAAAAAAAATATGTAGATCTGAAGATTATATTGTAATGATTACATTTATATTTTCATTTATCCTTAAAATGGCTTTAAATTAAATTAACATATGTAATTCAAAGCATTAGGTGTTAAGATAGTCTAAGTAGATTTTAATATGAGCACAGAAGTAATTTAGGCTTGAAATTTCGTTGTAATTCTGTAGCAATAGTTTTCGAATTATTTTACTGTTGCATTTTTGTCTGTTCACTGTACATTAAAATTGAGTCTGCATTCGTTATTCATACACACAACTGTTTAAATAGCCTCTAAATTAATGTAGGGCAAATGAGGACATAAATTAGTTTAGAATACTGCATGTTCGCCAATAGAATACTTATTCAAAGCATAAAATACCAACTGGTTACCAACAAAACTATTTGTCACGGTTCCCGGCATTTGTGCCGGCTCATACTGTTGTTTGTTTTTCTGTCTCCCTCGTCAGGCACGCGATCAGCATTTCCATGGGAACGGTGATCGATCTGGGGAGATGCTGATCACAACAATGATTTTCTCGCCTGTTACCATCTGCTTCACTCCCTAATTATTCCTTGTGTATCATTATTTGCCCATTTATTGTTAACTGTCATGTTAACTGTGCTCTCTTGTGTAGTTGGAGCATGCTCGTGTGTCTGTTGGTTGCCCCTCTGTAGAGGTGCCTCTCGGCCTGCACCTTTTGTGCTCGGGCCCTAATAATAATAATAATAATCTTTAGAAGAACAATAGGGCCTCACACTTTCAGTGCTTGGGCCCTAATAATAATAATAATAATAAAATCCTTAAAAATAGGGTCTCCGTACTTTCAGCGCTTCGGGCCTAATAATAATAATCCTTAGAAGAACAATAGGGCCTCGCACTTTCAGTGCTTGGGCCCTAATAATTGTGAAAAAACATTCCAAAACAATAGGTCTTTAGCACCTCCGGTGCTCTGGCCCTAATAATCCTTAGAAGAACTGTAGGTCCTCGCACTTTCAGTGCTTGGGCCCTAATAATAATAATAATCTTTAGAAGAACAACAGGGCTTCGCACTTTTGGGCCCTAATAATCTTTAGAAAAACAATAGGGCCTTGCACTTTCAGTGCTTGGGCCCTAATAATAATAATAATAATAATAATAATAATAATAATTGTGAAAAAACATTCCAAAAACAATAGGGCTTTAGCACCTCTGGTGATCGGGCCCTAATAATAATCTTTAGAAGAACAATAAGGCCTTTGCATTTTCAGTGCTTGGGCCCTAATAATAATCCTTAGAAAAACAATAGAGCCTCGCACTTTCAGTGCTTGGGCCCTAATAATTCTGAAAAAACATTCCAAAAACAATAGGGCTTTAGCACCTCTCGGCCTGCACCTTTGGTGCTCAGGTCCTAAAAATAATAATAATAATAATAATCTTTAGAAGAACAATAGGGCCTCGCACTTTCAGTGCTTGGGCCCTAATAATAATAATAATAATAATAATAATAATAATAATAATCCTTAGAAGAACAATAGAGTCTCTGCACTTTCAGTGCTTGGGCCCTAAAAATGACTCCAGCACTAAACCTCCATTGCTGACTTTGAAATAGAGCAGGTTGCATTTCCTTTGTCATCCATATGCATATTATGGATTCACACAGCTGACTAAATAGTTCAGGATGTCTTTCGAGTTTCACTAATTTTCTCCAGCAGAGGGCATAACTGCACCTGGCTGAAACTGATAACTTTGAAACCTTGAACGTTCCCCTGCTGCAGGATAGAGTTAATGTCTTATTTATATATAAATAAACACAAATTGATTATATGTAAAAAATTATACATTTTATTTAATCTGTTTGTGTATGTGTGTTTTTATGAGTGTTGAAGAGTGCTGATTGTGTGTTTGGTGACCTGGTAGTGTAACAGGTTTTGTGTTTCTTCCCTCTCTTTCAGCATCTCTGCCTCTGCCTCTAAAAATGGGAATTCTGAGGGTGAATTTATTCACCCTCAAGTGGTTCTAAACCCATATGTTAATTTGGAGGTAATTAATAGAATGACCTGGCTAGTCTACACAATGAAAGTGAATGCGAAAGCAGGCTGTTGAGCAAATCTCATTCGCTTTCAGGTACATACAAATATGACACATCAAGACTCTGTAACATCAGCTTTTAGTCTAGAGTTGAGACGAGCAACAGAATGGCGTTTTGGTATGGTGTGAGAGGCAGCAGGGAAATTTCCCTTCTCCAGCCCCAGCACATCAACAACAACAATTCTCAAAGAACAGGAATTGGCTGAAGAGTAGCCAGCAGAGCAGTTTGATTCGGGTTACCCGCCAATTGACAAGTATGACAAGAACAATTAAATTGACTTTAATCCAGGCCAAAAGCAGTATTAGGAAATACGATGGAAAGTTTTCATCACTCTAACACCTCATCCTAACCAGATGCGGTGCGGTAAGATTCCAGCGACAAGCTATCTGTCCACACCAGACACGATGCGACATCATGATATTAACACACTAAAATGATGATAATTAACAATAAAATGTAGAAAAAAGAGCAATTACAGACGGAAAAGTATGTTTATTGAACACAACTCATTTTCTCACATAAGCTCCATGATGCTTTCTGTGGCAAGCCCAGAGGGGATTAATACACAACCACACACATATACATACACTGAAGAGAGCCATACCACAAGCACAACATTCAGTAGGGTTGTGACACCCAGTTATTGTGAACCAGCTAGTGAGAGGCCGGCTTTAAAATACAGTTATAATTAAATTAAATAATAATTTTTGACCCATTTGTTGACTGCGCTGCCTGGTGCGAAAATAGAAAGCCCTGTTGCTGTCGCTCGTCGTGTGTCACGGCTGGTTAGGACACAGTGTAAGTGTTCTAATGAAACATTCTCATGGGCAAGTTTTAGAACTTGGCAACACAAAATGACAAACCTCTTGCCAATTCAGGTGACAAAGTTGAGGCTTCCATTTGCGCATCAGTACTCTAACCTCGCAAAAATGAGCTACCCTAGCTTCTGGCACTTGCGTATTGTCCACCATGGCATCAACACAAGTGGCCAGGGAAGGATCAGATTTCTGTGCAGCAGCCAACTCTTCTTTACCAACCTTTAAAAGGAAAGCTTTGGTGATGCAGACAATTCAAAAGGCTTTGAAACAATTTCAGGTTGGACAGTCAATTCGGATTCTAAAAGTTCAGGCTGAAAAAATAAGACTGAGTTAGGAAGGTCAACAATGTTTCTGAATTTCTGTGACTCTGTACACATAGAGAGATCAGTTAAGTCACTAGCTTTTGGCTTGTGTGCAACAATGGGTCTGGGAAAAACCTTAACACTTGAGAGATCATTCCCTAGGCCTAGAAGACTAACTGTGAGCACACCCCCAGGTTAACAGGTCCTGAAATGAGATCAAACTTAAAGAAACCTTGTGAAGAGAAACATTAACACAGCCCATTTCAAATCCACAGATCAACATATCATTGCCAGTATATGATTCAGCAGAGAAACGTAGCATCTCTTCCATAATAAATGACTGAACTGCTCTAAAACATTTTAATATTGGTACAGATTGTACTAGAACTACACTTTCTGACTAGGAAGCTGAACTTTTCTGCTTCCAAGCCTTGCACTCCGAAATTAAATATGGATCGAGACAGTAAAATCAGACACGCTTGTCCCCTGAAAGTTTGGGTCAGGATTTGCATCTGGTTACAGCATACAATTCTGAGCTCTCCCTGACTGGAGGCTGACTCTTAATTTGGCATGCAGAAGGAAACATTTTGATGCATCAAAACAAACTCATCGGCTACAATAGCAGCATCAGACAGAGCTTGCACTCTGTTCATTGAAATTAAACAACATTTTCTGGAAAACATGTTTTAAAATCCTACAGCAAGATCAGCTCCTGGAGCTGCTTGAAAGTCATAACTCGCTAGATAAACAACACTTTTCGAACAGTGCTTTTTTTCCTCTCATGCAAACTCAACATAAGTTTGTCTGGCTGTTTTGCATGAGACCAGAACTTTTGGCGATACGACTCAGGCACCAATTCATACACTCCAAGTACGGCGGCTTTCACTTTATCACAGTCAATAGATTGTTCAGTTGGCAATGCAGATGAAACCTCTTGTGCTTTACCCACCAGATTGCATTGCAAAAGTAGATCCCACATATCCTTAGGCCTCCTCAATTTGGCAGCCACGCATTCAAATGCCGTGAAACAGGAGTCTGCTTCTGCCTCTCTAAATGGTTGTACATGTCTGATGTATTTTCTAACATCAAAATCAGGTTGCGAATCAGAAGGTGAGTCAGAGAAATGGAGGTTTAGATCGAGGCAATGGAGTGGGTTTGCCCCACTTCAGAGCCTGCAGCTCTAACTTATGCAGCTCAATATCCCGCTTTTTATCAGCTTCCATTACCTGAAGCTTAATGTGTTGAGTTTAACATTCTTTCTGTTTTACTAGGAGTTCTAACTCCTTCAACTTGATCGCCAATGTAGGATTAGTAGGAGGATCTTTGGGATCTGTGTCAGGAATAAATTCTGTTCCTACAGTCTCCCCCGCAGCCTCAAATTCTTCCTTAACACCCTCCTCACCTTGTCTGGGCAAAATACCAGCTCCCCAAACAATTCCTTTTTAATTACTTGTTTGCTAGCCTCTTTAGAAATGTTAATGTTAAAGAAGTCAGCCATTAAAACTAGGTCCTTCTTTCTGCAATGAATATTGACATCTAAAGTAGGAGATAATTACATTTACATTTACATTTATTCTTTTGGCAGACACTTTTATCCAAAGTGACTTACAAAAGAGGAAGACATAAGCAAATCATCTTAAGGAGACAGTGGTATGACAAGTGCCATATTACAAAGTTTCACTAGCATCAGAATAGTATTCAAAACAGATTCATGTGCAACAAGACATTTTGTTTTTTAATTACTGGTTAAGTGCTCATGGAAAAGATGTGTTTTTAGTCGTTTTTTGAAGACAGAGAGTGAGTCAGCTTCACAGATGGAGTTGGAAAGGTCATTCCACCAACATGGTATGATGAAGCTGAAAGTCCGGGAAAGTGTTTTGGTGCCTCTTTGTGTTGGTACAAGAAGGCGACGTTCCTTAGCCGAATGCAGGCTTCTAATGGGCGCGTAGCTCTGCATAAATGATTTTAGGTATGCTGGAGCAGAGCCAGTGACTGTTCTGTATGCCAGCATCAGAGTCTTGAATTTGATACATGCATCAACTGGCAGCCAGTGGAGAGAGATGAGGAGTGGTGTAACATGCGCTCTCTTTGGTTCATTAAAGACCAGACGTGTTGCTGCATTCTAGATCATTTGCAAGGGTCTAATTCCACATGCAGGGAGGCCTGCAATGAGAGCATTACAGTAGTCCAGTCTAGTTATGACAAGTGACTGGACAAGCAGTTGTGTGGCATGTTCAGAGAGGAAGGGTCTTATCTTCATGATTTTTCAGAGTGTAAATCTACATGATCTTGTGATCTTTGAGATGTGGTCTGTGAAATTTAGTTTGTTGTCGATGGTTACCCCTAGATTTCTGACCGTTTTGGAAGGCGTTACTGTAGTTGCACCCAGCTGCATGGTGAGCAGGGTTGGCTGGAAAGACAAGGAGTTCAGTCTTGGCTGGGTTGAGTTGCAGGTGGTGTTCCTTCATCCAGGCCGAGATGTCTGCCAGGCAGGCAGAAATTAGAGCAGTCACTGTGGTGTCATTGGTTTGGAAAGACAAGTAGAGTTGCTTGTCATCAGCGTAGCAGTGGTAAGAGAAACCATGTGCCTGAATGATGGGTCCCAGTGATGTTGTGTATATAGAGAAGAGAAGTGGCCCAAGCACTGATCCCTGAGGTACCCCAGTAAGCAGCTGGTGTGGCTTGGATACCTCACCTCTCCAGGCTACCTTGAAGGACCTACCTGAGAGATAGGAATTAAACCAGTCAAGCACAGTTCCTGTGATGCCCAGCGAGGAGAGGGTAGAGAGTAAGATCTGTTGGTTGACTGTGTCAAAGGCTGCAGAAAGGTCCAGCAGAATCAGGATGGATGATCTGGATTTAGCTTTCGCCTGTCTCAGTGACAGCAGAGCAGTCTCGGTGGAATGTCCACTTTTGAAGCCTGACTGATTGTCATCCAGCAGCTTGTTCTGTGAGAGACAGGCAGAGATTTGATTGAAAACTGCCCATTCAAGTGTTTTTGCCATGAATGGGATGAGAGAGACTGGTCTGTAGTGTTCTATTTGTGTGGGGTTAAGTGCAGGTTACCTCACGTGGATGAGTGTGAATGGACGAGTTCGACACATGCGCAGTACAAATGTTTTGTTATACACTACCAGATGTTAGAGGCCAGCGCCAGTCATGTCATTTACAGGACATCCGCTCTGAAGTATAAAGAAGAAGAAAAACTGAGGATTCGCCATTAGAGGAAGCAAGAACAACAACAAAAAAACGATGGAGAAGGATATGTTCTTCAACTACTGCTTGACAGTACAGCCCAACTGTGCATATTGCCACCTAGTGGACTCTTCTATCACAACAGTCAACCTTGCGCATGCGCGTTTGTCCACGCGAAATCTGGCTGCACGCGGACACTGTGCGCGGACGTCCGCAGACACTCCTGATGAAGAAAATTAAGTCACGTGGGCCGTCGTGGAACACGGACAGGCGAAGTATACGTTAGGCTTGAGGCACACAGCACAACATCAGAGGCAGCAAAGTATTCTCAGTAAATACAACAGTAACTACACGTCTGGGGTTGGAGGAAAGAAGTTTCTTTAATATCTCATGAGCGGTACACACACCCACTTTGTGGAAATGTTGTGGCTTTATATCCCAGAATCCTTCTCTCACTATCCAATCACGACTGGCAGTGAATCATTGGTGACTGGTGTCAGGTTGCAGCAGTGAAAGGATAGTAGAGAGTGAGTAATAGGGAACTGAGACAAGTGGAGAAATAAAAATTGTAACAAATTAATAAGTCTTAGGACATAACAACATTGCACTGAAAAGATTTTGAGCTCCAGTGGAATGGTCTGCACATCACACACAGATATTGAATGGCTTCAAAAGAGTTGGAAAGACTTGGTTTTATGATATATTTGATAATGATTGGAGCTTGACAGGATCCAAACTCATTTGCTTTTATTTGAAAAGAGCATCTGCTCTTATGTTCCACAAAAGAAAGTAGGTCCTAAGGGTTTTAAATGATGTGAGAGTGAGTAAATGATGCAAGAATGTCCATTCTTTTGTTGAATGTTTCTATTATTAATTAATTATTTGCATTGTGTATCCTCTTGCAATCTCAAATTAGGTTTTTATTTTTGTATCCACACGGCCATGGACTTACTGTATTTGAGTGATTTCACACATTGCTTCTTTAAACTCTTCTCTCTCTGTCTCTCTCTCTTTGTCACACACAAATGCTGTGTTTGAAAGGCAAATTTAGGCAAGCATTAACATCCCCACAAATGACCTTCCTTTAGTTCTTTCTCTCTTTTTCTAGCCCTTTCTATCTGACTGGTCTCTCTCCCACTTTCTCTGCTGAAAGGCAAAGTCAGCTCATGTGTTCCAGTGCGGAGACAAGCTCCACCTTGCCTCAGGACAGCTAAAGTTCAGACAGACAGAAAAAAAAGGAAATAAATAAATAAAAAGCAATAAAACCCAGCATAACATGTCGGTGTAGGCCAGGGGACATTTTCTGTGTGACCAAAGCCACCAAATGAAAATGAGAACAAATTTATCTTGGATAATTGTTCAATCCAGCCAGCCACATTAATATAATGAGAACCTATTTTGATGTGTGAATAATCTGAAGCTTTACCTTCAGAGATCTTAACTGACACTAAATTGAAAATGTAATTAAAATTCATCATAAAAGTCATCATAAAATTGTAATTGCAAACCAATTAACTTTATAAATGTGACGTATTTCAGAAAGAAACAGATTATTGAATGAGGAAAAAAACTTGCAGACCCTTTTCTCAGACTGTGATGATGCTTTTCCGCCTTAATTTAGCAAGGATAATCTATCAATTTAATCAATGTACATTTATATCACTGTACTTTGTGTTATATTACCCTGGCATTAGCTGTTTAGACGCACAGCATTGCACTCAGTGTTTGTGCCAATTATGAAACTTTAAGCATGTTTACAGTACGATGACATATCTAGCACCGACATATGCCTTTCATGCTTCATTAAGGTGGACATAGAAAAACAGCAGACAGTACAGATGAGATGTGACTCAGAATTGAAGGGAACTCAACAAATTGAGTGAGGTTTACACACACTGCACAGCTACCTACCAGCTGGTTACCGTTACACTAACTTTTACAACAATTACTTCCTGGCTTCAACTTGGGATTCAAACCCAGGTCTCCCACGCTGATGATGTAATGTGCTTCCAGTCTTGGCACAGGAGAAGTTAAACACGCTGGAGCCAATGCAAAAATGTCTGATAAGAGATGGCACTTTTCAATGAGTCGTCATAATGTGGCCGACCTGGGTACTGGAACTGTCGGAAACAACATGCAGACTTCCCGTATGATCATGTTGCATCAAAATAGAACAACAAAAATGTGTTTATGAGAGAAAAGATTCAGGGGCCCTGCCAGGGGTGGGGCTTGCATTTATCCACCATCACAACAGTCTCTGGGCTTAGGACAGACTAGCATCAACACACACAATAGAAATGCTGCTGGGAGTTTCGGTCAGTTCAACAGGTTGGGAGCAATTTCTCCCCCAAGCTCCACTTTAATCTTACCTATGACCCCTGGCATTTCAAACTAAAACAAGGAGCTCCATAAGTTTCTTTACAATTACAGATGAACACCCATAATAACATTTAGTATATGACTATCTGTAAAATAAGACACACACTACTGGTCTTATCTAAGACCAGACTTGTGCCTATAGTTCTTGGGCCAGACAAAAACTAGATGGTCATCTCTACACTTCTGTGTATGCATGTGAATGTATTTTTCTAAAGCATGTATGTGTATGTTCATAAATGGCAGACCTAGCATTTTGAGTGTATATGACCTCAGGGTGTGTTAATGTATGCAGGGTCATTGCTCTTGCACAAGAGCAGGAGACATACACTGCTAACGGCACGCTGACGTTTTAACACACACACACGCTTGTGTCTATGTGTGAGAGTTTGGGAGAGCATGTAGTATTGTATTTTGGTCTGACTGTTTTCATTGTTATTCTTTATACAAGACAATTAGATCCACTGAGAGCATCATCTTATATTAAAGCAGCTCTGAATACTTCAATAATATGTTCTTCATCCAGAATTATCTACACATAAGATTGAACAGATCCTGTCATACAGGATTAAATATGCCTCATGGACAGAGGAAATTATTACCTTGATTATGTTTTCTGACCACCTTCACACTGCAGTGCTGAGGATGGGCAGGAGGTGGGAGTAATGAGCAACAGCATTGTTGGCTGTGGGTATGAAAACTGAAGGCTGAAATATTGCTTGATATACAGTATATGCTGACAATTCAGCTGGAACAGATATATTTACACATCCTAGTTACGTTAATATATATTTTCTGGGCAGATACTTTTGCAATGATGTCTTTTGAGCCCGTGTAATAACATGTGAGTTTGCAGTTTTGTGTGATGATTTTTAGAACTAAATATGATTATGATTACAGAGTGTCTATTGTGTATTTCTGATTATACCATGGGTCTGATGAATGCTTGATTCTGATTTGTTGACGGACGTTCTAAGATGTGCAATTATTTTTCAAGTAAACACACTGCTATGAAGTAGTTCCAGGTCTTGACCATATAACGGTTCCATATCACCAAATTACTTCAATTATTTCAAAGAGCCCTACAGGCTACCACAACAAAATAACCAATTAAAACAAAAACATTGGTTGAGTACATCGGATAAGAATGACAAACAATGTCTATAATATCCTAAATTTATTTCAATTTCGATTGAAAAGCGTCCTTGGGCTCCCTCTCTTTCTCTCTCTCTCTCTCTTTCTCTCTCTCTATCTCTTTCTCTCTCTCTCTTTCACTCTCTCTCTTTCACTCTCATCTCACCAACACACACATTTAGACTCGAGTCGCGACCAACGAATAGAGCCGCACCCCCCACGACTCGATCAATACAACAGTTTCTATTATCCGAAATAACTTTTAATATGTGAAACTTTTTATGTTTCAATGTAATGCCCTAATCAGCCTCACATAGCTATAGTGGAATGCACCGCGCTACCCCTCCCCCTCTCTTTCGCTCTCACACAAACTCTCTCAGGAGCAAAGTCAGCGCACACCCAGGACTCGCTGGGATTGTAAACAGTTGTTTAGCAATAGAAAAGCTGTACAAGAATGGTGACACTCGCTGCTGCTGAGACTTTGAAGCAATGTTATTCCTGATGAGAGCCACTTTAAACAGAGGTAATTCCACACGTGATCTCTCTGTTTCTCTCTTTTTCTCGCACACACACGCGCACACACACACAACCTTGTTTCTCCAATGCCAAAAAGCAGCACATCCTCCGTTGCCAGTTCTAAAGTGACGTTTTCGAACTAGCAATGAAGGCTTGAGCTGTATCAAAGCTAGATACACTTGATCAATACAAAAGTTTCTATATTATCTGAAATATCTGTGGGAAACACCCTCACGTCCCCCTCCCCCTCTCCCTCTCTTAAGCACTCTCACACGTGGACACACATACATATACTCGCGTGTGAAAAACAGGGCAGTCATGTCAGCGCACACCTGCATCTCAGTAGGGTTGAAAACAGTTGTTAAGGTTTACATTGGAGAAGCTATATACAATAATGGTGACACACGCTACTGCTGAGAAGTGCTTAAACTTACATCTTGGCAATGTTTAAGCGATGTTACTTCTGAGAAGAGCTGCAACAAATAAAGGTAATCCCAGAGGCGATCTCTCTCAGTTTATGAGCTTCTCTCTTTCGATACTTCAAAAACAAACTCACACACACACTCACACAAACGCACTACCTTAGTACTCCAGTAAGTGCTCAAGTAAAGCAGCACAAGCCTCGTAATCCTCCGTTGCTAGTTCTAAAGTGATGTTTTCGAACTAGCAACGAAGGCTCAGACCGTATCAAAGCAAGAGGCTGAATCCGTGGCAGAAGAAAGTAGTTCCACTCACAAGAGCGTTTTAGGGACGAAAACAAGAAAATGTCTTGAGATAAAAACATGAACGATGTCTTAATTTATGGTAACCGTGGTATAATGGAATAATTGACTTCGGCGCTTTGAATTATTGAAAAATAATGCATATTCCGCTGCCTGTCATGACCGCATTACCATTTCGGGTATGCATTATTTTTCAATAATTCAATGGTCCATTGTCAATTATTCCTTACGTATAATGCAACTAGTGTTGGGTACAAATTACTTCTTTAAAAATTATAATCAGATTACTGATTTTGCTGATTTTTTCCTTTAAAAATTAAAACATTTACATAATACAAGTAATACATTTACTAGTTACTTTTAAGTTACTTTCTAAAAACACTTCACAGAAAAGTTTTTGTTTATCCACTCACCAAATTCAAAGTGATGTCTATACTGTATTTCCTCCTTGTTCATTGTCAAACTTAAGCAGGGTTGGGGAGTAACAGCATACATGTAATGGGATTACGTATCTAAAATACAAAATATAAGTAACTGTATTCCACTACAGTTACAGTTGAAATCATTGGTAATTAGAATACAGTTACATTCAAAAAGTATTTTGATTACTGAAGAGATTACTTTGCATTTTATTGTCATTTGTTTCATTTAATATTTAGTCCTTTCAGATGGAAAACATTTATACATATAAATTATGTTATCCAAAGTGCATTTGAACAGCAGTGAAACACTTTCTTATGATGTGTTACATTCATACGAGCAGACAGAGAAGTACGTTTGAAGTAAGTTTGGAGCAGAAGAAATAGAAATAAACCTTGTGTAAATTGTCAGCTTTACGCTAAGCTAAAATGCTATTTCTAGCCATTTTACATGCACATGTTACAAGGCACGATCATATTTTTTTATCAAGAAAATTCACGTTAGATAATAATTTTTTTTTTTTTTTTTTTGTAAGACCTTTGATTTAAGGGCAAAAATCATATTCTTGATAATAACTTTTGTACTGTTTTCCTGTAAAAATATCTAAAAATCCTTAAAACAAGATCAGTTTGATTGATCTTGTTTTAGAAACAACACTGCATAAGATATTTAGGTTTTACAGAGAATGTATTTTTAACATGTATTTTGTCTTACTGTACTGGCAGAGTTTTTATAGTCAAAACAAGTGAAAAAATCTACCAGTGCTGAAGAAGTAATCCAAAGTATTTAGAATACGTTACTGACCTTGAGTAATCTAATGGAATACGTTGACAAATTACATTTTACAGCATGTATTCTGTAATCTGTAGTGGAATACATTTCAAAGTAACCCTCCCAACCCTGCACTTAAAAGAATAGTTCACCCAAAAATGAAAATTTTCTGATAATTTACTCACCCTCAGACCATCCAAGATGTATCTGAGTTTATTTCTTCATCAAAACAGAATTGAAGACTTTTAGGATTTCATTTCAGGCTTCCTCCTTTAAATAATGCAAGTGAATGTGCTCCATTTTTTGACGGTCCAAAATGCATATCTAGGATGCATCAAAATAATCCACATGACTCCTGTCGACAAATAAAGTTCTACTGAACGCAAACGATTGATTATTTTGAGAAACAAAACAATACTTATATACTTTTTAACTACAAATGTTCGCTTTTATACATCTCTGTGACGTGCGCACATGAGAGGGATGACGTAAGCTCATTGGTAAGGTCACGCGTCACGTGGAGGATAAGGCAGGAAGTGCGTCATTGTTTACAATACAAACTTGCACAGAGCACAGACCACAGACCAAGCGCCATTCACAAACCAAAACAGTCGAAAACAATTTCAAAACAATATAAAATAAAATAAAAAATAATTTCCAAATAATAATAATAATAAAAAACAATGTAAACAATGACACGCTTCCTGACTCCTCCTCCACATGACGCATGACCATAACCAACGAGCTTACGTCATCCCCCTCATGAGCGCACGTCACAGAAATGTACGGAAGTGAACATTTGTTGTTAAAAAGTATATAAGTATTGTTTTGTTTCTCAAAATAATCAATCGTTTGCGTTCAGAAGAACTTTATTTGTCGACTGGAGTCATGTGGATTATTTTGATGCACTCTAAATATGCATTTTGGACCGTCAAAAAATGGAGTACATTCACTTGCATTGTTTAAAGGAGGAGGCCTGAAATGAAATCCTAAAAGTCTTCAATTCTGTTTTGATGAAGAAAGAAACTCAGATACATCTTGGATGGTCTGAGAGTGAGTAAATTGTCAGCAAATTTTCATTTTTAGGTGAACTATTCCTTTACGTCAAACACTCAGCTTCACACATTTCCCCCATACAATGACTTGTTGGGGGTTGCAAACCTTTAAACTGTCACTGAAATGCAAACAGACATACTTATGAACATAATTCATGTTTAACGTATTCTACATGAATAATATTATTTTAGAAATATGTGTAACCCAAGTAATGTACTAAATGTACATTACATCTTGGATGGCATGAGGGTGAGTAAATGATGAGAGAATTTTCATTTTTGGGTGAACTATCCCTTTAATAGTAACTGACTTAATTGAAAGTCAGTAACTGTAATCTGATTACAATAATTTAAAACGTAATGTTTTACACTTATCTAATAAATGTTAGGTAAAAAAGTACAATCATTAAATACTTTGCAATCAGATTACACCCAACACTGATCACTACAAAGATGGTTCAATTAAATGAACCATATGAAAATACAGATTTAGATTCGTACAATGAATCAGAATTCCCAATATTTTATTTGAGAGAGCATAGACCTTTTAGGACAGTGCGTTTGACCATTACCTTAGCTCACTCACCAGTAAAACTGTGTGTCCAATACAATGTTTTATAAAATGCTACAACGCTAATTGTCTGTAAAAGTAGCTTGTTACTGGAAAGGCTACACTTTTTGAAAACAGTTGAGCTACTGTCAAGTTTCTGAAATTTGTAGTTAAGTTAGTAGCATCTCTACTTTTAGTTAGTTAATCCTTAGTTTCAGCCTAAGACGGCATGCCCACGGCTTGACCACAGTCCGTTCTCTAATCATCTGATGCAAATTGCACAAAAAAGCTTTCTCATTCCATTAAGTGTTAATCTGATTGACTGGCTTAATGTTACTTCCCAGAGTAAAAGCACAAAGGACTTCTTTTTTTTTTTTTTTTTTGCTCTTATTCCCTTAGTCAAACAGAAAAAAACACATATCTCTCATTTCATTTCCGTCAAATAAAATTATTCCACTATTTTGAGTTTTGCCAAAAACCTACTTTTTCAGACTACTCCTAGACGGTTTGTCTGATTTGCCTGAAATTTTGCATGTATCATCTTGAGACCCTCATGACCAAAAGTAATCAAAATAATTTTTATTCGTCAAACCTTTCAGAAGATTAAGGTTGATGAGTGTATTGGGCCAAAAAACAAATAATAATAAAAAAATAAAAAATAAAAAAATAAAAATCATTGGCTTATATCTTCTAAATGATTTGAAGGGTCAAATTTCTTTTGATAACATGTGGTCATGAGGGTCTCTTGTAATTATGGATTTCTATTATTATGGTATAATGTATCTCAGATAACCTCAAACCTAAATGGCACATTATAACAAAATCAACTGTGATTGATCACTTAACATGTCAGTTAAACAGCTTTTCCTGTCTAAATGGGCAGTTCTTGACCAGTTAAAGCAACAGTGAGCCCGAGACCTTTTGCAAAGTCAAAAGTCTGGCTATGTTAGACTTTGGCTCTTCATCTCTATGTTTTGGGACTGTATATAGAGCAGGCAGCATTGTAAAAACAGTGACTAACCATCATCTGCACACAACACACACATATGCGCACGCACATAAAACTTACATGAGTACTTTTGACATAATAAGGCCTGTTTGTGGCAGGGGTGGAGTCATTGCTGAATCACAGAGAAAATCCATTACAAACCTGAAAATCTAAAAAAAAACAAGTGCTCTCTTCACCTGAACAACACCCAGGTTTGAGCAACAATTGTACAAAAAAGACAAAGTTAAAACTGATGACCTAACTTTATTTCAGTATATTGCCTGAAATTATCAGAAAGCATATTGGGCCATAGAAATATTACTTTAACAAAAATGGTCCAGTGGCTCAACTTGCCCCAGGTTAGGGATAGATAGAGTCATGTCAAGGGTTAAATTAGGCCATCAAATAAAAATATAATAAAAAAAACCAAACATGAAGTTTTTTTTTTTTACATTATTATTAATAACATGAGCATAAATAATAAATACATAAAACCCTCTATATCCATATTCTGTCACATTTCAAATTATCTTATGGATATCCATTAACTTGCCACAAAAAGATACATATAAAATTATTTAATGTCTGTAAATAGTAAAAAAATAATAAAAATAAAAATTAAATAAAATGTTGTTCTAACATTTCATTTAAGTGTAAGTTGATAAAAATACTTAATTGTGATTAATTGCATAATTTTTCATAGTTAATTATGATTAATCGCAGATTTGGAAAGTGCTGAAATTTGACTCTATATATACTTAATTTCCTGTCAAAATCCATTTATTTCATTCTTAGGAAAGAAAACAAAATCAAAATGTAGCAATAATGTTTTATTAACATTTGACAAACAAAGCCTTCCACAGTATAAAGATAGAAATGCACTAAAATGGCAAAAATTCCAGTAACAATAAATGTTTCCCAAAGTTTAAGTGGGAAGTTGACTAATTGAAAGAACAAGTCCCCATAGGTTGTTTATTCATTGCAATGTGCATTAAAGGTCTATTCCAAAACTAGTGAGCTTCCTCTGGAGGCAGTATTTTAAGGCATCATAGGTGCAAAAACTGTTCCAAAAGGTTGTTGGTCCAGCACATCCCACAGATGCTTAATCGGTTTGAGATCTGGGGAATTTGGAGGCCAGGGCAACACCTTGAACTCTTCATCATGTTCCTCAAACCATTCCCTGACAATGTGTGCAGTGTGGCAGGGTGCATTATCCTGCTGAAAGAGGCCACTGCCAGAATACCATTGCCATGAAGGGGTGTACCTGGTCTGCAACAATGTTTAGGTAAGTGGCACATGAATGGGCAGACCCAGGGTTTCCCACCAGAACATTGCCTAGAGCATCACACTCCCTCCACCAGCTTTTCGTCTTCCCACAATGCATCTGGTCGTCCACGTGATGTTAAAGAAAACGGGACTCATTGGACCAGGTGACCTTCTTCCACTGCTCCAAGGTCCAGTTCTGACACTCGCATTGTAGGCGCTTTGACAGTGGACAGGGGTCATCATGGACACTCTTGATTGGTCTGCGGCTACGCAGCCCCATATGCAGCAGGGTGCGATGCACTGTGTTTTGTGGCACATTCCTCCCGTAACCATCATTAAAGTTTTATGTGACTTGTGCCACAGTAGACCTTCTTTTGGTTTGGACCAGACAGGATAGTTTGTTGCCCTCGTGCATCGATGAGCCTTGGGTCACCCAACACCCTGTCGCTGGTTTGTGGTTTGTCCCTCCTCAGACCACTGTCAGTAGGTATTCAACGCTGCTGACCGGGATCACCCCACAAGACTTGCTGTTTCAGAGATGCTCTGACCCAGTTGTCTGGCCATAACAATTTGGTCATTGTCAAAGATGCTCAGGACTTTACTCCTGCCCATTTCTCCTGCATTCAACACGTTGACTACGAAAACTGATTGTTCGCTTACCACCTAATCTACCCAGACCTTGACATGTGGCCTTGTTAGGAGATGATCAATGTTATTAACTTCACCTGTGATTGGTCATAATGTTTTGGCTCATTGATGTATGCTCATTAGAGTATGGCTGCGTCACCTGTATTGAAATCAGTTGTGAGTCAAACTTCAGTGTGATGCGCGTGGGGAGTGCTATTTGAATGACACGTGGAGCTGTAAAAGCTTTGTAAAGTGTTCCAAATTGCTCTCTTATGAGGCTTAATTTCAGTTAGGATGCTGCCATAGAAGACAGCTGATTATGTAGGCTGGAGACAACGAGGCAGCTAACTTAGTTTTAGAATAGATGCTAAATCTCTTAAACTCTCATCTTCCACAATATTAATCAGCCAGCAGGCTGTGGTTATACACTTTGTATTTGGAATTCACATGATTCATATCAGAGCATCAAGCGCCACTTTGAACTCCACAGTGACCATGTAATAATGCTTCATCCTAATTGTCTTGTAATAATTAGCTGATGCTTCGAAAGCTCAGCGGCAACAGGTACAAAGTTTAAATCATATAACTTTGAGTGGAGTGTCAACAGACCCTCCATGGGACAATTCCAACAAGTTGCATGATAGTTAAGATTTGACATGTTTCTGTGGTGAAATTCTGACTTACAAAGGCCGCTAAGTTTGTCACAAGTCCCATATGGGTTTGTTTTGTAAGTGGTCCTTTCTCCATCACTTGATCATTGGCACAGAATCGCTGTTGTGTGTTTTTGGTGTGTACATGTAGGTGCTACTGGTTGTTTAGATCAGTGTTACTATCAGAAATAATTAATAATTATTTATTTAGTTATTAATTAATATTTAAATTAAATAATAGAATCTAACTCACTAAAGCCTCATACGGGCACCAGTAAATGTAGTGTGCTACATTCAGGATTGGGTATGGTTATTAGCAATAATGAATAATTATCAAAGATAATTATCAATTATTAAAATCATTAGAACATTGATTTGAATCAATGTTAGCTCTTTTAATCCTTCACATCAACAATCAAAGATAACCATCAAATTCAATAGAATATTAATTATTATCAAAGCTTATCATTAATTATTAAAATCTATGGAACACTGAGTAGAATTAACACTAGCTTATTGATCCTTCAAATTCAACAATCATCAAAGATAATTATCAATTATCAAAATCAATAGAATATTAATAAGGATTAATATCTCTGGGGCACCACCCTGGAATCAGGGATTAATAACCAGACAGTATAACAGTCTCAATATTAGCTTGTTCTCTTAGGAAAATCGACGTCCGGAGAACATCGACCTTCAAAAAAAAAAAAACAATGAAGGCTTGAATCCGAGCACTGACATCCCCTTGCCAGCCTTTGACACAGGTGTATGCAAAACAAGCCAAAACACTTCTCTTTGAAATATAACAAAGTTTATTGATGCAGTAATATCAATAAATAATCAATACAATGAAGTCAATAAAACTTCCGACTTACAACTACAAACTAAACAGTGACATGATTAGATATGGTAACCAAAATAAGCCTATAACACTTGAGAGGAGGGTATGTGTGTGTGTGTGTGTGTGTGTGTGTGTGTGAAGGAGTGACGCACACAAAATGGCAGACGTGACTCTCGTGAAGGGTACGTCACGTGAGATTTCCAGCCAAAGAATATGGCTGCGAATGTGGGCGGAGAGAAGCCAGTTAATGGCGTCTGCCCGTTTACCGCGTGTCTCTGCTTGTACGATAACTTAGGGACAAAGCTGAGCTTTATCACCAAGTTATCTACTAGCCAAAAGTGTGTGCAGGAATGTTTGTGAGGGGTCGCATGTGTGTGTGGTTAGTACGAGAGAGAGAGAGAATAAAGTGGTGGCACCAAAGCCGGTTTTGCGATCATGGGAGAGAAAGCAGCTGTTAGTTTATCACTCAGAGACACAGAGAACGGCTCGTAAACCATCTCGCGGTCTTTGGTTCTTTAATGGATAAACTCAGTGTGCCGGTCTCACCCGCGATGACGGAAATACACAACAGTCTAATGTGGTTGGACTTACAACACAGCAAATATCTCATTCATGATAACAGTACATTACAGTAATACCTTAAATATTATTAGCAGCAATGAGCGGACTCGGCGGTCCGTAAACTGTACAAGCAATAGCCTTGATACACAAGAATAACACACTATAATATTCTATCTCTGCCCAGACGTAAACCTCTTACTTGAATCGCATGAGGACGCAGGTAGAATGTGTGTTCATCTGTCGTTTGACTCCGACTCCTTTCCTCGAGGCTCGGGTGATGATGGGAGGACGTTTCCTCGCTCTGTCGGCGGGCGGGCAGAGAAATCAGTGACGTTGACTTGATTGAAGAGGGAAGAGAATTTTTTTTTACTTCACTTCTGCAGGCAAACAGATGAATATACGGATTGCTCGCCAGTCTCCTTCGGATCCATTAGAGTGTTCAGTGGAACACAGAGTAATCTCAGCTTGTCCAGCGAGATGGAGATTGTATGGCCACACTTTCAATTCGTATGTTACTTCCTTGTGCCACGAGGCTACACCTGAGAGCAGCGATGACTTGCGTCTACACATGGCAAGCAAAGTTGCTGGAAGCAATGCCCAGAAGGATCTCAGAAGTATTTCTACTCCTGACGATGTCATGGTTGAGATGCGTTCTGTCGTGTGCCTCAACCAATAGGAGTTGAGAGTTCGATCCTTTAGTGAGCAAGGCTTCATGGGATTTGTAGTTTGTTTTGGACTCCCTTTGTTTGATTTTGGCGCGGTTTTTATCAGTAAGATTTATAACTTTGTGTGTGGGCCTCAGTCAGGCTTAACGACTGTTAGGCCTGCCTTTGTCTTCTATCTGAATACATGAGGCCCAACATACATCCGTCTAATGTATGCCCTATTCCAACCAGTGTTCAGAAATCACATAGAGCTGAATAAAATGCCAGAATCTAATGTGAAAATTGGTAAATTAGTCAATCAAGAAAAATTAACACGTTAAACATTTTAAGTTAATCGTATGCATTAGCGCGTTAATTTTGACAGCTCTAGTAAGCAATCGTCCAATCATCACATTTATGGACAGTGAGCAAAGTTCAATTTTCCAAAGCCAAAATAAAGAGAAAAAAACAGAATATGCAATTCAGTTGTGAAATAGGCTACACATTAAAATAATATCTTCCAAAAAATAATGTTTGAAGTTCACTTAACTTTATCCAAGGCATCTGGCTCAATTCCACCCATAGCCACTGTTTGCCTGCCTTTTTAGGTAAACCAGGGCTAATCTTTAGCTAAATAAGCTACATGATTTTATATATGTTTAATTATGAGAGACTGAGCATATGTGGGGGAACAGAAATGTTGGTGCGTTTATGAGTATATGTATGTGCACAAAGGTTTATTGTGAGATAACTATATTCATAGTTTAGTGTGTGTGTGTGTGTGTGTGTGTGTGTGTGTGTCCCAGTTTATTCATGATTGTACTCTCTGTCACACATGCAACTCTGAGTCACAGCAGTCACACCCACATCACAGACAAAAACAGCCTTGAAAAAACAAAACACACAGCAATTCATGTACATTTGCACTTAAACGCACAAATTATTAGAAATAAGAGGAAGGGACAAAATAATTACATCTCTGGGTCATTCCTACTATGCTGTCCATTTTTAATTCTTTATTTTAATTTTTAAAGATGGAAATCTTTTTTTTCAGTAGCACAAATAATTGAACATAATTTAGTATAATTTTGCTACGGATGTTTGAGCGGATGTTGATTGCATTAAAGGTGTTTCTGCATATTTGCTTTTCTCTTAAGTTAGATGCTGTATCAACACCATTCTGCTGACAAAAATCATTGTCAAAAGCTGTGCATTCTGAATTATAATTATTATTATTTTATGATTATTTATTTATTTGCAAGCAAAATATCATATTTCCTATTTCATAGCAAACAAGTTCCCAGAAACTATTAGTAAAGTTGGCATCAAGCAGGCCATAAGGGGTTCCGGGAGGTTATGTGCCAGCCAGGCAACTAACATTGAGATGAATGAGAATGCTAACAGAAAGCATTCTCCAGATTTTATAAACCTCCTTGGGAAAAACAACACCACAACCTTTTTTTCAGGCACAACCTGTGTCTACAGCTATATCTCGTAAGAGGGCACATGCTTTAGACAACTCAATAAGTATTTGCGCCATCTTTTATCAGAAACTAGGCTACTATAGCTGTACCATGGCACAGTGATGGTATAAGATGCCAATAAAGACTGATTACTGCATTTATATGCCATGGTATTTATATGGTGCTCTGAGAATAGTGGGGTACTTTAAAGAATACTGTGGCACATGACATGTTCAAAAAACAATGTTAGTACCTTCATGCCTGCAACTAAATCTTGCACACCATCACCATGGGGAGATACATGCCGTAATATAACATTCTCCAGGCTTAAATTTGCTCTGAACTGAAAACAGGAGCTAAGTTCAGACTTGTGTTATGAATGCCATAATCTCTTTTCATAGCACAATTAATCACTACAAGCATATTGAGAGAAGGAGGTTTCAACAGTTGAACGAGAGCGTCTATGTGACGCTCTGGTCCTGTATAATCTTCAGGACGAGGGTAGATATTTATTCAGAGGTTCAGTTCAGAGATGAACACGGTAGCATTTAGCGTTGTTGACGTCAGAGCGTCAGAGATCTTCTATTGCTCTCCGCTCTCACAGACCGCGCGCAACCTCCACCTTGTTCGGCGCGCGTGTCAATAGTTTCTCTGACAACTCTGGCACAGCGCTATTTTGCCGGAGGTCACAAGAAGGTTGGACACATTTCTATGTTGGTGGGTGTGTGTGGTTATTTTTATATATGTGTTTAAAGGAAGGAGCGGTTTGGTTTTTTTCCTCCCGTACTTTTCAGCGCGCGTCACCATTTCCTCCAAAAACGAGTCGGACTTTTTAGCGCGAGCTTCTCGGGTGCTCCACAGCAAGCGAATAATCGGCGCGGTCGTGGGCATCATCATGATCGTGGCGCTCATCATCGCGATTCCGTTTATGGTCCAGACCTCTGTGGTTTCTGCGCACTACGAGATGATGGGCACCTGCCGGATGATCTGTGATCCGTACAACCCCAAACCGAGCGCCACGGCGCTGGAGGTGATGCAAGATCTCAGTGCCATCCCACCATCTTTCGCTCAGGGGACCAGAGGTGAACCGGGCCGGCCAGGCAAACCGGGCCCAAGGGGTCCACCTGGCGAGCCTGGCCCACCAGGTCCTAGGGGACCACCCGGAGACTCCGGGAGACCTAGATTCACCAGCATCGCTTCGGGAACGGCGAGAACTGAGACGGGAGACGTTGGCCCAGCCTTAGGGAACGTTAAGATCGCCTTTTATGTAGGTCTCAAGAACCCTCACGAGGGCTACGAGGTGCTCCGGTTTGACGATGTAGTGACAAACGTTGGAAATCACTACGACCCAACAACTGGCAAGTTTACGTGCCAAGTGTCCGGAATTTACTACTTCACCTATCATGTGCTGATGCGCGGAGGGGACGGCACAAGCATGTGGGCAGACCTTTGTAAAAACGGACAGGTATCCTCTTTTAAATATTGTGCATGAGCAAAACAGCAAACACAGTCTCGAATTTGTTTTATACGACTGTGCGGATTGAGATCCAAATGCATCGGGTGGCTTTTGCGCGCGATAATTCTGCCCATGCACAAATGATGCCTTGGATAACTCACTGATCAGGGATGTAATTCAGACGTATTCAGACGTGCTCTGTCATTTAGCAACATTTTAACATCATATAAGATGAAAGTAATGGCCCTAAATTGACATTTGTTCCAGATTGAACGCCTTAACCCCCTATGTTTAACTGGTGCAAAAGTATTGTGAAACCTACTGGTCCTCTAGGCGAAATATAGGCTACAAAAATACTCTTCAGCAATATGCATTGCACAAAATACAATACAGTTTGCATTACGAGGTAGATATAGTATCGATAGTAGGCCTAATGGTACTTTAAGAGCATTGTTTGAAAGTGCTTCAAAGAAGTGAAGTGAATTTGCAAAACAGTATTGGTAATAATAAGAGGTAATGATAATAGCTGTCAAAGTACTGGAATTTATATATATATATATATATATATATATATATATATATATATATATATATATATATATATATATATATATATATATATATATTATTATTTTTTTTTATTTTTTTTTTTACATTTTAGAATAATAGTAAAATCATCAAAACTATGGAATAACATAAATGGAACTATGGGAATTATGTTGTGACTAAACAAAATCCAAAATAAATCAAAACTGTGTAATATTTTAGCATCTTCAAAGTAGTCACCCTTTGCCTAGAATTTGCAGACATGTACTCTTGACATTTTCTCAACCAACTTCTTGAGGTATCACCCTGGGATGCTTTTTAAACAGTATTGAAGGAGTTCCCATCTATGTTGGGCACTTATTGGCTGATTTTCTTTATCATAGATAGTAGATTTATTATTAACTTTATTATTATTATTATTATTATTATTATTATTATTATTTTATTTTTATTAAATTTTAGTTTTGTAATGAAATAAATTAATATGATGGCACAATTATATTTTTGTCTACAAAACTAATTTCAAGCATTTAAGCATACACCTTCAGATCAAAAGATTTTTAAGATCATGAGAAACATTTCAGTCAAGTGTTTCAAAACATTTGACCGGTAGTGTGTGTGTGCGTGTGTGTGTGTGTGTGTGTGTGTGTATATATATATATATATATATATATATATATATATATATATATATATATATATATATATATATATATGCTATAACTCTCACCTTTTTCATTTTCTTTCTTTCTTTTTTTCTTTTTTTTTTTTTTTTTACACAACAGGTGATTGACATTGTGGCTTCTCTTTATGAGCAAATATTAAAACGATGACTATTTTATGTTTTATCTGTGAAAATCCACTTTTGTTTATAGTACATCTTAAGGCTAAACTATAGACTATCATTAGCATTAAGAGTGTAATTGTCTGAATGATATTCTGTGTTTATTTGGTCAGGTTCGTGCAAGCGCCATCGCTCAAGACGCCGATCAGAACTACGACTACGCGAGCAACAGCGTCGTGCTGCACCTGGACTCTGGCGACGAGATATATGTCAAACTCGACGGCGGAAAAGCGCACGGAGGCAACAACAACAAATACAGTACATTTTCCGGTTTCATTCTGTATCCAGACTAAATACTTCTGCTTAAATTGATTTATCATTGAACTCCTCTCTCCGCGCGGGTCGGCACCTATCTGCACTGTCATTGGGAATATAAGGGTCATCCGCACTCAGCGCCTATGTGAGAAAGAGTATGTTGTCTGTATTCATCCCTTTCTGTCTAAAGAAGTATAGTGTTTGGCAAGTATACCCAATTAAACGAAACGTTAGCATATCAGTATTGTTATGGGTGTTTGCTCAAACGATATTTTTGTCCTGTACAGCTAAAAAGTTCATTGTCAACGTTTATGAACATATGCTTTTTTTTTTTAAGAGTTGTGCTTTAATAAGTGGCCCCTTGTGCAACACAAAGCATTACTGGTATTAAATGGTTTGGTTCATGTATGGACAAATTTATTAAAATGTAGTAGGCGTTTTTCTCTAATGCTGGCATCCTAATTTAAACAAGTGTAAACAAACAATTTTTTTTAAACATTTGAGCTCCTTGGATAAATGCACTCACAAATTAAATTCCTTTAAATGTCATTTTCATAAATATATTGGTCACGTGCTATTGCAGAATGGCTTTGTTTTAAAACTATGGTTGAGCAATAAAGCATTACTTTGTGTTTTCATTTTGTATGTAAATAACAAAGGTGTGTATGTGTATTAATGAAGTGTGGTAGTTCAGCGGTGATCTCTGAGACTTGACTTTCGACCTCATACAGGTTCTACTGAGAACTTCTGCAAGGACATACCTACAATAACACACTGAGCATGCCAGATATCACAATCATAAAACTTATGGAGTCCATACGATACATTCAAAAGACACTATACAGAAAACCAATTTTGTCACAAGATTGAGAATAGCTAGTGTTTTCTTGACTTTTCTTCTTAATTGGTGCCTGCACAGTGATCAGAGAAGAAAGTGATTTTCTAACATAAAATTGTTTTATAGTTAATATTAAATTATTCATATGAGTTTAATCCTTATTAAATCATATAGATGATTAATAAATATACCCAGACAACATTAGGGTGTCCATTAATCCATCTGACACTGTGATTTACACACTCTACATGCCTGATTAAACACATCCAATCAGGTGATGCTTTAGGGAGAAGATATGACTTGATATGTTACAGTATGTCACATGACATGTAAAACATGAGCTTGCTTGCTCTCACAAACTTCTTCTTATATACACTCACTGAGCACTTTATTAAGAACACCTTTACACCTACATATTCATGTGATTATCTAATCAGGCAATCATGTGGCAGCAGTGCAGTCTATAAAATCATGCAGATACGGGTCAGGAGCTTCAGTTAATGTTCACATCAACCATCAGAATGGGGAAAAAATGTGATCTCAGTGATTTCGACTGTGGCATGATTGTTGGTGCCAGATGGGCTGGTTTGAGTATTTCTGTAACTGCTGATCTTCTGGGATTTTCAAGCGCAACAGTTTTTAGAGTTTACTCAGAATGGTGCCAAAAAAAAAAAAAAACATCTAGTGAGGGCAGTTCTGCGGATGGAAACACCTTGTTGATGAGAGAGGTCAACAGAGAATGGCCAGACAAGTTCGAGCTGACAGAAAGGCTACGGTAACTCAGATAACCACTTTTGTAGTGAGCAGAATAGCATCTCAGAACGCACAACACGTCGAACTGTCGAATATATATATATATATACACTTTTTGTTGTTTGAATATTAGACCATAATCTTTTATGTTTACCCAACACACGCACTTGCAGTAATTAAATGCCATGGTGCTTGTCTTTCTAGTACTCTACTAATCTAGTTTGAATTGTTTGCCTTGTTTGATTTGCGTAAAACACGTCTCTCTCTCTCTCTCTCTCTCTCTCTCTCTCTCTCTCTCTCTCTCTCTGCCAAACCCTCTAAAACCTCAAGATTAACTAGCTTTAACAAAAGAGCCAAATTGTATGTGTGTTCACACAAACTATTAATTCAAATGAATCCAGAGAACATCTTAATTCTTATAGTTTTGAATAGGATTATTCATAAGTATTTGAGGGGCCAACCATCTGTGACATCCGAAACTGAGAAACAGTTTATATGGGAGCAATGTAGGTACAAGAGCCTTGATAAGCTTTTATTAGTCTGTGTATGTGCTTGTGCAGAGTCCTGATCCTCGTGATCGTGTGAGGAGGCACAGCTGGTAGTAACGGGGTGAAAGAAAAATAAGCCAGGGGGCTCACATCACTTTTCTCTCTCCTTCTCGCTCTCCCTCTTGCTCATTTCTTTCAGTTTCTCTGACACTCTTTAAAATATAACCACACATACACAATAGAGCAGCTGGGCAATGGCCCTGTCACACTGTTTTGCATTGCGGCGCATCAGCTGCTTCAAACACAAACACACACATGCAAGTAATTATATGACATCATGCAAAGCATCTCCGTCACAGCAACTCAATTTCATCATTAGATCTAACGGACAAACACTCTGCTGACACTGACCCAGCCACATCAAACTTAACAACCCATCCTCACTCTCACTCTGAGTCACCTACACGATCATAACTCTCCAATAACACTGCCAGGAGCTGTTTAGAAGCATCCAGCTTATTTAACCCACATGTTATGTTGAGAATTACTTTACTGTGTTTTGTTTGAGGTCCCAGAGTAATTTTAAATAAACCTAATTTTCCTTCAGATTATTTTAAGCAACACCCAGCAGACAGATATTATCGATGTTGCACCCTACTGTTGTATCACAAAGTAGGCATGGACTTCTCATAAATTTGACCGATATACGTTCGTTGTTTCTGTTTGGGGTCAATTTGACACTGGCACAAACACACTTCAGAAAAATAAACAACCAGTAAGAAACTTCAGATACAGTGGGAACACCAGTCAGAAATGATTGTGAAACAATGTAATTTATTCAAAATTAATGTCATGTTTTTCATGGAGGATGGTTAAAGTTTTATCTCAGTTTTACCTTTATAAGCAGTTCACTGAAGATTAGGAAAATAAAATTAAGTCATTAAATAATTACCTAATTCTTCAATGTTAAGTATGTTTTTTTTTTTTTGTGGAATTTTTTTTTTTTTTTTTTTGACCACTGGATATGTAATATGTGAAATATCAGCCTTATCTCATTATTTACAGGTATTTGTATGTAATATTTAAACATACATATTTGTACATTTTGTACTTTTGGATAGACTGAAACATACAATATGGACATTTTCACAGCATCTGAAACTAACAAATTGTACGTATTTACATCTTTCAAAACTTATTTTTTTAAACAAATCATTTATAATTTAAACATATACTGTATGTATAGTTACATTTTTAGCAATATTTAAAACAGATGATGATAGATAGATAGATAGATAGATAGATAGATAGATAGATAGATAGATAGATAGATAGATAGATATTAAAATTATTACATTTTAGATGCTGACAATACATCATGCATTTGGGTGTCTATGCACACAGAAGCAAATGTACACATGCTAGAACCACATTTTACATAAGAATACATACGAATACTCATGAGATCACGTTGGAAATACATAAGGGCAGGTGAAAAGGGTTTATATGGGACCCTCACCCTTTACCCTACCTCTTGCATTCATAGTAACCATACTTTGAGGTATAATATTAAGACCACATATAAAATCATGGATGGCTCATCATAACCATGGTTAGACTAATGTAACTATGGTTTCTATTCTAAACATGGTAAACTATGTGGTATTTCTTATGAAAATAGTATCCCAAACATTTAGAAACTGTAAGAAAAATTGTCATAGTTTAATAAAACGAAACAGATTCCCTCACTCTGGTATTTTGAATCTACAACATTTACACCAAAATATACACATTTGTTTAAGGGTGTCACTGGAAAAATGGGACATGGGGTCCCTACATTCTCTCTGTGTACAGATACATCTGGTAACCTAGCTGAAGACCATTTCAATGCAGTCTAACACACACACTTGCTGTCCATCACTCAGTATTCCACTGTCTCTAATGCAACGCACGCCTCAGCCAATCAGAGGTTAAAGGGCAAGCGCTCCCCTCTAATGCATACTAAAGAGATCCTCTCCTCTTTTGTTGTTCTAATTCTGGTTGAGTTCCCTAAGCCATAGTAATTTTAGCACCAATGAGAAAAAGACTGATATATTTATTTGTCCTGTACTGTCTGAAAGGTGGAATTAAAAGAATATGAACTGGGTGTAATGAGGGTACAGTTTGTGTCTTCGTGTGAATTAAAACAAATATCTGTGGCATTCATGCATACACACACTTAATTTGTGCATTTGGCTGTATGTGTGCTTATGTGCCTGTGTAAGTGTGTATGTCCGTGGGTGGGTAAGATGGAGTAATAATCTCCAGTACACACATTAGCTGTATGTACTGTCACTATGACTTTGACAGTCCAGTAGTCAGCTTTACTATATGCATGATATTGCCAAATCCTCAGTTCCTGCATCTGTTTATCCATCCATCCACTTATCCTTGCATCCATAAAAAAATAAAAAAAATAAAATAATAATAATTCAGATCTGGGCAGTTTCATAAGGGAAACGCTCATCTGTGCACCACCAAAACGTCACCCTTTAGACACTCTCACCTTCACCTTCAGTTCAAAAATCTTTGGATATTATTATATATTTTAATATTGCAAAACACAGAAATGGCTTTAATCGAAATAGTTTTTATTTAGGGCAGTCAGTCGATAAAAAAATGTATCAAAATAATTACAAATCTAACTAATTGCAAATAATAGCATTGCATATATCAATATTTGCATATATCAATAGCATAAAGGAGCCCAAATAAAAATAATCAAATATAGAAATATTAAATACTTATATTCAAATGATTATATAATATATTTAATAAAAGTAATAATTAAATACTTACATTTTTGTGGCAGATGAGTAAAGCATTAATTAGACAATACAAAAAGGGGTTTAGAAAGCAAAATTTATTTTATTTACATTGAACATGAGTCTATTATTGGCCTACAGTCCACAGCAATCCATTTTGCAACTGAATTCATCAATTTATCCAAAATAGATAACTTCTGTTGCCTCGCTTTATAAACATTGCATTTTTAGGTCACATTTTTAGGTCACATATTTAGGTCAAGTTTGGAGTTGCACTCTGTACAGCTGTGTTTGAATGCAAGAACGCCTGTCCTCATCTTTTGCTGCTGGTGCGTTCAAGTCATGTTGAAATGATCATATTTATTAGTTGAACCTACATGAGCGGCACCACAAAGTCGTAACTACGAGTGGGAAACTCTTTTTTACAAGTGGGATTTTCTTTGAGCCACGACTTTCCGAGTTGGGGGCGTCTTGTAAGAATCATGTCAAAAGCAAAATATTATTGGTAATAATTTAGACAGCCCTAACCTTGCCAGGATCCAAGTGAATCCCCTTAGCGGAGATTACATGAGCCAGGAACGAAACCGACCGGGCGTGGAACTGACACTTCTCTGCCTTAACGAAGAGCTGGTTCTCTAGCAACTTCTGAAGGACCTGGTGGACGTGCTGGGTGTGCTCCTGGAGAGACTGAGAGAAGATCAGATATCATCCAGGTACACAAAACCAAATCGGTTTACCATGTCCCGCAGCATGTCGTTCACCAGCACCTAGAAGACGGCCGGCGCATTGGTCAACCCAAAGGGCATAACCAAATACTCTAAATGCCCGTAGGTGTGTTGAAAGCCATCTTCCACTCATGCACAAGATGTTAGGCATTGCGCAGGTCCGCCCCCTGCAACAACTCAAAGGCTGAAAACATTATACAGTTGAAGTCAGAAGTTTACAAACACCTAAGCAAAACACTTTTAAACTCAGTTTTTCACAATTCCTGACATTGTGTAATATCAAAATAATAGTAGAGAGAATTATTTATTTCAGCTTTTATTTCTTTCATCACATACTCAATGGGTCAGAAGTTTACACACTATTTGTTAGTATTTGGTGGCATTGCCTTTAAATTGTTTAACTTGGGTCAAACTTTTTGGGTAGCTTTCCACAAGCTTCTCACAATAAGTTGCTGGATCTTTGGCCCATTCCTCCAGACAGAACTAGTTTAACTGAGTCAGGTTTGTAGGCCTCCTTGCTTGCACACACTTTTTCATTTCTGCCCACAAATATTCTATCAGATTGAGGTCAGGGCTTTGTGATGGCCACTCCAATACCTTGGCTTTGTTGTCCTTAAGCCATTTTTCTACAACTTTGGAGGTATGCTTGGGGTCATTGTCCATTTGGAAGACCCATTTGTGACCAAGCTTTAACTTCCTGGCTGATGTCTTGAGATCTTACTTCAATATATCCACATAATTGTCCTTCCTCATGATGCCATCTATTTTGTGAAGTGCACCAGTTCCTCCTGCAGCAAAGCACCCCCACAACATGATGCTGCCACCCCCATGCTTCATGGTTGGGATGGTGTTCTTCAGCTTGCAAGCCTCACCCTTTTTCCTCCAAACATAACAATGGTCATAATGGCCAAACAGTTCAATATTTGTTTCATTAGACCAGAGGACATTTCTCCAAAAAGTAAGATCTATGTCTCCATGTGCACTTGCAAACTGTAGTTTGACCTTTTATGGTGGTTTTGGAGCAGTGGCCTCTTCCTTGCTAAGCAGCCTTTCAGGTTATGTTGATATAGGACTAATTTAAATGTGGAAATAGATACTTGTCTATCTGTTTCCTCCAGCATCTTCACAAGGTCCTTTGCTGTTGTTCTGGGATTGATTTGCACTTTTCGCACCAAACTATGTTCATTTCTAGGAGACAGAATGTGTCTCCTTCCTGAGCGGTATGATGGCTGCGTGGTCCTATGGTGTTTATACTTGTGTACTATTGTTTGTACAGATGAACGTGGTACCTTCAGGCAATTGGAAATTGCTCCCAAGGATGAACCAGACTTGTGGAGGCCCACAGTTTTTTTTTTCTGAGGTCTTGGCTGATTTCTTTTGATTTTCCCATGATGTCAAGCAAAGAGGCACTGAGATTGAAGGTAGGCTATAAAATACATCCACAGGTACACCTCCAATTCAGTACACCTCCTATCAGAAGCTAATTGGCGAATTGTCTAAAGGCTTGACATAATTTTCTGGAATTTTCCAAGCTGCTTAAAGGCACAGTTAACTTAGTGTATGTAAACTTCTGACCCACTGGAATTGTGATATAGTCAATTAAAAGTGAAACAATCTGGCTGTAAAAAGTTGTTGAAAAAATTACTTGTGTCATGCACAAAGTAGATGTCCTAAACGACTTGCCAAAACTATAGTTTGCTAATATTAAATCTGTGGAGTGGTTAAAAAATGAGCTTTAATGACTTCAGCCTAAGTGTATGTAAATGTCTGACTTCAACTGTAGGTAAAGTGTACCTGTTCTTAATGGAATGTTGTTCAGCCCCCCATAATAGCTGCAATCTCAACCAGGAAGCCCGAGCGAGGCGAGCGCATGGTGAATGAAAACAAACAAAGGATGCACGATGGATAACATGAAGCACGTAGACAAAAGACGAACTCACCGACCAATCAGCCAGAAATCCCAACATCGATAATATGAACTTCCCAATAGGACTTGAATGCACCATGTCTGCTGTCAGTATAAACAGAGCCCCGCGAAACACTGGCAAGGATACTAGAGGCCAGGGGTGGACTGGCAATAGGGAGCACAGGGTGTTTTCACTGGGTAATTTGGGCCAGCCCGCTGCTGTGTAAGTACCGGCCCATCCTACAGGCAATATAGGCAGCCGCCCTGGACTCCAATATGCCCACACAGATCTCATAACAAAATGAAAATTTAATAAACTCAACAAGTCAATACAATGGCTTTTAATTTGAAATAATGCAATGGCTTTTATTTTGAAATGCCTTACATGTCAGAGCGCATATCCATATGAACGAATCAATTATGTACCTCGTGTGGACCTCATTATTTGACATACAAATCGCAATAATGGTGACAACCAAAAACAACATATTTAATATAAGATGAGCTCTGAATAATTACTAAATGACAAATAATTCAAAACAAATGCAATAACACCAGCGTAAATAAAATTGGCAAACAGTAAAGCTATGAGCAGTACATTGTCATAATTTATTCATACCACAAAGCATTTCTGAGAGAAGAAGTGCGGCTTGCTGAATAATGTACACACCTGATACAAATGCAGAAAATAAGTCATGAAAAATATTACTTTGTAGCTATTTGTGTCTTTGAGGCTTATATTGTTTAAAGGATAGCAGAAACAGTGCTTGTCAAAGTATAGGGCTTTTCACTTTTTCTCAAGAATAATCTGGGGAAGGAATTAAAACACTGTGGATATAAAGACACATTAAACTCGCATAGAGTGAAAATATGAGCAATTAATCTACAAAATATCTGCAAAGATCTACACTTTAAAAGGTATGTTTATTTATTTATTTATTTACATATATTTATATTAGTATATTTATATGTGTACATATGCTGTGTGACACTTTCTTCATCTTACTATTTTAAACCACATTTTATGATCTTGTATAGCTACTGTATATATATATATATATATATATATATATATATATATATATATATATATATATATATATATATTATTGTTGTACTTGTTTCCACAACCTCATGTAAACTAAGACAATAGTTTATTTGCACTTCTAGAAAAAACTTTCAAACTGACATGTTATTTGTCTGATCTATAAAGTGCTTATTTTTAGTGCTTTCTCTAAAAAAAAACACATCACATTTACATTGGTTTTATGACAATTTTTGCACTGCGGGGCCTGTTGTCATGACTAGCAGTCAATAGAAATGTCTTCTTTTTTCTTTTCTTTTTTCAACACAAAAATATGAAATTGAGCCAGAAAATGAAATTAGTGAGCTGGTGTGTTATGGTGTGGTGTGTTGCGGGCCGGGTTTGGAGGGCCGCTCTGGGCCAGAAAGTCCAGGCCGTTCTTTTTGAATGCATGTCAATAGATTAGACACTTCAGTACATGGAATAAACTGCTTTTTATTTATTTATTTATTTATAGGTTTATTTGTATAGGGACAGTACAAAAAATATAATTTCAGCACAAAAACTAAAAAAGATGCATTGCACATTAAGATTATAGCACATGCTAATTTGCATCTCAGGTCCCTAGATAGGTTTTTGGTTTTTTTTTCATTAAAAACTACATAAATCAAGCAATCAAATCTAATCATATAAAAAATATGAATAAATGGCTAAATAAATACTAAGGTTGATACCAACACTGGTGACATATAATATAAAATAAATAGACCAAAAATTCATTAAGAATTAAAAATGAGTACAGCTCTGGTTTCTTTTAAACCAGCACTTAACCAATATTATGAAAGATTTTATGTCTGTTACTGATTTTATTTCAGATGGTAGCATGAGTTAGGAACCCTTCACAGAAAAGGCCCTTTGCCCCTGAGTTGTTCTGCGATAGTCAACCCTGCAGTTACCATTCACTGTGCTCCTTGCTGTTCTACTACCATCCTGTCTATTTAGCAATTTACATAATACCTGTGGGGTTAAATTGTGGATACATTTATACACCAATTTTATGTAGGACAAATTTATAAAAAATTTAAAACTAAGAAAATTCTGAGTTGTTTTTTTTTATTTTTATTTTATTTATTTTATTTATTGCAATGATGCACATGATTTGGTTTATTTTCCATAATTTTTAAAGCCTGATTGTAAAGTGACATTATACGATTTACTGTGGATTCACTTGTTTGAGTCCAAACGTTAATGCAATATGAAATATGAGACAAAATCATTGCATGCACAAAGAGCTGAGCCGCCTGCTTTGAAATACACTGTCTAATATATTCAAAACAATGTAAGTTAATATTTATCTTTTTTGAAAGTTTCTTTATGTGTCTATCAAACGTGACTTGAGAATCTAAAATAATACCTAAGAACTTGAACTCTTTTACCTCTTCTATTTCTTTATTTAGTAAAGCAGTTAATTTAGACAAAAGAAAATTTTGGTTAACAGTGTCGAATGTCTTTTTCAGGTCAATAAAAACTGCTCCCCACAACATGCTCCTAATCTAAAGAACTTTTTACGTTTTTTAAAAAACATAACAGTTTGCAGATTCCATGGAGTGCTGGGGCCTAAAACTGCTGTGGGCGAAGAAAATGATTACTGTCTAAGTGATTTATGAATTGGTCTGCCACTACCTTCTCTAGACCTTAGACATGACTTGAACAATAATTTGAGACCAAATTGGAATCACCAGATTTAAAAATTGGAGAAATAATAGCTTTTTTTTAATTATTTCACTTATTTTCCTTTTATCAGTTTCCATAATACAAAAGGAGTTTGTTAAAGGAATAGTTCACTCAAAAATGAAAATTTGCTGATAATTTACTCACCCTCAGACCATCCAAGATGTATCTGAGTTTCTTTCTTCATCAAAACAGAATTTAAGATTTTTAGGATTTCATTTCAGGCCTCCTCCTTTAAATAATGCAAGTGAATGTACTCATTTTTTTGACGGTCCAAAATGCATATTTAGGGTGCATCAAAATAATCCACACGACTCCAGTCGACAAATAAAGTTCTACTGAACGCAAACGATTGATTATTTTTAGAAACAAAACAATACTTATATACTTTTTAACTACAAATGTTTGCTTCCGTACATCTCTGTGACGCGCGATCATGAGAGGGATGATAAGGTCACGCATCACGTGGAGGAGAAGGCAGGAAGCGTGTCATTGTTTACAAGAGAAACTTGCACAGACCAAGTGCTGTTCAAAAACCAAAACAGTCCAAAACAATTTCTAAATAATAAAATAAAATAAAAATAATTTCCAAATAATAATAATAATAATAAAAAAGCATTACTGCAGTAAATAACCATCCTTTATTTCGGAGCGATGCCGTTGCGTTATCTACTTGTGCTTTTTCTTTAGCAGAAATATATAGGCTATATGACTGTCAGGAATTCAAGCCACACAAGTTGTAGTTAGTGAAACCAAGTGTGAGAGCATTTACTGAGATTCACAGGATTTACACAGTGAGATCAATGGTACAGGTGATATCACACAGAAGAGAAGCTTCACAAACTGAAGAGAGTGAATTGAGTGCAGGTGCGGTGAATCAGAAATCAAGTGATGAGGAGCAGAGTGCTGAGGGAGGTGCAGTGCCGAGGGAGGCGTGACAATGACAAAGTTTTCACACATACCTGAGTTTGCTGGAAAAACAGCACGGGCACAGCCGATGAATTCAGATATCAACCCTTTGTTTCTTTCGATGGTCTGAAATCCTCAGGGGTAAAATGTTCACTGCACACCCTCCAATATTTGAGAGAATGTAGGGGTGTACTGATATCCAGGTTCAGCGCAATAAGCCAGAGCTTCAATCGCTCATGATCATGTATAGGCAATCGATGAAAAGTTTATATTTTTCCCAGCATGCATTTTCTTTGGGGCTTCTGAAGGTTGAAGCATCCAGGATACACATGCCAAATGACCATTTTGAACAATACACTTATACAAATAAAAATCTACAGCAAAGTCAATTAAACTTTTGTACAGCACTCCTTCTCTTGTAAACAATGACGCACTTCCTGCCCCCTCCTCCACGTGATGCGTGACCTTACCAACGAGCTTACATCATCCCTCTCATGAACGCGCATCACAGAGATGTACGGAAGCGAACATTTGTGGTTAAAAAGTATATAAGTATTGTTTTGTTTCTCAAAATAATCAATCGTTTGGGTTCAGAAGAACTTTATTTGTTGAATGGAGTTGTGTGGATTATTTTGATGCGCCCTAAATATACATTTTGGACCATCAAAAAATGGAGTACATTCACTTGCATAGTTTAAAGGAGGAGGCTTGAAATGAAATCCTAAAAATCTTAAATTCTGTTTTGATGAAGAAAGAAACTCAGATACATCTTGGATGGCCTGAGAGTGAGAAAATTATCAGCAAATTTTCATTTTTGGGTGAACTATTCCTTTAATTCTTCTTCCCTCTTGTCTTTTGACAATGTTAGTGTAAAATTTTGAGCCAATTCTACTGCTGAGCATATAAAATATGTATTAAATTTGTGCGCAATAATGGCTTTGTCACTAACAATCTCCCTTTATTTGCAGCTCTTTGATTCTCTGATGATTACAGATTTTATTTGTTAAATTATTCAGTTGTTTCCATAAAATGTAACTTTGTCCATTAGCGTCCTCTATAAGTTGAATGTAATATGATACTTTTGAATTATGCAGTTCTTGTTTTTATGCATTTTAAAAATTAAGTAATCTTTACTTAATTTAGAAGATAAAGCAGTTTTTAAAGCAAAGTCTCGTTTTTTCATTCAGTTTATGGATATCATTATTTAGCCATGGTAATGATTTCCTTTTTCTGGAGCATTTCAAAAGTGTGTCGTGATTATCAACCAATTTAGTCACAATTTCAGTTAAAGAATTGCAACAAGAATTCCCATTTATTCACAAGACATTACCCCAGTCAGCATTAGTCATCTCTGTTTCAAACTGTTAATTTGTATTTTGGTACCCCAAACCTGACTCTATCAAATCAATGATTTTGATGTCGTTGTAAATGTTGTTTCGTTACTTTTCTGACCGTAAGCACCAAATTGTGGTCTGATAAACCCATCAATAGATTACTTGTTTTTGTGATTCGATCTTTTCTATTGGTAAAAATTAGGTCTATTAAAGTTGTACTACTTTTTCTAAGTAGTTTTGATCTAACTTTGGGAGTAAACTCTGAATATTTATGTGTCCACCTAGAATTCCTCTTGGTTTTCGATTTAGTGTCCCACACTACTTTTGCATGATTAACAGTTTGAAAGAACAAGTGTTGTTTCTGTTTTAGCATCGCTGGACTTCTGTCCCTCACTGACCTCAGTGCACGGTGTGTTTCAGTAGTTCTTTGAGGCCCTGCACATACACCCTTCTTCCTTCGCCGACTTCGCCCGACCAAACCCGCATGTCCTCCACCAACCACACCACATGAGCCTGGACCAGCATGTCCGCTATGCCACGCATAAGAATCTCCACAACCTTTGCTGGAATGTGCACACAGATTCGACCGCATCTCCAACACTTCTCCTACAAAGAGACACCGTGGATCCAGGCCTTCACCAGCACCAAACGCCACCACCGGTGCTACACTCCTTGCAGCGTCACCTAGCCCACCTTGGAGAATAAAGTCCCCTGTTGTTCCGGCCTGTTCTATAGGTGTTGAACTTGGGAAGATGTTACTCAATTGTTCTCCCATAGCAGATCCAGGATTTAGAAGTATGTCACCAGCCAGCAGCAATAAAACTTTTGCTTATCTGATCTTTTGCATTGCAACAATTTGTTTTATCCACACCTGAAGTATAAAACATAATGTCCATGTCCACAGCAGTATAACTTTGTTTGTTCTGTTGTAGTCACAAACTGATCAGGTGATGGAGTTTGATTAACTTTCAGTGAGTCATGGTAATTATTGGAAGCCAGCACCAAACAACAGCAGATCAGCAGTAAAAAAACTCTTTGCCTTTGTTGATTTGTTTTCTGACTATCTTTGAGCACTCACTTGAAGCATTAATTAAAATTTAAAAAGTACTAACATATACATATACAAAAAAATTATTGATAAAAGTTTACCAAGAAAGTGGAGCCTAATAAACCCCTCATTCCCTTGGCAGCCATCTTGATTTCTTGGCATGAAGGAAATGTCCTTTTTGTGAGCTTATCACTTAATAAATTGACCACCTGTCCACTAATCTTTAACATGATTTACACAAAACAATCCTTTTGGAGTGAACTAGGTGTTTAATATAACAAAATTTGCTGTTTTATAAGAGAAGTCACAGACAGTTTTGCAATTGGTAGATTACAAAGTAGGCCGTAAAAAAAGATTATAGCTCATATAGCTTATAAAAAAGCAGTTAATTGACATCAGGGCAATTATGTAATTGGCTAAGACTCACATGATCCAAGTTGACTGTTACGCTTTCTCTAATGGTACAGCCGCGGAGGTTGTTATCTCATCATATACAGTATAAGAAAATCTCTGTTGGTTTTAAACATTTGATTTGTTACGCATTGCCTGTGCAGCTGGAGTTGCACTTACTGCCCCCTGCTGAATGGGACATATAAAAACCATGAAGGTGGTAATTCAAGCTTGAATTTCTCCGATGGTGGAAATGTCAAGGGGCATGATTATTTGTTTAAAAAAAAGAATGCCCTTTTTTTAATATAATTAATAGCACGGAATAAATATGTTAAATCGACAGCCCTAGTTTTATTATATTTATATAAATATACTAGTATATTTATTTAATTAGAAAATAACAAAGTAAAAAGCACCACAAAAGTAGTGCAAACGACCCATGTGCTACATTCCAAGTGTTTTGAAATTATGAAGTAATGAAATACAGTAATGGAATCCTCCGAAGCAAGTTTAATCCAACAGAAGAGTGATGTTTTGGTGGTGCAGGATAAAATTTCAGTTATGTTTTCTAATAAGAGCATGTTGCTAATTACCTCAGACCTATTCTAGATCAATTCTCACAGTCCCTGCAACTGAAACCTTTCAAAGATTGCAAACACACACACACACACACACACACACACACACACACACACACACATCCTCTCCATCTCTAAACATTTGATCAGACAACATCATCAGAGCTAATGAGGACTGTAATGTTGGACTAATTTATGTGGTGTGATGTGTGAAGCTGTGCTGAGGCCTTTTATCTGCTAAAAGATGACAGCTGTCAATCAACGGGACCAACATCTCCAGCCCAATCTGCAGAACTGTCAACAAGCAAAACACACACAAAAGACTCTGGTACGTGAGAGACTTTCTGCCATTTACCGGTAAGCTTATCTAAAAACTCTTCGTGTATGTGTCTGCCTGAGAGAGAGTTTCCTGAGTGTGTCTTCAGTTCCTGCTGACATTTACCTTCTTAAATCGTCTCATGTAATTTTTATGAGCAGTCACTGCCCTGTGTGTTTGAGCACTTCTCAGCTCTGTGTGCGCATGTGAATGTATGTGACAATGTGTGTCACTATGCTGTGTAGTGTGTGTGTGTGTGTGTGTGTGTGTGTTTGGATGTGTATTATTGGTGTACACATCCACACACACACTTCAATCTCCACTTCTCTACTGACAGATTAATATTTAGTTAGACATTGAATGTGTATGACAATTAAATGGTATTTCATTACCAAGACCACACCAACATGATCTTACAGGAAGTCGACGTGTTGCTGCCGAATGTTTAAAAAACCTGACATCGACCCCATTCTGCCGAGTTAGCCACAAGCACCATCTCCCTTCAGACATTTTTGCATTAAATGTGTTTACCTTTATTCGTGGTGCTACTGATAGAGTGTTCTGGTCCCACATGGAAACAATGAAGTAACCGTATTCACCTAATCCATAATGAGCGCAATACTGAGGTTACATTTTCCCTCTAATATAACATTGTTACTCCACTGATGGTTAGGTTTAGGGTTGGGGTTTGTGTTTGTGTTAGGGCGTATGGTTAATAAAATATACATTCCTCTTCACTGTATTACATCATTTACAACTAACAACTCCCTTTCAACTTTCTTTTGGTAACACTCTGTGGACATTTCACCTGGAAACTGGAACTCACACTTGTCCATACATTAAAAAACACTTCCAGTTTAGGCCACATGGGGCAGTGCTTTGACGATTCTGGTTAGCATAGACAGATTATAGCCAAAAACCATTCAACCTACTGTTGCCAAATTAACAGTGAGATCAGTTTGCCCACACATTCACACACACTCCATCACAAACATAAGTTGGCTTTCTTATATGTGTGTGATTTCTGCACCACTATCTTTCAATGGCTGTACAAAATTACTGTCCTACCCCAAACTTGCATCACTTCCGGGGTGAAATGTCCTCCCAAACAGATCCCAAAACAGGTTTTAAAAGTTAATGCTCTATCAAGTTTTATATCAACAAAACCTACCTCCATACCCTAAACCTTAAAACTTTGGTGCAAAATGTCTCGATCCCTGATGGAGGGAACGAGACATTGTGTCGATATAGTGACACTAGGGGTCACTTTTGGGAGCCCGAAACACCTCTGATCTTTTGAAAAAAGGCCAATGAGAATTGGCGAGTGGAATTTGCATGCCACTCCCCTGGACATACGGGTATAAAAGGAGCTGGTATGCAACCACTCATTCAGGTTTTGTGCTGAGGAGCCGAGACCAGGTCCCGGCCATTTCAGCGGGTAGTTCAGCGTTGTGGCAAGAGGGACACAACGTCTCGTTCCCTCCATCAGGGAACGGAGGTTACGAAAGTAACCATGACGTTCCCTATCTGTCACTCACTGGACGTTGTGTCGATGTAGTGACACTAGGGGTCCCTATACAAAACGCCACAACTAGCTGAACTGTGTTACGTGGACTAGCGGTGCGAGACGGGCAGACTTTTGTGTGCCTCGTAGCCAGCGCATCAGGCTGTCACATAACCTCCCCCAACGCTGCTATGAGCGTCGAATGGTCCTTCAGGAACAAGTCAACTGTTTAACAAACAGGGACATGCTAGCCCAGCCGAGGCCTCTTTTCCCTCTTTTTTCTTCCCAAAAAGAGTGGAATTTTGTTAATGGCTGGGATCCGCTAGTGTCCACGTCGGGGGGGTGTCACTCCCAAGGGGAAGACACCGTGGGGACCACACCCCACCCAGAGAAGGGGTGGGGGGGTACTTCAAGTGGAAATACATCACATGGTCTTACCGAGTCTTGTCGGAAGGATGTCATGTGGAGAGTCACATGGTAGGTCCTACCCAAGGGGGGAGGAGTTTCTACAAGCATGGCGACTGGATCAGAGTGCCCTCTGCTCAAGGAAGATGTAGTTTACCAAGAGGGAAACGATTTTACAGAAGATATAACACATGGGGTTACCTATGGGGAACCACCGCATGCGGAGCACCTACCTCAGTTTAGGGCCTTACCAGCACACTTTCTGAGCCGGCAGCGAGTTTCTCCACAAACTCGACTGCCACAGGGCTAAGGAGGAAGTCATCCAGGGATCACAGTCTGTGAACACTACTGGGAGTCAAGAGCGCACGTCTTTCCTTCAAGGGAGGGGAAAGGTGCTATGCGCAAGCGGTACACCCGTCCAGCTGTCCCGGAACTTACCTGCTTGTGCCTGCCACTACATGGGACGAAACCGACTCAACCTGGAGATTGTAGAACCTCGCAAAGGTGTTGCCCAGCCCGCTGCTCTGCAGATGTCTGCCAAAAAGGTGCCACTGGCCAGGGCCCAGGAGGCCACCGCTCTCCTGGTAGAGTGGGCTCGTAACCCCGCAAGGGGTGGCACGTCCTGAGCTTGATATGCCATAGCGATGGCGTCAATGACCCAGTGGGCGATCCTCTGTTTGGAGACAGCGCTTCCTTTACGCTGTCCACCAAAACAGACAAAGAGCTGCTCGGAGCTTCTAAAGCTCTGCGTGCGATCCAAATAGATGCGTAAAGCTCGCACCGGACACAGCAACACCAAGGCTGGGTCTGCCTCCTCCTGAGGCAGTGCTTGCAGGTTCACCACCTGATCCCTGAACTCCAGGCACGATTCGCTGACAGAGAATGCTTGCATGTCCCCCACCCTCTTGATGGAAGTGAGCGCAGTCAGGAGAGCTCAGCTGACTCCAAGGGCTCAAAGGGAGCTCCCCGTAGACCCTGAAGGACTACAGAGAGGTCCCACGGGGGAACAAGGCACGGTCTAGAGGGGTTCAACCTCTTAGCGCCTCTCAGGAACCTGATGATCAAGTCATGCTTCCCCAAGTACTTACCATCTACTACATTGTGATGAGCCGAAATAGTGGCTACATACACCTTCAAGGTGGAGGGGGACAGCCGCCCCTCCAGCCTCTCCTGCAGGAAGGAAAGCACTGATCTGACTGTGCATCTCTGGGGGTCTTCCCATCGGAAAGAACACCACTTAGTGAACAAATGCCACTTCAAGGCATACATGCACCTCGTAGAGGGAGGGGGGTGGGGGCTGTCGCAGGGAGCGTGAGATCCAAGAACCATGTCTGAGTGGGCTAGGAGGGTGCTACTAGGATGACCTGCTCACCGTCCTCCCTGACATTGCACAGGGTCTGTGCAAGTAGGCTCACTGGGGGAAATGCATACTTGAGTAGTCCAGGGGGCCAGCTGTGTGCCAACGATTCTAAACCGAGAGGTGCCTCGGTCAGGGCGTACCAAAGCGGGCAGTGGGAGGATTCCCGGGAAACAAACAGGTCTACCTGTGCTTGACCGAATCGACTCCAAATCAGCTGGACCACCTGAGGGTGGAGTCTCCACTCTCCCCTGAGGGTAACCTGACGTGACAGTGTGTCTGCTGCGGTGTTGAGGTCGCCCGGGATGTGAGTGGCTCGTAGCGATTTGAGGCGCTGCTGACTCCAGAGGAGGAGACGGCGGGCGAGTTGTGACATACGATGGGAGCATAGACCGCCTTGGCGGTTGATGTAAGCTACCGTCGCTGTATTGTCCGTCCGGACCAACACGTGCTTGCCCTGGATCAATGGCCGAAACCTCCGCAAGGCGAGAAGTACTGCCAACAACTCTAGGCAGTTGGTATGCCGACGCAGCCGCAGGCCAGTGAGATGCGCTGTCATCGAGACCGAGTCCAACTCCAGACCGAGAAAAGAGATGCTGTGAACCGGGGAGAGCTTGCTCTTTTCCCAGTTGACCCGAAGCCCCAGTGGGCTGAGGTGTCGAAGCACAAGGTCCCTGTGTGCGCATAGCAACTCTCGAGAGTGAGCTAAGATCAGCCAGTCATCGAGATAGTTGAGAATGCAGATGCCCACTTCCCTTAGCGGGACAAGGGCTGTCTCCGCGACCTTCATGAAGATGCGAGGGGACAAGGACAGGCCAAAGGGGAGGACCTTGTACTGGTACGCCTGGCCCTAAAAGGCAAACTGCAGGAAGGGTCTGTGTCGAGGTAGGACCGAGACGTGGAAGTATGAGTCATTCAGGTCTACTGCCGCAAACCAATCTAGATGTCAGACGCTCGCTAGAATGCATTTTTGCATCAGCATCTTGAACGGGAGTCTGTGCAAGGCCCTGTTCAGTACTTGCAGGTCCAAGATTGGTTGCAACCCACCGCCTTTCTTTGGTACGATGAAGTAAGGGCTGTAGAACCCTTTCCTCATCTCGGCTGGAGGGACAGGCTCCATCGCGCCCTTGCTCAGGAGGGTCACAATCTCTGCACGCAAGGTAGCGGCATTCTCACCCTTCACTGAGGTGTAGCGGATGCCGCTGAACCTGGGCAGGCGCCTGGCGAACTGAAATGCATGGCCGAGTCGGACGGTCCGAGTTGGATGGTCCGAGTCGGACGGTCCGGGTCAGCCATCGCGACGGGTTGGAAAGCATGAGCCATGTGTCCAAACTCCGGGTGAGGGGGACCAAGGGGATAATCGTGTCGGACGTACCGGCGGGTGGGGCCTCACGGTGGGGCGGAGCTTGAGGTGCCATGTCGAGGGGACTCGAGCCCTGTGGCCGTGCTGAGTTGAGGGACATTGAAGCACTTACCTGGCTCCTGCCACCCACCATGAGATTGGCCGAGGGGGGGGGGGAGGAGTCTCGTCCCCGAGGTCCATTGGCACTAATCCCGTGTGGGGGTATTCGTGCCACAGCTGGGCGCCCAGGGCGGGGGGTCCGCCGCTGGAGCGCCAACCCTGCCAAAAAGGAACGGTGGATGGCGGTCGTGATGACGGCCATGCACACCAGACATGTGACCCAGGAAACTAGGAAACTGCTCTTTTGCTGAACCTTTGGGTACCGCAGCCTCCGGGGCATGCGGCAAAAAAGAAACAAAAGATTCTCCTCCCGGCCCTCCACTGGGGGATGGAGTGGTCTGTGCACCAGCTCCAGAGAGATGGGTCTCCTTGCCCCTGGGTCACCCATCTCAGGGGCGCTTCGAAGCCTTCTCTGCTTCTTGGTGGCCGGCCGTGAGACGGGGGGCATCTGCTTCCAGCGATGGGCTGCACGCCGGGGCCGGGCCACGGGGGCGGGCTGTGGCGGAGCCAGAGATGTTGCTGCAGGGAGACGTCCTTGGCGACGAGCAGACGGGGTGTGGGATCTTGAGCTGCGCCGGGGCAGGATGTGCTTTATATGATCTTTAAAAAGACGTTCCGTGTGTGCCGCTCTTTTATGAATATAAAATATACTCTTTTCAGAATATACTCTTTTTTTTTTGCTCTGTCGAAGTGCCCAGGGGCGTTCTCTGCACTGCACTGCACTCTGAAATGCGCCGTCAAATCCAGCAGTCTTTAGCGAGGTGAGTTTTTTTTTTTTTTTCTAGAGGAATTGTATTCAGTGCACTGAATGCAACCGCTTGGCTCTGAAGAGAAAATCTGAATGAGTGGTTGCATACAGCTCCTTTTATACCCGTATGTCCGGGGCAGTGGCATGCAAATTCCACTCGCCAATTCTCATTGGCCTTTTTTCAAAAGATCAGAGGTGTCTCGGGCTCCCAAGAGTGACCCCTAGTGTCACTACATCGACACAACATCGATAGAGTGACAGACAGGGAACAAGTTATTCTGGTTCTGTTCACTCTACCTCACTTTGAAAAGTCTCATTTCATTCCACAAGATGGCAGCAAGCACTAGAAAAAATGTCACATTCCATCACAATATGCAGATCTGAAATGCAGGTGGCGCTCTAATGTATTTTAGCCCTCACATATGTGCTCGTCCATAGATATTCAGCCTAACTTTCAGTTCAAGCACCACCCTTGTTTTTCATTGAATATCTTAGCCTATAAAAGGACTAGAAGCTCAATCTAGGTGTCATTAGAAAGCTGAGATCCTCCTCTTTGCTATATACCATTTTATCATGTATAGTCGACAACATATTTTTTTGATGATTTGTTTAGCATGCTGTTCCTGCTGGATTGCATATTTTGTTCTGGACATCCAAGATATAACTTTGGATTATTCAGACAAGCAAGTTCACAGATAAGTAAAAAATTGCATTTTTTTTGTTTTTGTTTTTTTTTTTGAAAACTGCCTAAGGTAAATGCATCACATAAAAGAGACTTTTGTATTTGATGACTTCAAAAATCATATTTCACTTTGTGATTTTTAAAATCTTTCAAACTGTGGTATTAGTGCAACAAACAGTCACATTCCTGAGAATGACAGCTTTCATTTGATATATGAATTGTCCATTTAGGTGTTATGTGAGAGACTTTTATTTTCTTATAAATATTTGTACCCCATTACCTCTAGGGGGTGCTAATTTCCCATGGGAATGTTTTGAGGCCTTATTTTGTAATTTTATATAACATTAATGCAGAAGTGTTGGTTATCTCTGAAAAGTTCAGATTCTATGCTTTCAAATGATACCGCATATGCCTGAATTTTGTATTATGCATACTTTAACATTTTAAATATAAACTTTTTTTCACAATATGGTATAGTAACGTGATTCTATGAGAATGAGCTGGCTTCATCAGGAACTTCCCCAAATATCCAACCATCATTGGTGACCCTGCCAGGGGCTAATGCACCCTACGACAATGCTGTCAGCTTCATTGGGACAATAGAAACAGAATAAACAGGAAGAATGGTGATTATCAAGAAACAGGGGTTTCTGAAAATGGGTGGGCATCGTGGCTCAAAAATGGTCTCAGACTGGTAAGGTACAGTATGTTAGGTCTAGAAATTAAAGTTGCAATTGTCTCAACGTTCTGAGATTTGAATGTGACTTTCAGATCTGCCAAGTGCCCTCCTCAATATCGATGGTAGTATAGAATCCAGCCTTTTTTCCATAGATCAAGTGATTTGTGTGCTTTTTTTATATCTGCTGTCCATTGTGTGGCGGTTCAGCCTGAGGCAGCTCATCATGGCGACTGAATTATGTCTTATAATTCTGAAATAAATCAGAGATGCTGAAGCGCCCATCTTCTGTCCTTTTCTTCCTCTATCTTCGCTGCTTCCTTCTGCCCGTCACATTTCTATTCATGAGGATTTTACATAATGAGCTGTTATGTAGTTCTGGGTGATCTGTCATCACGAGCAGCAGCACCTTAGGGCTCCCACTGGACTCCCAACTTCACACTTCACTTGGTGAGTAAGTGTATGTGTGTCACCTCAGGAATTTCCCATCACTGAAGCCCAGGCCATCCCCACACCAACTCTTTTTCTTTCTCTTTTCGAACTTCTGTGAGAAATTTCATGATAATATATAGTTTAAATATGTTTCTAGACTTTAAAGTGTGAAGTCCTTTTAAATGCAAATTATGTTTAATGCTTAAATCTGTTACAGGAGTCATTTTAACTGTCAACTTTTATCCAGACCTCAGATAAATGAAGGCTTTGTCCTGAAACAGCGCTGTGTTTCATGACACGCTGTCTCTTGGTAAAGTACCTGCAAAACACTACAACAAATGAGCTGCTAAATCTTAAACACACAAGTGAGGGTGTTTTTTAATCTAGCTAGAATATTTTCTAAAGCCGCTGATGTTTTACTCATCTTTAACATGTTAACATGAATACATAGTAGGATGGATCTTAAACAGTGCATGCATACTTAATGCATATTAAGCTCTAAGGTCCTGATTTACTGAAGGGTTTTGTGATTAAAAACATGTGCAAACATAATAGCATGTGCAAAAAAAGGTTCGAGCTGATCTACTTATGCTCATTGGCTCTCCTCACCAGCTAAGTAAAGCTGTCTCTTTAAATCTAACAGTGGATGGCTCTGCTTTGGAGTTTCAAACAAAACTAAAAAATCTAGGAGTTAAATTTGATGTGAGTTTGTAATTTGATCCACATGTGCAGAATACTGTTAAAACATCTTTTTTTAATCTAAGAAACATTGCAAGATTGGGCCCTGTGTTATCCTTCTTTGTGGCTGAAAAACTGATCAATACTTCTGTTTTTTATTGCAATGTGTTTCTTACTGGGGTTTCTAAATCTACACTAAATAAACTGCAATATGTGCAAAACTTGGCAGCCAGAATCCTGATTAGCTCTAGGACAAGTGATCACATCACTCCTATCTTGGAGTCCTTGCACTGGCTCCCTGTCAGGTTTCGTGTTGATTTTAATATTCTCATGCTTACATACAAGGCTGAAAAAAATGATTCCTTACTTCACCAAATATTGCTCATTAAAATAAACAGATTTTACTGAAAACGTAATGCTGTCTACTTTCCTTAATTATATGCTAAATGTGTGACACAAGATATTGAGATTATGCTGTACTCATAATAATAAAGATACTTTGCTAATTATTTTGAGTGAAGCGACAATAATCTGAAGTTTAGTAAATCCAGCCTAATTTTTTAAGATTCCATGGGAAACCACGTGATGCAGAATATGATTGAATTTTAAGCAAGTTTATTTGGGGCTGGCTGCCATTTTAGATGAAGAGAGCTCGTGGTGGACAACACAAAGTTTTTGCCAAAAAGTTCAAAGGTGAATTACTTTAAACATAGTGTGAAATCAGTAGAGTTTTTTTTTTGTGTTTTTGCTATCGATTTTCGGTGTATTCAAGTTTCTATTCGCTTAAGAAGTTATGTTAACTTACGTTACATTTCATTTGCAAATCTACAGTATATTAAACGTTTGTCTGCATGAGGTTAATTAGATGTGTACATTTTCACAGTCAAACAAACACAAAGGAGCCCTCGCATTTTTTCACCAGGCAGATACTCAGCTAACATTTTCTGAGTGTTAGTTTATATCCAGCTTCATCAATTGCATCTACAGTTTTAATGGTAAATGTTCTCTCTCCCTAAAGCTGCTTTATGAACCATCTGAGCATTCAGGTTATGCTTTTAAATTGCGCCTCAGTTAGTGTTTGAGACAACATGAATAAATACATCAATATCATTTGAAGCATAAATTTCGGTCTCTCTATTGAGTTTCTCTGTTGTGGTTGCCGCTTGCCTTAAACGACATTGAGGTTGTCAATGACAATAATTAATATTCTGTATGTGGAGCTTACACCATACTTATCTCATGGGAAAATACTGTGCTTTCTCATTGTCGGCAGTGGTGAAGAATTCCCACAGATTTTTCACTGGAGAGACAGCTCATCTTCAACCGCTGCTCAAGCTCACACGGCAGAAACTCAGCAGACAACAGGTAACTCCAACAAGTAAATTGCTTTTCAACATGTTTCCATGCAAATGTCTCATTGAACCCCTTCGACTTAAAGGGAAACCAGCTTACATTATCTGAGTGTTGGTTTATGTTCACTTTTCATCTTAATCAAATGATTTTAGTAGTTCACCCAAAAATGCTATTTCTCTTGTCATTTGGCCTTCTCACCCCTTATGCCTTCTCAAACTCGTATGACTTTCTGTCTTCTGTGGAACACAAACCAAAATGTCCACTCAAGTAATATGGATTACATTGATGCTGCCATTATAAATCTTGAAAGTTTTTAACCTCGCTGACTTCCAAAGACACATAATATATCCATCAAAAATCATTGTTTGTGTTCCCCTGAAGAAAGTCAAATGAGTTTGACATGGCATAAGACTGCATAAATGATGAGAGAATTATCATTTTTAGTTTGCCTCAAGGAGGCACCCTGATATCAACATGTTTAAGTTGGTTTGTAAAAAAGAGTCACATTATAAGTTTAATACTGTTGCAATATGTAGCAGGGTTTGCAGCTGTTGAAAATTGTCTCGTCATGAATCTTAAATGCAAACTAGCCATACATGTTGCTTATCTTGTCAGTTACAATTATATTATTTTTTATTTATTTATTTATTTATTTTGTCTAACAGGAGAGGGTCATATAAATTATAGTCCTGGCAGGTCTACAGCTATAACTGAAAAAAGAGTCATCAGAGGTTTTCAAGGCAAAAAAAAAAAAAAAAAAAGGTAGGAAACACATTTGGATGATATTATTCATATTTATATATCACCATTTTAACACATCCACTGACATTCATATAAATGTATGCATTTGGTACAGTGGTTGAATAGCTGTGTGCTTCAAATGAAAATTCTCTCATCGTTTACTCACCCTCGTGCTATCCCAGATGTGTATGACATTCTTTCTTCTGCTGAACACAAACTAAGATTTTTAGAAGAATATTTCAGCTCCTCACAATGCAAGTGAATGGTGACCAGAACTTTGAAAGTACAAAAAGCACATAAAGGTAGCAATACAAATATGAATACAACTCCAGTGGTTTAAACCATGTTTTCAGAAGCTAAATTATAAGTTTGGGTGAGAAACAGATCAATATTTAAGTCATTTTTAATATGAATTTTCCTCCTTGCCCAGTAGGTTGTGAAATGCACAAAGAATGTGAATCCCCAAAAACAAGAGAAGACAAATATGAAAGTGAAAGTGGAGATTTATAGTAAAAAAGGACTTAAATATTGATCTGTTTCTCAACCACACTTATCATATTACTTCTGAAGACATGGATTCAACCACTGGAGTCATATAGATTACTTTATGTGCTTTTTGACCACCATTCACTTGCATTGAATGTACCAACAAAGCTGAAATATTCTTCTAAAAATCTTTGTTTGTGTTCAACAGAAGAAAGAAAGTCATACACAACTGAGATGGCATGAGGGTGAGTAAATGATATACTTTCTATGTTTGGGTGAACTATCCCTTTAAGCATCACTTTTCTTTTTATTCTGTAATTATTTATTTTGAGGATATTTAATTGTGCAAATACATACAATAGAAACTGTTAATATACATTTTGACAAAGATTATTTCTATGCATTTAGGAAGAGGAGCTTGACCAAGCACAGAAAGGAGCAGATGCCATCAATGCTTTGGAGCAGGAAGAGCGAAAGTTGCCTTTCAACCCACTGGATGTATTGATTGTCCTTGAAAATGAGCTAGGGACATTTGTCAAAACTTGGGTCAGTGCACTGGCTTTTTTGGGCTGCTTTATGCCCTTCACATCAGCTACCCAAAGAAGCTGACACTTCTTCTTTCTTTTTTTGAGGTCACACAGTAAATGGTGTTGCATCTTGATGATGGCAATGTCTGGCCAAGTTGAACAGATCTTTTGAATGAATAGTTTCATTTATAAATACAAACTGTTTCTGGTGTTTTTGTTACAGTATTAGTTCAGAGAGTTTTCTCCTACATGCATATATTTCTGCAGTGTGCAGTCTGTTAAAATGCATTTTGAATTGTGTTTATTTAGATTTACTGAAATTCTTTAAGTCATTGCATAGCCCACTTGTTTTTATGTTTTTTGTTTATCGTCATGATTTTGGTTCTAGGAGAGCATGAATATCTATGTTAGATTGTAAATTTGTAAACAACAATAAAAACCTTTGATATTCACCAGTTGTCTGTTGTTTCTTCAGGTCATTTTATTTTAAAGTTAATTGAAAGTAAATTAACAGAACCTAGAATTTGAAGCTGCTAATAGCACTTACAATTGAGCTAAATGAGCTTAAATTGCATAGTTGGGTAAACAGAGACTCTTAAAGTTAAAAAAAAAAACTTTAAATGTAGTAGATGGCATGGCACAGTATTTTGAATAAATATTTTTGAATGTAAGCTCATTAATTTGGCCATAGCCAGCTACGGTTTTTTAGGTAACATTGCTTAAAATTCCTAGTGGAATTTGCTTGAAAAGTGGGATGCAAAAATAATGCACTATATTTGTAAGCAAATCCAGCACATTTTTTTCAGTTGGCTCAGTATTTGGCTGACCTTTTAACACCTTACACTCCAAAACATGATCTCCGCTCCTCCAATTCTGGTCTTTTAACTGTTCCTCAGACTTGTCTACGCACTATGGGTGATAGGTCATTTTCTTCTTATGCTCCAAAACTGTGAAACTCACTTCCTTATGATATTAGAGAAGAACAGTCTTTTAGTGTATTTAAAGCTTATCTCAAAACATATTTCTTTAGGATAGCTTTTATTTTATGCTCTGTACTTCTGTTTTCAATTTCTTTTTCCTATGCAAATTGCCTTGAGAGGCCTTTTCAAAGGTGCTATATAAAATAAAGTTATTACTATTATTATTATTATTATTATTACTAACATAGTCTTCTAAGGATTGTGTCTTTCAGATGCGCAAAATAGTTTTATTCAGTTATTTTAGAACTTGATATCATAAATGATGTTGGAAACACAGGCAGCAATTATATTGATAAACATATATTATTATAAATGTTTTAAAATCATTATAAATAATAATGCAAATTACAGGGAAGTGGAAAATAATGCAGAAAACATTTTATGCCGTTGTGTAAAAAAAAAGCTTGTTCTCCCCCTTTATGATAGCACTTCATTATATCATTACAAGGCACATTAGAAAACAAAATTGCAATGTTGCCATTCCCTTTACAGGTGTTCAACTGTCAAAAAAGAAGTCTCCTTGTAACCAAATGTTGAATAAACAATGCAATGGAATGGTATAATTTGTTCTGCAGGTTTTGTAACAATCGATAGCGAGACAAACAGACCCAAATGCAGAGGAACAATTTAAAGGATTTATTTACAATAAATAAGAATAGTCACTGTGGATATCGACGATAAATTCATGGAATCCTCCATTGAAACTTAGCTGACATGCAGCAAACTGGAAAGCATCCACACTCCCAACACTCGGGCAGAGACCGGCAACCAACATACACAAGACAGGACCAACTAGGCAGAGAGAGTGAGGTAAGTTACTTCACATTAAGCAGCTTACTATAATGAAGCACATTCAGTCAACACCGAACTACATATAACTCCATTCAGTCAATACTCAACTACATTTAACATTCAACAACATTCAACAAATCAGCAAAGGATGGGAAAAAACCCATGAGGGAAAAAACTTTGACACCCTTGGAACAAAACAAACAGAACATGGAGCATGTGTCCGGATCCTGACACTGACCAATACCGAACCAGACAGGAAGTCAGGATCCAGACACCATACCCCAGGCACAAAACACAAGACAGATAGGGAATGATGAAAAATCCCAACCTGACAAGGTGACAGGACCATGACATCACCGAAGAGCGCACAGCGGTAACTCGTGCACAGTGGTAACTCACAACCAAACCCGTGTGCTCACACAAAGAATGTACATGCAACATAAGACAGACATTGAACAATGATGCCACAGTCCTCGTCAGACAAAATCCCAACCTGACAAGGTGACAGGACCATGACATCACCGGAGAGCGCATGGTAGTAACCCGCGCACGGCGGTAACTCACAACCGGACCCATGCACTCACACAAAGACAGCACACGAAACATAAAACAGAAAACATGAGGCGATGATGTCACGTCAGACAAAAACCAAGTTGACAGGACCGTGACAGGTTTACAATTATTGACAGATGTGTTTTATAGCTATGACCGATCCAGCAATGGCCTCTTCACCGATCTACTATTTGTATCATTGCGTAGCACCAGTGACTAAGCAGAGACGGGCCACTTCTAATAAATGAATGGGAGAAAACGGAATGACCAACGGTCAAGTGATATAGAAAGAAAGTCTTGCCTTACAGGTAGAAGTGCCCATCGCTTTTAGAAACAGATTTTAGCATAATCTGAGGTAAATTTATGAAAAAGCACAATTTATGATTCCAGTCGAACCACTCTGTAAAGTCTTCTCCAGCACATCCCAAAGACTTTAAATGGGGTTAAGGTCAGGACACTGTGGTGGCCAATTCATGTGTGAAAATGATTCCTCATGCTCCCTGAACCACTCTTTCACAATTTGAGCCCGATGAATCTTGGAATTGTCATCCTGGAATACTGAAACACAGTACCATCTTTTCCACGACCACGGGATACATCTTCCGACATGGATGTTTAAGACATGAGAAGCTACACACTGCATCAGTTATGGTTAAAATAATTGTTGCATGCTAAAACATATTAATTACTGCAGTAATGATCCAATCATAGGCTCTTAAGTATCTGCTTATTTAAATCCAAACAGCGACTTTTTTTCGGACAGGCAGTGTATTTTCACAATATAGCACCGTACATTATTACTTACTTACACATCTGTCTCTGCAACTATTTGCTTAACAGGTTTTATAGTCAATATAGTCAATAGAGCTTGCTAATAGTAATGTAGAAACTTTGACACATTTATGCATTTTATTTTGCTTAAAAGTGAATGTATATCATTAGCAGTGTACATACATTTGCCTGTGTGCCGCCACTGTAATGTCATACACTCACATTTCAGAAAAAGTTTCGTTGAAGTCCTATTTCAAGTGCTGTTCTGTTGCTCTTTTCTAAGTAGAAAATTTTGAGTTTTTTGAGTGGAATAGAATGCAACAAAAGAGCATTGATGAGACTACAATCAGGATTATTGAAAACTCCTGACTGCTGATAAATATGAACACAAAGAAATTGAAGACGATATTTTCAGGTGCATAGTAAACTGCTTGTAAACTAACTTTTTGTAAGGTACAGTATGAGACTTTGTATGTTTAGTGTTCTGAGGGCATTAATGATCTGCATATAGTAAGTAACAATCTGATGAAAAAAAGGAAGAAAAAAACAAGACATATTTTATCTGGTTCCAATTTAGGAAGGAGCTAATTCACAAAGTCAATTCTTTGGGATGATTCTAAGGTCACTGGAAACTCTTTTCCTGCATGATTTTGCGATAAATGGCCACTTTGCACTGGTTGGCTAAAATGTAAAATGCTCTTACTTGATAATAAAAGATTATCTAGCATGTGGGATCCTTGTGAGATGTTCAGTGGTTTATCCCAAACGAGCTTTTCTATTTTAAGCACTAAATGCGCTTTCTATTTGTACAGCACGACTCGTGTGCATTCTCCATCATACACCAGACTTGACTGGATCGTGCGGAATGGATTATGATAAACAGTGCCGCACAGACCACAAAACCAGTGCGACTCATAAGAACCGAGAATATTCTACTTTGAAGCTCTATGGAGAATGTCAAACACCTCATAAGACCAGACAGCACCATCATTCAGAACTGATGAGGAAAAGATGAGAAAACATAATGTATTCCATTACTGGAGCAACACCCACGGTAGTAACTGGTATTTTGAGAGAAATGTTAAAGAATCATATTAAAACTACTTAAGAGGAAGGAGAAATATACTCTGCATTATAACGTTGCCGATTTTAGATAAAGATTCTAAATGCGTTTTTGCTACTGTTTTTCAATGACAAAATACTAGTTTGTTTTATAAAAAACACATTTATATTGAACTTCTCAATGACGAGCTATCCATGGTCAAAGATGTGGTAATACAGGTGCATCTCAATAAATTAGAATGTCGTGGAAAAGTTCATTTATTTCAGTAATTCAACTCAAATTGTGAAACTCGTGTATTAAATAAATTCAATGCACACAGGCTGAAGTAGTTTAAGTCTTTGGTTCTTTTAATTGTGATGATTTTGGCTCACATTTAACAAAAACCCACCAATTCACTATCTCAAAAAATTAGAATACATCATAAGACCAATAAAAAAAACATTTTTAGTGAATTGTTGGCCTTCTGGAAAGTATGTTCATTTACTGTATATGTACTCAATACTTGGTAGGGGCTCCTTTTGCTTTAATTACTGCCTCAATTCGGCGTGGCATGGAGGTGATCAGTTTGTGGCACTGCTGAGGTGGTATGGAAGCCCAGGTTTCTTTGACAGTGGCCTTCAGCTCATCTGCATTTTTTGGTCTCTTGTTTCTCATTTTCCTCTTGACAATACCCCATAGATTCTTTATGGGGTTCAGGTCTGGTGAGTTTGCTGGCCAGTCAAGCACACCAACACCATGGTCATTTAACCAACTTTTGGTGCTTTTGGCAGTGTGAGCAGGTGCCAAATCCTGCTGGAAAATGAAATCAGCATCTTTAAAAAGCTGGTCAGCAGAAGGAAGCATGACGTGCTCCAAAATTTCTTGGTAAACGGGTGCAGTGACTTTGGTTTTCAAAAAACACAATGGACCAACACCAGCAGATGACATTGCACCCCAAATCATCACAGACTGTGGAAACTTAACACTGGACTTCAAGCAACTTGGGCTATGAGCTTCTCCACCCTTCCTCCAGACTCTAGGACCTTGGTTTCCAAATGAAATACAAAACTTGCTCTCATCTGAAAAGAGGACTTTGGACCACTGGGCAACAGTCCAGTTGTTCTTCTCCTTAGCCCAGGTAAGACACCTCTGACGTTGTCTGTGGTTCAGGAGTGGCTTAACAAGAGGAATACGACAACTGTAGCCAAATTCCTTGACACGTCTATGTGTGGTGGCTCTTGATGCCTTGACCCCAGCCTCAGTCCATTCCTTGTGAAGTTCACCCAAATTCTTGAATCGATTTTACTTGACAATCAAAAGACAATCAAAAGACAATTTGAGTTGAATTACTGAAATAAATGAACTTTTTCATGACATTCTAATTTATTGAGATGCACCTGTACTTAAAAATGAAAAAAGTTCAATTAAGGGCTTTAAACCTAGACTTCTATGAATTATGGTCCAAGCTATCAGTTTTCCTCCTGTGTAAAATCTGCTGTGTTCTTATGCTCTGTGATTGTAGGGAAAAATCTGGTTTTCGTTGCCTTCAGATATTCCAAGAGATGACTTGGGTTAAATCAACATTTAAAACATACAAAGCCAACATTTCCATTAGAAGCACTGTACCAACTCACTAAAATGACTTGATCAAACATTCTAATATGGTCATTCATTAGGCCTATATATAGTTTTTGTTTTTTTTTTTTTTTTGTTTTTTTTTTTTATTAAAATACACCATTTAAGTTAGGCAGATGCTATTTTCACTATGTGTAAAAAGCAACAAAAAGCATCTCTGCACTAAGTGCAAACAGTGGCAGATACTCTTACACCCCTGTTTAAATACTAACATACAGTATAGTGGCAATACTGCAGCATTTTTATTGTGTTTGGGTGGTTTAGGAGGACTTTCTTAGGTTACAAACTGGTAATTACAAGGGTATTATGCTATAAATGTGGTTTATGAGGACATTTCTAGTGTCCCCATAATTCAAATAACTTAAAAAACATACTGATCTATGTCTTATTGAAAATGTAAAAATGCAGAAAGTTTTTTGTGAGGGTTAGGTTTAGGGGTAGGTTTAGGGTTAGGGGATAGAATCTATAGTTCGTACAGTATAAAAATCATTGTCTATAGAGAGTCCTCATAAGGACAGCCGCACCAACGTGTGTGTGTGTGTGTGTGTGTGTGTGTGTGTGTGTGTGTGTGTGTGTGTGTGTGTGTGTGTGTGTGTGTGTGTGTGTGTGAGAGAATGTGAGTGGGCGAGTTAAAAATAAATGTGGCCTGCAGCCCCACAGACACTGACTCTGGTACCAGCTGCATCTCCCTAAGCACAGACTGCCTGTGACACGTACTGTCCTGTCATTGTCACTTACCAAGTATAAAGACATAACTACTCTCTAATAGACTTCTCTAATTTCAAGCTATCTTCTCTTTCTCTCTGAGTTATAAGTAACACTGCCTAGACATCAGTGTGCATTAGAGGTGTGTGTGTGTGTGTGTGTGTGTGTGTGTGTGTGTGTGTGTGTGTGCAGATGTGTATTATTAGTGTAACACTTCAATCTCCACTTCTCTACTGACAGATTAATATTTAGTTACACATTGAATGTGTATGACAATTAAATGGGATTTATTACTACTGTGTGTGTTATTATATACTAATGGAAACTGAGGACAGACACTATGGAATAAGCAGAAACATTATAGGGTTTAACTGTAATAAAGTTGACCATGATTTCACAGAGTAGCACATGTTCATGGATCGACAACGATATTTCTATCAACCAATCAGATTTAAGGGCTAGATTTACGGTTAATGTTGGGTTAGGTTTAGTGCTAGGGTAAGAGGCTTGCACACTATTCTTATCAACCTGTAATTTCCTTTTCATTTTAGGAGTAGGTTGGGATAAAAAAAAAAAAGTTAATCTAAAAATAAGCTTCATGTTGTAACATCTAAATTAACTGATTTAATTCAATTTAAATATAGTATTTTACATCACTGAATCAACCTGAATACATGAGGTAACATCATAAAAAAAAAAGTTTTAGGGTTAGATCCAGTACAAATATCTCCTTAAGGTAACAATTGCAGGTTACCACTTTTTAAAGGGTACTGTATGTTTCTCTGACAGAAATATTGTTCCTGGACCAACAAAAGATGCTGATACAGAAACATGTCTTACGTGACTAAATTATAGTGACCCTGCAACAAAATAGATTTAAGCAAAGAGGTATGAAAGGAACAAATATGTCCACAGTAGGATAGGATTGTGAGGTCTATGTGTCCTTAACAAAAAGGTGTGTAATCTCCTTGTCGGTAGGAGTAAAGATCAGGTTGTGGAAGGTGGCAGGTCCAGTGACAGCATCCAGGCACTCATTGTTTGGATACCCATCTATATCATCTACCTGGTGCGACAGGGTAAAGACAGAAATTGGCATTAGGCCTGATAGGAGTTTGTGGAAAATAAAGTGTCCAAATGCATGTGTGAGTTTCTGTAGCTCGATTGGTAGAGCATGCCACTAGCAACAGCAAGGTCATGGCTTTGATTTCCAGGGAACAGCCATACTGATATTATGTGTACCTTGAATGCACCTTGTGGTACCTTGAGCTTTGGATAAAATGGTGCATTCCAGACAACTCTGAAATTTTCCCACCTCCTTTAACATAATGTCTGGAATACTGCTCGATGTCGGACATTCAACTTGTAAAGTCGGGGTAGAACGATAAACCTTGACCCCAGCGAGAAGCACCATTTGAGGTCATTTCCAAGATGGCAGCGACCAATGACTGTAACTCAGAGCTGGGTTTTGTGAAACATAGTTTAAACTTTTGAGAATTTTAACTGCACAAAATATATGAACATGCAATTTACCATAAATATACAGGAGGATAATAAGAAGCATTGTTTGATATTAATCAATGCCTACATTTTCACCTATTTTTCTCATTAAATAGTAGTTAGATAGCCAGCTTACTAGCATCTGGAAGACTGTGCAGCCGTAATATATGACATACAAATGTACATGTGACCATGACGTGTGATTGACTTGAACACATAGGTCAGAAGTGCGAAATTTCAACTCGGGTTTTCCCACCTCTGACTTCATCTGGAGCGAGGCATAAGCATCTTCCAAATGCATGGAACTGAAAGGGGGTGTGGTGTCAGAACTGGAACATAGTTAAGGGTCGGGTAGTTAGTGATAAGCCGCAAATGTCTTTAGGTGCGCCTAATCACACACTGCAAGGTGGGCCGCTTGTTATTCAGTATTCAGTCCCCAGACTCCCCACATTAAATCCTGTCCCCTTTTGGTAGTTTGCAATGCCTGATCAGAAGTAACCCTGACCCTATTATCAATTTACCATACAGCACAGTTTTTATATTATTGCGCTAAATACTTGCACTAAATATCCCGAGGAGAGTTCTGTCAAATTTCCTGCAAATTCAGCATTGATTATTTTCATTTGCAATTGAGACTTGCAGCAAACTCTTCATTGTTGTCAAAGGATTGCTGAAGGTTCACTACTACCGGTGAAGAGCTGCAAACTTCTGGTATACATTTGCAGCGAATCACAATCTCATTTGCATGTGAAAATAATGAGTGGGAAATTTGTGGCAAGTTTGCGGCAAGTTTGTCAGAACTCTAGAAATGTTGTAAGGGTATGTTAGCTTAGTAAGATAACTGATTAGCTAGCTAAGCTAACCGCAGGGAATGCATGATGGAATGTTTAGCAGAATAATCAACACAAAGAGAAACATTTTACTTGACCATTTGTTGCTGTGGTTATGTCATGTAATATGTCAGATATAGCTGATGTAGGGAAGATGTTATAAGGCTTCCACCCTCTAGGGGGAGCTGTAATTTCTTATGTTCCAAATTGGGTTACTGAGCCTTTCATTAGAGTGTTGAAGCTGTTGCTATGCAACAGATTTGTGTTCTCTCTGGGAAAGTAAGAAGTGTGCTCTTTATCTGGGAGTTAATCTAATTAATTTATTTATCAATATTGCCCATCCATGTTCTGCAGCACAATTATTCACACGTTAAAATGTTTGTAGAAATGCAGATGGTGTTATTTGTGGCAGATGTGTGTTAAAATTCAGTATTTTTGTACTTTGAGTAATTCTGTATATTTTCAGTATATTTAATCCTGTTTCTGAGACTCATTTAACAATTACATCTGTCTTTATTTTTGTATGTCAGACTATTAATCTTTGTTTGGTTTACTTTTATGTGTTTTAATAGTTTTGTGAACAATTTGTGAACACTTTATGCATTGCAGTATTGTAGTATTTCCGATTAGGGGCCAAATAGACATGCCCAAAACAACTAATGTCAACCAATGAAATCTGGCTCCCTGGAGGACAGGATTAATGAGGGGACTAAACACTGCATGACACCTGCAATTAAAAGAGCCAGTGCACTGATAGTGTGAAGGAAGGTGGTCGTTCCATAAAAGTGGACCTTAATAACTACTGGTGCACAGAGGAAGGCCAGCATTCTAAAAATAGAAACGGCATACTGGATTTATGGCTGCGATGTACCATAAATGTCAGATGCACCTTGTCATGTGCTGCCAGCAGTCCTGTTGTCACACCCTTGTTTTGCACTGGCAATTGAAGGGGCGGAGTAATGGACCCTTTTCACAGACCTGTTATGACAAGTTTCCACCTTCTTTAACAATGTAAATGGAGCAAACTTTTAATATTTCCAATTTTTTTAATATTTAGTGTCAATTTATAACATTGTACTTTGTATTATATTACCCTAGAATACGTTTAAAAAAAAAAAAATCAGTTATCATAGCTGCGATGAGGATTCGAACACAGCTGCTGAGGAGTGACAGAAAATGTGGTATGTTTCTCTCTTACTACTGATGTTATCCAGCACTGCATATTTGTATCTTAGTTTGCAAAGCTGTGAAAGCATAATAGTTTTTTTCTTGCTGTTGGAGAAAACGGGTACGCAAAAATTTGCTGTGGTCGCCTATTCACCGCCATTCAAGTTTAGCCAACTATGACGACTTCCGCTTCATGAACACGGGCATGTGTAAACGGATGATTATGATTTTTAGAGGAGGCAGATCCTCTTGTTCTGTATGCATGTGTCTGTTAAGGTGTACAGGGTAAAGATAAGTGTGTGTATGTGTGGGTAGAGGGGTTTTGGGGGCATGCTGTCAATCAAGATAAAGAAAGAGCTATATGAAATATACATGAACTTAGAGCTGAACCTTACACATCCCCTCTCTAACACACACACAACCACACACATATATCTCCTGTGTGTGTGTGTGTGTGTGTGTGTGTGTGTGTGTGTGTGTGTGTGTGTGTGTAGCTGATCTTTCTGTCCCCTGATACCTCTGTCTCTCTCATTAGCTAAAGGCCACTTACAGCTGACCTCTCTTAAGCTCAATAAGAGTTTCATTATGATAACTATACACACAAGACCTGAGAGTGACTGTCTGTGTGTGTGTGTGTGCGCACGCGTGCTGGCAGGCACTTTCACGTAATATATATGGAAAGTGACAGCTCTGCTTTTTTGTCTAGTTAGTAAATTATGTTTTCAGATTAGTATGCCAGGTAAAGATAGTAAATAACTTGTACATTAGTGACATCAAGCTCTGATCCAACTAGATCACTGGAGATTTCAGAAATAGTGGCCAATATCCATATCAAGTAGCATAAAGATAATTATAATGCAGTATTTCTCAATCACCTACACACTAAAACTTTTTTTACGGGCAGAAATATCTAATCCCATTATAATGCCACACAATTTGTTCAAGCTTTTGTGCTCTTCACACTATCCTGCTCATATTTGAAAGCTTGCACCTTATGCTCATTTAGAAAACATCAACATTAAAAAAAATGTTTGATTTGTTTACAACCCAAAGTGAATTACCACGTAAAATGTTTTAGTTAAGTTTACAGTAAAATACCGGCAGCTGTGGTTGCCAGAAATTAAACATAAAAATGCATTGACCATGTTTTAGGCATTACAGGATGACATTATGGTTCCTGAATATTTTACAGTTCACTACTGTTTATATTATTTACTGATATAAATGTAATAAACAAATCTTCTGGAAATATGCCTTTTTCACTTTATAATGTATTGTTTAACTTCGTAGTAACAACAAAAGGCCACATGATGACTTAAAGTTAATCAAGAGTGGCCCTTGTTGGAGATATGACCAATAAACACAAAGAGACAGTGCACAGTTACTCACACAAACACAAAACACCATCAGGGTGACCTAATCCAATAAACAATAACTAAACTACATAAAATATAAAAGAGAACACCCCTAATGTACATAACTGATATTAAAAATAAGAAGAAACATAAGTATTTCCATAAAATATAATCAAATTTGATTAATCTTGAAGACAGTGTCAGCAGATTAGAGCCCACTCTGTTGGACGTCACTTCCTGTTGCTGCTGGCGCCTAGCTCAAGTCTGTGTTTGTAGCCTGCTAGCTTTTTTAGCATCGCTTATCTATCTGTTTTCAGCTTTTAATCTTTAATTTCTGCCATTTTCAGCGCGCATCAGGTTTTCCTCCACATTATTCTCTTATCGCGATTCAACTGCATGCATTTTACAACATGCACCCATTTTCTCCTCTGTGTTACATGGACTATTGCATCGATCTCAAAGCATTGCTTATCAAGAACAACCATAACAACAAACAATTGCGTGAGGGATTCACATCGAACTCAAACCCTCGTCACTCAGGATCAACAAACAATTGCGGTCATAGCATCCGTTCATGATATTGATTCCTGCATTGCATGCCACATGTTTACTATAGCTTCTTCCATCAGCAGTGAGGGATTTACATGTGATCAATGTAAGGAATTAGTCAGGCTGACGGAGAAGGTTAATGAGTTAGAGTCACGCATCCGAATGCTAGTGGAGGTTAATGAGAAAGAGAAGCCAGTAGATACTGTTTCGGATGCGGGTAGTAAAGCGAGCAACACACACACAGGTTCCGTCTCTAGAGCCCCAGCAGCAGGGCGTTTGGGTGACGTCTCGGCAGCATACACACTCAGCAAAGCGACACCACTCTCCCGTTCCTGTTAGGGTTTCCAATTGATTCTCCCCACTCAGTGATGCACCCACTGAGAATCATGCTGAAAGAGTTGAAAGGTGATTTTATTTTAAGGAACGTGGAAATAGAGACTCCAGCCACCATCATTAAATGCATTTCAGGTGCCAGAGCATCTGACATCAGATCAAATGTCCAAGTGCTGGCTAATGCTAAATGTAGATTTTCTAAAATTGTTATTCATGTCGACACTAATGATGTCCGGCTTCACTAGTCGGAGACCACTAGAGATAATGTTAAAAAAGTGTGTGAACTTGCAAAAACTATATCAGACACTGTAATATGCTCTGGCCCCCTCCCTGCTCGTCATGGTGACGAGGTTTATAGTAGATTAGTGTCACTGAACAGCTGGATGTCTGAGTGGTGTCTGGAGAATAGCATAGGATTTATAGACAATTGGAAGAGTTTTTGGGGTAGACCTGAACTGCCAAAGAGAGATAGACTCCATCCCTCTAGGGAAGGTGCCGCTCTCCTCTCTAGTAATTTGGCTCATAGTCTTAATAGTAATAGTACTTGACTAATTGGGGCCCAGGTCAGGAAGCAGACAAACCGGCTAATCCGAACATCTGCTAGCTGCCTTGAGACGTCACACAATCACATAAACTACAACACATAGAGACTGTATCACCTAGATGTCATATAGAGACTGTGTCTGTTCCCTCACTAAATCATTTAGAAAAAAAATTGATTTAAAAATAAAGATAAACATCATATAAAGATAGGGCTTCTAAACAGTAGATCTCTTTCAACCAAAGCACTAATTGTAAATCAAATTATTACAGATCATAGTTTTGACGTGCTCTGTTTGACTGAAACCTGGCTTAAACCGGATGAATATATTAGTTTAAATGAATCTACTCCCCCAGGACATTGTTATAAAAATGAGCCTCTTCTGAAGGGTTGAGGAGGAGGTGTTGCTACAAATTACAGTGAAGTTTTTGGTGTTACTCAGAGGACAGGATATAAGTTTAAGTCTTTTGAACTAATAATGCTTAATGTGACACCGTCAGATATAAATAAAAAATCTCTGTCATCTTTTGCCCTTGCTACAGCATATAGATCACCTGGGCCATACTCTGGTTTCCTTGGTGAATTTGCAAATTTTCTATCAGATCTATTAGTTACTGTAGGTAGAGCTTTAATTGTTGGTGATTTCAGCATTCACATAGATTATGAAAATGACGCATTGGGATTAGCATTTATCGATATTTGCTTGGTGTCAGACAAAATGTGACAGGACCAACTCATCGCCATAATCATATGCTAAATTTAGTTCTGTCATATGGAGTTGATGTTGATACTATAGAAATACTGCCGCAGTGATGACATCTCAGATCATTACCTTGTCTCTTGTATGCTGCGATCAGCTAATGTTACTCAATCTACACCACGCTATCATTCAGGTAGAACAATTATTTTGACCACTGAAGATACAGTAGCTTCACTAATAATCTTCCAGATCCATCTCATACACTCAGTAAGCCCCAAAGTCTAGAAGAACATGATGAAATAACAGAAGTCGCCCCCCTTCGACTAAAGAAAATTAAAGAAAAAAGCCCCACACCATGGTAAAATGATCACACTCATGCTCTTAAGAGAGCAGCTGGGAAAATGGAGCGCAAGTGGAAGAATAGAAAATTAGAGGTATTTCGCGGTGCATGGAAGGATAGTGTCTGTAGCTACAGACAGGTACTAAAAGTTGCCAGGTCAGCATATTTTAGCAAACTCATAGAAAATAACCACAACAATCCTGGGTGTTTATTCAGTACTGTGGCTAAATTGTTTAGGAATAAAGCCTCAACTGAACCAGATAATCCATCGCAGCACAACAGTAATGACTTCATGAATTTCTTTACTGATAAAATTAAAATAATCAGAAATAAAATTGGAATTATGCAATCATCTGTCACAGTACCTCAGAAAACAATGTCTCATAATTTTCCTCATGTGCAACGTCAATCCTTCGCTGTCATAGGTCATGAAGAGCTAACAAAACTTCACTATCTTAAGGACATGTCCCAAGAAACTTTAAAATGGCAGTTATCAAACCACTTATTAAGAAGCCACAACTTGATCCTGGAGAATTGGCTAATTATAGACCGATTTCAAATCTCCCATTTATTTGGAAAATATGTTTATGTTAATTTCTACAGAGAAATAGTATGTATGAACAATTTCAGTCAGGATTTAGGCCACACCACAGTACACAGACTTCACTTATCAGAGTTTCTAATGACTTGCTCTTATCATCTGATCCCGGCTGCATTTCTCTTCTAGTGCTTTTAGATCTTAGTGCTGCCTTCGACACCATAGATCACAACATTCGCTTGAATAGGCTAGAGAATTATGTTGGCATTTTTGGACTTGCATTAGCATGGTTTAGGTCCAATTTAGCAGACCGCTACCACTTTGTCTGTGTATACAAAGATTTGTCAAATCAAACAAAAGTATGGAGTGCCACAGGGATCAGTTTTAGGGCCTCTGCTTTTCTCTTTATATAACCTCCCCTGGGAGATATTATCAGGAATCATGGAATAAGTTTCCACTGTTATGCCGACGATACCCAACTTTATATTTCTTCGAAACCCAACGAAATTTCACAATTCTCCAAATTAGCAGAGTGTATCAATGAAATCAAAGATTGGATGGCCAGAAATTTCCTTCTACTCAATTCCAACAAAACAGAGGTACCAATTATTGGACCAAACACCTCTAAAAATATGCCGCTAAAATATAATTTGACTCTCGATGGATGTACTGTTACATCGTCTTCAAAAGCGAAGAACTTGGGTGTTATATTTGATACCAATATGTCATTTGAAAATCAAATTTCCAATGTTTGTAGAACAGCATTCTTCCACCTAAGAAATATTGCTAAGTTACAACACATGCTCTCTGTTGCTGATGCCAAAAAACTAATTCATGCATTCATGACCTCAAGTCCACCTAATTTATTCTTTACCACACAATTAGGGTGCTTTAGTTAGGTCTGCCGGAACCTGAAACATTGATCATGATCTATAACTCCGCAAAAAATGTAATGGCATCTATGCTAATATTATTCTATTTATTTCCATGTCTCAACCTCGGGACTCCTATCCCGAGGTCACCAGAACCGGCCGGATCCAGCTCCATTTCTGCTTGTTATTAGACTCCACTGCTACGTGTCTCTGAGTGATGATGACAAAATGCAGCCGGTGCCAGCCAGACATCACTTCAGTCTATTATGATGAACTTCAGAGGATGAACTGATGCCAACTCCAACCATAAGACATGGGATACTTCATATGCCATTGCCTGAACCTTGGACTTAGGATAGACCTCTCCGAAATGAACGGCTGGTTGAACTGCGAAGCACCTCACTGATCTCGGCCTGCATCACCTTGGTCTAATGATGGACTACACTCCTAAAAGGGAATACATAGACTATCAATAAACTGCCAACAAAAGCCTTCATCAGCCAACTAACAAAGGACAATGCATCTGTGTGAATTTCTGCAGTTAATCCAGGATGAACTTCAAAGACATTAGTCATTAATCTTACAGTTCATACAAAATCTTTGTTTAAACACTGGCCTTTAACACTTACTTAGTTTACTAATTTTAAACCATGACTTGCACTGCACATAAATAAGTAACATTGGCATTATATTCATGCTGTTAGCCAGAGGGGAACTGGCCCCTACAGTGAGCCTGGTTTCTCCAAATGTTATTTTTCTCCATTAACCAGCATCTTATGGAGTTTTGTGCTCCTTGCCACAGTCGCCTTCGGCTTGCTCAATGGGTCTCTAATTACAATTATTATTTAATTACTTATTTTTATACACACTATATAATCGTATTTAATCAAACTACACAATGATGACTAAGACTTTATAAATATTACGGTTTAATTTTCTGTTAATGCATGATTTTCTGCACAGCTGCTTTGAAACGATGTGTGTTGTGAAAGGCGCTATACAAATAAAAATGGCTTGACTTGACTTGATGGGTCACAAAGGGACTTGTGGGAACACCCAATTATTGTTTTTTCTTCATAATTTTAGTAATAGTTGAACATAAAAGTGCATGTATTCTCTAAAAAAAAAAAAATCCTACTTAAATACATAAAAATCATATGGTACAATCATACTTTTAAATCTAAAAAAAACCTGACAAAAACCATTACATGTATTGTCTTGTTAAATATATTATCATTTTTAACGTATTTTAAGGTAACTTCATGCTAACCAATTAAAGTTTTTTTTTTTCTTTTTCTGCAGCATTTTACTTTCTTTTACCATTACAATTACAGAGCATTACATAGCAACTCTAAAAATGTTCATTGTCAATGTTCAGTGTTCAAAGTTCTTTATAAAAATGTTGATCAGTCTAATACAAACAGCTGCCTTAAGATGGCACTCACAAACCATTAAATACATAGATGCTCTGATTACCCATTTCACAGATTTAATTAAAACAAAAGTATAATAACCTCTAACTGAAAGATTTTTTATTGCATCCTCAATACATGTTAAACTTTGCAATATCATGCAACTGTAATCTACATAAATGAAATGTGCAGGTAAAACACTATGAAATTTCAAACATTTCATGAATGTACAGTTTTGATTTTGTGCATGGTTTTGGGGAAAGTGTAATTATACAGTTAAACTCAATAAAATTGTACATTTAAATTCTTTCTGAATGTTTAGCATTTTGTCAATGAAAAAAATTATTGGCAGACAAGCTCTTTTTTTTCTCTCGAGACAATAAGATGCTTACAGACTGTTCTAATAATTATAATAATAATAATAATAATAATAATAATAAATTTTATTTGTAATTCTTGTACTCAAACCGCTGCAGTACTTTACAATCACAATTTTACAACATAATATACAATAACATTAACAACAATCAGAGAAAAAAAAAAATACAAAATAAATAAAAAATGCAAGAAAAGGTCCTACCACCCATAGTTTTCAATTTACATGTTCTGCTTTAAAGGTTAACATAAGAATTTTAAAATCAATACGAAATTGAACTGGGAGCCAATGTAACTGAGATAGGACAGGGGTAATGTGTTGACGTGAAGATGTGTGAGTCAGAACACAAGCAGCTGAATTCTGTATGTTTTAGATGCTGCGATGTTCTCGTGCCGAGCCTGTACGGCGTTGGCACACGGCTGGGCAATCTAGAGCCTATCGTAAACTGCCCGTGCTTTTCCACTGACCTGAGAGCCTAACGGTGACGTAACATGTTACTGTTTATGTGGTAGTTTCACGTGACTACCTCAAACATAAACAAACATGGCACGTCACGGTGTGTTTGTATACAGCTTTTACTCTTGTTTTTGAGGACGTGTTTAAACATATGGATTAATGCAATCCATCGTTATTACATTGCTCAACAAGATTGTCAGAGACAACATCTACACTAAAGATGACAGGTAATGTAATTACATTATATTATATGAACTATGGCTTAATTTGCTAAGTTCTGTAAACTGGGGTTGGCGAAGTTGTTGATAGGGTGCCGCCCCCCCCCCACAAGATGCCCATGTCGCCTATGCCTAAATCCACCACTGTGTTCAGGTACAACAATGTGAACATTCATTGGGAATGTCAAAACCCCTCAGAAACCCTTCAAGTTGGATCTATTGTAAAATTACCTGAAAGAAGTTATCTTGCAATTGTTGGAGGACACCAGTTGCTTTCACTCTTCAAAGACAAGTGCAGCCCTTCATGCACAAAAACCTCACACAACCTAAAAGTTTTGCACTTTACCTCTTGCCATTTTAGCATTTAAGACTATTTCTATGTCTCTTCCCCTCTATGTTCCTGTGGGCTCTCTCTCTCTCTCTCTCTCTCTCTCTCTCTCTCTCTCTCTCTCTCTTTATTTTTCCTTCTCTCTCTCTCCTTTCCTTTCCCTCTCTTCTTCATTATTAATCATGGTGTGCCATTGTGTTTAAGATGATCAGCAGGAGAGGATCTTGACAGAGGACAAGGTCAGAAAGAGAAACTGAATCCCAGCTCCCAAGCAGAATGTAGAGACACCATCAGGCTCTGTGAATACACAAACATTCACATGCAAAGTCATTTTCAGTGGGTTTGTGTAGAGAGATCAGATTTATTTGAGCTGTTTGGTCAACAGGAAGCTGCAGAGATTTTACAGCAGAAGCAAGTGGACAATAATATGATCAGATTGTGCGCCATTCAGAATTTGAATTGGAATGTAGTTTAAATTTCATTTAAATTCCTGAATTTGAATTTAGGGGGCAAACAGGATGCAGAATTGTTATTCAAATTTGAATTTAACAAAATAGAATTCAAATGAAATTCAAAGAAAAAAAGTATTATGTGAAGTTTTGATGGTTATTTGCTTTGACCGTACTGTAACTTAGATAGAAATACGTCTAAAAATGTGTATTCTATATATATCGGGAAATTAATAGGCATTATTTGTCAAAATTATTGTTTTTTTGTTGTTACAAAGCTTGTGTTGGACAAATTCCTGGATTCTTTGAATTGCTCTTCCTGTCATTCCCATTCAACATCCTGAGTGGCCTGACCAAGTTATTTCAAATTCTAACTCATTAATTGAAAGGGAGCCAATTTTCACTTGTGAATTTTGCCCAACCCTGATTATATTACACTTCTCTCCTTATCCTACAGTTTCTGTAATCACCCATCTCTCCATAACCATTATTTACTGTGCTACGAATGAGAAACAGGGAGAGACAATGAGAAGCAGCATAGTGTTTCCTGTGTGAATGATGAAGGTGTGTGTGCGTGACAGAATAATTTGTGTTTTATAGCTTTGATTGAAGTCTGGCCGCTGTCTGGGACAGATACTACATTCCGCTGCTGTCACAGCCAATAAAACAATGTCACATGCTCCCTTTTGCCCCGGTAACCACTGACACCTGAACAACTTGATCTGAAGAGACAAAACAAAATGGTTTTCTAGACACTGTCTCTTCACTTCAAAAATGGGAAAACAAAAGGAGATAGAAACTCACTCCTCTTTGGTTTTGATTTTTTGATTTTCAACCACACTCTTCCCTGATAATGTTTGATTTGTTTTTCAGGAGGAAAACAGGTCATTCTAATTATCTCGACAAACAGAACAGGGTATTAAGCTCTCACTCTCTCTCCAATCATCCCATGAGAAGTGGAATTCTCAGGTTATTCTGAAATTCAAAGGAATCATATATGCTCATTTCAAAGGACACTGCAAATGGCATAGGGAACGAGTGTACTGAACAAGTACATATCACTTAATAGGAAGTCAGGGTCAGATTGTAAAACAAGATTCTTGTGGTCCTAGAGATCACTAGAGGTCACCACTCAAAATAACCCACAGTTTGCCCTCGTGTCACACTGAAAAAAATAACAGTAACATCCTTTTTTCTCACAGAGGAACAGAAATACAATTTTGTAACAGCCAAACACAAATTAATTACCCAGCAACCTGAACTTCCTGTATAATTTAGCAAAATCAGCAATGTGCTTACGGTTATTGACCTTTATTGTTTTTCCTTCCTGAATTACAGTGACAAATTAAAGAATAATCAAACTGCAAAGATCCAAATTTATCACCCATGTAAAGCGATCCTTATGTGCAGTTTGCTTGAGTGTTGTGTAGGAGGCATTTTAGGAGTACTCACATGGAAGACACTGTTGCTGGACCCTATAAAGCAGAATGTGTATTTAGACATGATTGAACTTGAGCTATAATCTTCTGGGCAATTATTATTTTTCCCAGGTGTTGTGATGGTTATTTATCCAGTGCATATTTACAGACAAACACTTGCCTAATTAATAATTAAAAACTGCTGTTTTAGTTTATTGGATGTGATTTTTGTCCCTCAGCCTCTCAATTTATTTTCTGGTGATTACCTAATGCTTAATCTTGTTATGTTAGGACATACCATGTTTTCCCAAGTAAATTGCAAAGGTATGTCTAAAATAACACTCCAGTCTTAGAGGCAAATATATATTGTTGTGGATTTCAGTTGTCTGGAAGTACACAAAATGTTCTGCTGATGATGTATGTGTTACTGAAACTGCAGTTTTATTTACCATAGCTTAAGCACACAATTTCTGAAATTGCACAATTTGGAAATTATAATATTTATGAAATAGCCCAACCTAAACCCCTATGAAAGATCTAAATTATGTTTATTTTTTTAGCTGCACATTGATTCTAATACAATTACATCTTTTGGCTTGTGTTTTTTGCATTAATATATCATCACTTAAATACAGTATTCAAACCCCTTACCAATTCTTCCATTTTACTGACAAATCCTACATGTAAACTGTATTTTCTGTGATATTATTATTTCAAATATTTTTTATATCTGTGAACACTTCTACAATACAAGGACTCAGTATATATAAGCAGCACATTTCACAAAAACGTCTGCAGGGTATGCACAATAGTATGCAATATAGGATAGTACAGTATAGTATAGTAAAGAGTTGCTACCCCCACAGCCTCATTAGAAGACTCAAGTACCCCTAGGGGGTCCGCGGTGGTGCCACAAGGGGTCCGCAAATTACTGTTTGATCCACCACCGGCACTCGTAATAATCACTCGCAGGTGAGCAAGAGAAAGTACCGCCACCGCCTATACGCATATTACGCAGTCTGCGTAGGGCACCAACTCCCTAGGGGGGCACCAGAAACTTCACCAGTAAGGCTGCCCTTACTCACACGTAATACGTTATTCAAGGACCTGGTAGTAGTCGCGAAACACAGACGATCATCTCGCGCTTGCACTTTTTCCTTGCACGTCCCTGGCGAGAGAGGAGTATGTATTTTAGTCCATCCACATTCTGAAGCCCCTCAAACCTGCATACCAAATATTCCTCTAGCAGTAATCCTTCGTCATATATTCGTGCATCCCATTTTATTTTGTTATGAACTAAATGGAACGCTGAACACTGTTAAAAGTTTAACAAAATTAGCCCATCGCCCATGCTGATTACGTGCCGCTTATAACGCAATGCATATCAGGTGAAGTAGTGCTGCAGTAGAGGGTTGCGTAAGTAAACGCTTCTGCTTTGTGTTTTTCGCAGTGTGCGAATGTCAGCCTACAGTTTCTTGTATTATTAGTTGCTTTTTGCTTTCAGAACAGTAGCCTATACTTCCTTAATAAATATTATAGGCCTATGTATATATAATATGTCTAAATATGTTTTTGCCTGACGGTAACTGTCAAATCAACAGAATTAAAGGTGCATACAGTCATTTTGTCCTCATTGCAAAGTTTTCCTCCTACAGAAATTAACTGTAATTTTGAAGTATGTATAAAATCGATCACTAACATGGAATGAAGGCTCCAGGTATAGGCCTATCAGTAACCTTATAATATATATATATATATTATATATATATATTCTGCATGGACAGTCTGTCTTTCTGTTTGTCTGTCTGTCTATCTGTCTATTTTATTTATTTTTTATTTTTTTGGAGGGGTTGTGGCACAGTGATTAAAAAGAAAAATTAAAAATAGCACTTCATGTCAAAAAGGTTGCAGACTTCTGCTATACTTAATTTAATGATTATTTTATTGGCTTTTGTTGGAAATTTGCCGGCATTTTTTCAAAAGTAAGCTAAACAATAATTGTATAGAATTGGACTATATGTTAGTGCTCTAAAAAAGCATACTGAAGCTTTTCTCCCAGTATTGTGTATTTATTTTTAATTTAAAACATCTTTGTGCACAGAAATGATATGTTTTTTGTATTGTGGGCTAATTCCATGACTGCCTTCTATTATTTTGAATAGTGTGGAAAAGCATTTTTAATAAATAAACGGATGGCTACCCTGATTAAATTCATCGCAAAGAGTGGCCATTCATTTGTTCTCCGTACACTTGTTGATTTGTGTTGACGCTGTGTATGTTTACGGAAGTCATGGAAATTCAAGTAGAGCAACAACATCTGTGTAAAGTATCTCATATTTAATGACTGCAAGTCTTCACAAACCATGAACTTGTACCACAAAAAATGTGATGCTCTTGTCGATGACAGGTGCATGATACAAGATATTTGTGTTGGCACTCCTGGAAGTGTCATGACGCAGATGTGTTTGCAGCATCAGATCTGTGCAGGTATGCCGTTAATTCCAATCTATAACAGTGCGAGTAATACTTCACATACAATGAACTGGCTTTCAAAGATGTATGCCTTGTCGTCATGATTAACACAGGCTAACAATTGGGGTAAATTCTGTCATGTTAGACTACATTTTTTCATTAATGCCAATTTTCTAGACAAAGTGTTTCCAAACCAGTTTTTCGCGACATCTGAAGTATTGACAGAGTTTATGTGCCAGTGTTAAACAGAAAAATATTATGTTGACACTTGTGAAATTTTAGCGATAATTTACATTTCCATCAGCTATATAGGCAAACTTTTTGATGCGCTACACCTTTTGTTGCAAAAAAAAAACCTTTGGATAGAAACGTAGTTAGTGATTCAAATTTAAACTAAAAACCATTGTTAATGTGGGTGAAAAAAGACTCACCAAGTAGCTTCTTACCCCTTTTATGAGACACCAACGCTTTTTTGTGTTTCACAATTTTTATATTTCTGGGGGCAATTGAACGCTGTTGCATTGTTGTGAGAGAAGGTAGATGAGTACAGAGCACTGCTATAGAAACTTCTGTTTATAATATTGTTTTCTTTGCTTAAAAGGCAATTTAATGCATTAATTAAAAATATGTATTATTTTTCATAATTATTTGGTTCCACTTTAGGTGTCTTTAACTAATTTGTACTTACATTAAAAAATAAGCATTTGATGTACACTCAGGTACACCTGTACAACTACTTATTCATGTGATTCTCTAATCAGCCAATCTGGTGGCAGCAGTGTAATGCTTAAAATCATGCAGATATGGGTCAGGAGCTTAAGTTAATATTTACATCAATAATCAGAATAGGGAAAAAATGTGATGACAGTCATTTCGACCATGGCATGATTGTTGGTGCCAGATGGGCTGGTTTGAGTATTTCTGTAACTGCTGATATCCTGGGAATTTCATGCACAACAGTAGAGTTTACTCAGAATGGTGCTAAAAACAAAAAACATCCAGTTCTCCAGATGGAAACACCTTGTTGAAAAAAAAAGTTTGCCAGATAATTTTCATAAGAGATAATACATTACAGTATAGTATACAGTTGTAAAGTGTAGTGTAGTGTAGTGTTGTGTAGTTGAGTAGAGTAAAGTAGAGTAGAGAATGGCATACTTTGATGTATTATTGGCACAGTTCTTTGTACAAATATTTTTTTACCCAGATAACACAGGTACTTCTCCGAGATGTCTGTTTTTGATCATTTATCTGGAAAGCATCACAATCTAATTAACATCTGCTAAACATCTTAAAAAGATCTGATTTACAAACATTTAAATTCATAAATGTCTCAGTGACACCTTCTGAATGTCTTATTGACTTCCTAGTGGAAACGTCTTATGGACGTATTGCAGGTGAGCAAACAACGTAAAAAATAAGTCTTCCAGATGTAAACACACACATCAAATAAACATCTGAGTGATGTACATGTGCTATCAGGGTATATTACGTTGCAGATTTTATAACTGGTTCATGCAAATATAATCTCTTTTTCTCTCAACAGATTCAAGGTTTAACAAGCATTGTTGGAGTCGTAAACAAAGATTTACATTGCAAACGCATTAATCTATGCATATTTACCTAAATTCACAGAGTATACACATATCCACACAATAAAGGAATCCAGTTTAGGTTATACTTGTGGTGGTTAACACCAAGAGATAATATTTTACTGTTAAGGTAAAAAGAAAGGTTCATGTCTGTTTATGGGATTTGTATGTTTAAGAGATGCTTAAATGTAATTGGTCAATTACTTTTTTGAAGCCTGTGACTGGCTATTGAATGCAGGAGGCCCGCCTGCCTATGGAGTTATTTATGTGCCAAAATTCTGTGCATGCAAATTAATATTTTGAGGGTGCAAAATTATATTTTGAGCGCAAAAATTTTTTTCTGTGTAAGTTGATATTTTGAGCACATACAATTTTTTTGCATGCACAAGATGATATTTTGAGTGCACAAAAATGTTTTGCTCACACAAGATGATATTTTGAATGTGCAAAAAGTTATTTTGTATGCGCTTGAACTCAGTTTTGTAAAGCAATGTATCTTCTTGCAAAGATTAATATATTTTTGCCTGTGAAAGATCTCACTCGTTCTCTCTCTTCATATGCCCTCTGCATGCGCTCGGAACTTTAGACTGCTTGTTTGCTTTTCCAACCATATTCCAACATGTCCCGCCTCCTACGTCAGGATTGGCTATTAGAAACTACAAGCGCTCTGCGATTGGACAGTTGAGGTAGCTATAGCAACCATGAACATCTCAGTGTAAATGTAGCAGAAGAGCCAACAGGCACAATGTTCAGTACACACTTTATATACTGTATGCAGTTATCATTACAAAAGATATTTGCCCCATGGATTACAGACATATCAAGAATACTGTAAGGCTTAATTTACTGTAATGTAAGTTTTTCAAAATATTGTAGCCTGGGATCATGCAATGCTAAGGATTTCTTTCTATTTTTTTAAACCTTTTTGCAGTCTCAAACAATTGAATTTTGATATAATGTACATTTAATTTACCCCAAACTATGACAAGAGACATAATTAGCCTCTTTTCCTTTTCTTCCGTTTCTTCTCATTTATCAGTTTTGCCAGAAGGATTGTGGTAGAATGCATAAACGTCATAAAAACAGCATACTGAACATTTCAAGATACCCCACAGCTTTGAAATACAAACATAAACAGCTTTTCTAATTTATTATCAAGAATAGAATATGTTAATTTAGGCAATACTTATAATATTCATAATATTTATAATATACAAGGCTGTCAAAAAAATAGAGGACACACTAAAGAAGGTGGACAAAATAACATGTTTATTAAAGAAAATAATATTTCATATAATAATAACAAAAAGAAGAAGGTTCAGTGGTTTCTGAACCATGGTAGACTGTAATCTGGTCACTTTTATTTTAATAAACTGATCTCTCAGAATATCCTGCGTTAAAGACTGAAGTCAAATTAAGTTCCCCAAAACTACACTATTACATTAGTCTTAAAGAGTATTACACATGGGAGAGATCAAATTAATATATTTTCAGATAAATGTGGTAGCTAACATGGCCAAGCTAGTAGCTACGTAAGTGTAACTTGGTAACCTAGATAACCAAATACTCGCCAAGAAAACCATACTAAGATAGCTAGCCAGATAGTTAGCTAGCTAGTAAGCCTATTGGCAGTTTACAGACTAAAACATATATTTCATAAAGGTTAAATAAAAACAGTTAAGTCAACAAAAGAGCTACTTTCATGTGGTCATAGTGTGTTACATATTTCCTTTCTAGAAAACAACCTATCCCCTTCTCCTCTTCCTCTTGTTTTTATTAGCAGTATGATCTGTGGTCTAGCCAGCCAATCAAAATCTACCACCTCATCGCTGATTGACAGAAATTCTGGCACATTAATTCAAATAAACTTTATTCAAGTGCAAAATCGATTTTTGTTTTCTCAAAGTGAATTCATCTTTGAAAGAAGATACATTGCTTTACAAAACTGAGTTCACGCGTGTGCAGAAAACATTTTTGTGCACTCAAAATATCATATTGAGAATTGAATAGTGGCACACATATAACTCCATACCTGCCTGCGTGTGTTGCAGCAAGCCATATTGAGAAGATGTGACACCAGCTGCTGTTTATTAATAAATGTTCCAGTGCTGTGTTTCAGTAAAACCTCTCAAAGAACAGTGGCTTTTCCCTGCGTATACCACAATACTGTATACATAAATGTTTATAAGTTATAAACAATGTTTATCTTTTAAGTTTCACAAGGTCTCTGTTTAAAGTAAGAGGGCAGTTTCCAGAGATGGAAAATTGTTGATTGTTCAACACTGATTACAAAAAAAGGGAGTAGATCGTTTTGGCTTGCAGTCCATGATGAAGGGGATCCAACACAAGGTTCAATGTCAAATTTCCTAGACTTAACTATAAAAAAAGAATTACGGTGTTTTGGTAGATAAGGGTTGACTAAATAATAAAGAGATTGAGATTGACAAAATTATATAGACATGTTTGTCCAATATGGAACTCCTTTGATACTCATAACGCACATGCAAATGAAGAGACTGCAAATAAAATCGGAACATATTTACTGTAATTTATAGTGACAAGATCAAGAGCATCTGTGTAGAGAGGACATGGGGGCAAAAAGAGAGAGTGTTATATCCACACACACTTTGGTTTGTAATACATACTGACAGGGTCACCAAAGGTCATCAATCATCATAAAAACACATAGATCAGCATCTGAATGGTGTGGTCATCAAACAAACAAATCAGTGAGACACAGCTCGCTGTACAGTAAACAAGGTCATTCTGTCAGTGCAGGTCAAGTGTAATCATAGAGAGGCATTTACAGCTGATCTGAGGTCAGCGGCAGTACGGCAGTTCTCTTCAAAGCAGTCTGTCTAAACAGATGGCCTGATCACCCACACTCACGCAGGACAAGAGAAGTGACTATTTGTCACTCTTAATGGAAGGGCAAAGGCATGTGCAACTTTAGATATACAACCATGAACACACACTCATTAATAGAGGATAATTGGACATCATTACAGTTCTGTTTCTTTGTGTTCCTGTCTGCAGTGCTTTAGTGGTGTGAGATTTAGTTGCTCAAAAAAAAAAAAATGTTTGGCAGCCCTATGTTGTTTTCCCAGCCGAAAACAGAGCAACAGGTAGGAACACACATCAAGTGAATAGACCCCGATGTGAAAACTGGACAAAAAATCTTAAACACACAAACCAACAAACACTTCCACTATTGTCAAAAAAGACAAAACCTTGTATGCCTTTAGAACACATGAAATATGATGCACAAGCTGCATGGACTACATAATCACACAGGAAATCGACATTCCAAGTGTTCGTGTACCCTGAAATCAACCCCATTCAGGCGAATTAATGACTACGTTTACATGGACACCAGAAAGCGGCATATAGCAAGAAAGTAGCATTCCTGTTTACATGCACTGTAAAAGCAGCATACTCCTTATTCCCGTATACATGCGGCTCGGTCGGTAAACCACTTTCTCCACAGCAACGTAATTTCCCCGCGATGCTTGTGTAAATAACAAATATGGTGTCCGAGTAAGACTTCACTATTTTATTCCCCATTGCTTTGCTTTATTTCCAGATATTCCAGAGTTGTTTCTGTGTTTGTTTCCTTAATTTACTATGGCGACCTGCAGCGGAACTGCACTGCAATAGTGGGATTTCCCCTCTTACATAAAACTCCAGTATTCCCCCAATGCACAAGCGCATACATGCGAACGTGAGGGACCGTTGATATTTTACATTGGTGTGTATAAATGGGTATAGTTTATAGTGCATGTGCTTTTCCCACGGTACTCCCAAAAATGCTGAATTCTTTCTGCTTTGATGATTTGTTGTTGGCCTCTATCTTATGACGTTTCTTATATGGTCTGTTCACGCACATGCGCACTATTCAAAAACATGTTCGAACGCTTATGTGTTTACATGGCCACATTAAGCTATGTTCTCCAGGAGAAACCTAGGTGTGTTAATCTGCTTTCTCTTAATCCCTTAAATGTGTAAGGAAATCAGCGTTCCTGTTTACATGATGTTTCAGAATCTGCTAAAACCCTGAAATAAACCGTTTTCTTAAGCGCCTTCCCCCATCAGATATTTTTGAATCAATTCAATATAAACACATTTCCCTCTAGTGCTGCTGATAGCATATTGCACAAGTAACCTCAGACACACGGGTACTGGTCCTGTGGAAACCAAGAAGTAATGTGTGCACACAATCAATGATGAGCATGATTTGGAGGTTGCAATTCTAAAATTACATTGCAACTGCACTGACGATTAGGTTTAGGTTAGGGAGTAGGTTAATAAAGTTAGCATTTTGGTTTACTGTATTACATAATTTACAACTATAAATACATCTGGCACCCCTCGGTGCACATTACTCCTTGAAACTGGTGTTCACACATGCCCATTCATTCAACAACACTACCAGCTTCAGCCACTGGGGGCAGTGATTCAGATTTCATTATGCAAATACTTTTTTTTATCAGCAAAACTTTCGACCTACTGTCGTCAAATTCACAGGAAGCGCGTTTACATGCACGTTTTTACATCGATGCTTAATAAGCCAACAACGTGTGTGGTCGTGAAAACACAATAAATGGCATTCTTTTATCGGTGTAAGGTCATAAATAAACTTGTCGACATGGGTAGATTTTTGCCCATTACGCCGATTTCACATGGCATGTAAACACCTTTACCAGTGTACTCACCGGCTTATCCAATGTGTGCACATGTTGAGCACATCTCTTCACGGTTAGATGTCAAAAGCAGAGAATAATGCATTATTTCAAAACTCATGTAAACACGGTTTTCTTGCTTTGTCAGATTTTTTAAATAAGTTGTTTTTTGGGAGTAATCAGCGTATTGGTGTGCATGTAAATTTGCTCAGTGAGATCAATCTGGCATGGAATCTTTTTATGAAACTTTTGAGTCCTTTATTTAAGCCTTAAAGTTAGGCAATATACACTGCCTTTCTATTCAGAAGATGGTTAGTGATATTCATTAAAACTTCTCCTTTTGTGTTCCACATGAGAAAGATAGACATATAGGTTTGGAACGACATGAGGGTGAGTAAATTATGACATAAATATGCCTGTAAAACAATGATGTTTTACAGTAGTAACAATAACTGTGGCAACTGAGATATCTTGGCAGAAACTTTGGTTTTGAGAATGGTTAGCTTTGAGCTGTGATTAACAGGAATGCTGTGAATGTCATTTTTATGTTTAGTTATTCTTAGAATCAAAACATATCCTTCTACATATTGAAACATATCAAAAAGCTAATTCTTAAGCTTATACCTGCAAGCTCTGACAAACACAACTTCCTTTTTCTTGGGGAAACTCTTATCCTTAATCTTTGGAGCAATTTCTGTGCATCTCCTCTGTCAGATGACTGATGTTTTGATGAGCCAGCATTTGTTTTTTCCTTTTCCCTTTGGTTTTGATTTTTAAACTGTTACTCTAGCTGTATGCAAGCCGCTGTGTGGTAGAGGGGCTGATGGAGAAAGAAACTGAGATATTTGAAGGGAATGCCACTGTTATAAGCCAGGCAAACCATCTGTTTGACAACAACATGAAGTTTTTTGAGGCCGACCAATACGAATTCCAGCACAATGGTAAGTTCTGCATAGACTGAGACATTTTTCACAATAACATTTCACATTTTCACAGATTTAATAATGTACTTCTATGCACAACAAACCCCAATGTCTTTAATAAGAGATGAAACTGAATTGGAAGCTTATTTTTCCCCACTTGGCACAGGGAGTTTTAGAAGAAAGTAAGCAGCAGATTAAAACACAAATGATTTTTCACAAATGATGACACTGTATTTAAGCAATAAGGCACGAGAGGCCATGCTATATTGTGAATATACTCTTTAGCCATGCGTATATGCACAATATAGCATGGGCTCAAGTGCTTTGTTTCTTTTATTAAATTGTTGCTACATCATTAAAATATTAAAGACATACATTTTCATCAAAATAATATTTCATTAAGCACATCCATTAAATGCCATCATTCCTATCTAGTTTCTGACATAGTAGAATGTTGCTCTGCAAAATTAAAAACAAGTTTTTAAAAGGGCTTTAACCTGCGTGTCTTGCAGAGCTGAGGTCTGAGAAACCAGCACGCAAACAGCGCTGTATTCCTGTTCTCATGATTGTCATCCTCCTGCTAATTGCACTGAATTCTTTGCTGGTTTATAAAGGTGAGATGGAACAGAAATAAATACAGTGGCCCTGGAAGTATCTGGACACATAAGCCACACTTACAGATGTACAGTATGTATGTCATTACATTAGATAACAAAATATCATGTGTCATTTAAAGAAAGATTGCACATCCACACTTCTTAAAAAAAAAAATAAAAAAAAGGTTTGTTAGTTTTGAAATGATAAAACAATAGATACACTGATCAAAATGAAAACAAAAAGTATTTGTGACCTGCGCCATAATTTTGAGTCACTTTGTCCCAGAGACACATTTTAAGATTTATGCACTAATGTAAAATGGAAAGTGTTTAAATGATTATATCTGCCAATGTAAAATGATCATATTTCTTTAATGGTTTGGAGAAGAAGCACAATATTTATATAATTAGAAACAGGGCCATTTCTAGCTATAAGCAGTATTAGCGACCACCAGGGGGCCCTGCAAATCAAGGCACTTTTTTAGGATTAGGATTTCACATAGGGCCCCCATTTGGTCAGAAACAGCCCTGGTTAGAAAGCTAAGACTTTACTTTTTACTTTAGTGCATACAACTTAAAATGCGTTTCTGGGTTAGACTCAAAATGTTGGAGCAGGTCACATATGGATACTTTCTGGTTATCAAACGTTATAAGAACTTGTAGTTAATGTGATGAATTGTGGTTACTCTGCTGGGACACATTGATAGGAACAAATTTCATACACCTACTAAAAATCACAGTGGGACCAGTTGCTTAATAGTACAATAGCAAACTGTCTAGTACAGGAAAAGTTAGGTTAGTTCTGAGAAAACGTCTAGCATTATTTGTTTGCAAATGCCAAAGGGTTAGAAATGTTGCTATGTAATGCAGTTAAATTCCTACATTTGTGGCTGTAATGTCCAAATTTTGGGCCTACTACAGTATATGCAGTATAAACATAAAACATATTTTGTATATCATTCAAGCTATCACATAATTACTGGTTGCTTTTCTATTGATATTCAGTCTGATTTGTGTGTACATGTTGTAGCTCAGCTGGAAGAGTTTGATGCTAGAAATGCCAATGCCACGGGATTGATTTTCAAATGAATGAGATGAATGCATTGTTAGTCATTTTGGATAAAATGGTCTGATAAATAAATACATGTAAATTGTTGTGTCTTGTAGTTTTTACTCTGGAGGCTTGGGTACACTCTCACTGTTTAACTGATGATGATGATGCCAGCACAGAGAGTCTAATATCTACAAGTCAAGCTGTCAAGCTAGGCAGCTTTAGCTCAAACCGGCACTCTAAGGTACACATACACATACACATATGCCAAACCCCACTCATACTAATACATTCAAACACCTTCAAACAGCTTATTGTTATAAATATACTAAATAATGTCTTAATCTAAAGGTGCAAAAAGGTTTCTGTGAGGTTATAATTAATAATAATAATTTTCTTTATTTATCACACATTATACATTTGCACATATACAGTGAAATTCTTCTTTTTCACATATCCTAGCTAGGCTGGGGTCAGAGTGCAGGGTTTAGTGTTTAGTGTTAGGGGATGGCAAATATCATAACCTCAATATAAAAGTAATAGAAGTCAATTGAAAATCCCCACTGTGTGTGTGTGTGTGTTTTATAGCATGGGTGTCTGTCCAATCTGTGTGGGGAGGACGGAACTCTAGAGAAACTGAAGATTCAAATAAATCAGTTTAACATCAGTGCACAAAGAGGTACATACAAAGCACACTCACATAAAACAACCACACAAAAAGACAACTCCTTTTTGAGAGTCTGCAACTATTTAAAACGGTAATAAAAGGGTTTTGTCAAGAGTTGGCACCATATTTTTGTCCTGCAGAATTTAAGTCACATTTTATAATATATTTTATAGCCATTGTTTGCCCACCTGGTCCACCTGGCCCGCCTGGACAAGTTGGACCACGAGGAGTTCCAGGTAAGTTTACTTACCACATTCATTCAACACATTCACATACTTTCGATATACTTTCATTACAACACAGATAGTTCTGTGCATTGCCTGTATGAAGATCCATGCCCTGAAAATATTGTCACTCAATCACCCCCTCTCTCTCTTAATTTTTTCTGTCATAATTATAATGACTACTCTTTAGTGTGACATTCATGATCAAATTATTTTTCCCAGTGCTTCTTGAACATAGAACATTAAATCTGACACATAAAAAGTAAAATAATATAATATAATATAATATTATTAAGTATTATATTATAATATAATTATATATATATATATGTGTATATATATATATATATATAATAAATATAATCCCTAATGTATCACAAATTAAAAAAATCTTGTTTATACAGTATATATATATATATATATATATATACTGTATAAACAAGATTTTTTTAATTTGTGATACATTAGGGATTATATTTATTTAGAGATATCAATCAGATGAAGAAAAACAATAGAATATAAAAATGAAAAAAAAAATTAATAGCAGTCTTTAAAATATTTTTTTTTAAACTAAGTTAATTAATAAACACTTTAGTATGTGAAATATAACTAAAAACAAATTAAAGCTTATAATTAGAAGTTTACAATTACAGTCCATTCTAAAATTCTGAATTGGTTTATTATTACTGTAAATTTTGCCTTTACTGTACACCTCTGATTTCTGTAATGGCTAATTTTGTGAAATATTGTTCATTGGTCTTATCTATGAAACCCAGCAGCAGAGTGATACCAATTCAATGACCAGGATAGGAGCCAATCACTTGTCCTCTTTTCCCTTAACAATCTGTGTTTTCAGCTCTCCCTACTGGTCAAAACAGAGATAAACCTAGAACTTAACAAAAGCTGCAATATGACCCTTGGTGTTTTAGTTTCTGTCGTATTTTATCCCAACAAATGAGGGTAAATTGTAATTTTTGTTGATTTGACTTCACTGCTTGTGCAGTCAGTATTTATACTCCAGGTCTGTTCTCTGTCAGGAAATCCTGGTTTGCAAGGGATACCTGGAAAAATCGGAGACACTGGTTCACCAGGTTAGTGTATGTTTGTGCATAGGTGTGCTCTTGAAATGCATGTGTGAGTATAGTGCTATGTGGTGAACTCTTTCTCTCTCTCATTCTCTCAGGTAGGGCAGGTGATCCTGGAGCTGCAGGTGAAAAAGGAGAGAGAGGCGACCCAGGTGTGGCAGGGGTGAGGGGGCCAACTGGCATCACGGGTGCACCTGGTAATAGCCCTTTCACAACTATCATTCAACTCTTGAGCTTTCGGTCACAGTGTAGCTGATCAATATCTCTCCCTGTCTGTTTTTCTCTCTGCAGGTATTCCTGGCTTAAAGGGGGATCCAGGAGAGAGAGGAATACAAGGTATGTGTTTATTGTGATTAAAGACCACCTTTGATATTATTGTCCATACTTTTCATTGAAATGACCCCAGTTCATAATTGGACACCATAATTAGAATACTTATTCTGAACAAAAAGGGTCTGATATATGTTTTGGAAATATCTTGCACATTTTGCTTTGCTATAAGAGTGCTCTAATGTACCTCTCTGGTCTCTTCTCTTTGCATTCAAGGTTTACCCGGTGCTGATGGCCGTCCCGGATCAAACGGATTGACTGGTATTCCAGGAGCTAAGGGATCTCCGGGAATTCCAGGTACTTTGAGGCAACATCACACTAAAATGTTAGCAGTGTTGGGGAGTAACTAACTACTAAAAATGTAGCAACGCTACCAGTGTTGGGGAGTAGCTAACTACATGTAGCGATGCTACTAACTTAACTACATTTTTCAGTAGCTTGACATTAGCTCAGCTGCTTTTAAAACAGAGTAGCTTTTCCTGTAGCGAACTACTTTTTCCAGCAAGTAGCGATGTAGCATGACCAAACGCTACATCATGTTGGTCAGATTATAACTAATAGCCTTCCTTATTGTGGAGAAGCCAAACTTTTACCAGCAAAGCGTCCGACGATCTGGCAGCATATTTCTGTCTGCTGATCAGAATCAGGCAGCGTTGTCTTCTTTTGTAATCGCAGATCACAAACAAAAATAGTGAATTACCGCCATCTACTGAGAGCTTATTACAGTTCACTTGGATAAGAAGAGATTGTCTGATGGTGATGTAAAGCGAGCAACCACATTTTGTTTACCTTTACAAAATGTACAGGGGCAGGTAAATCTGAAAATGATAAAAGAACACCATTTTATTCTTCTGTGTAACAAAGAATGTTTCAGACACTTTGTTCTTAATAAATCACACAACAGAATATTTACCTTTACTATTTAAAATAAAATAATTCCAAAAGTTATTATTGCCTTTTGAGGGATTTTGTTTTTGTTCTAAATATTTTTATTTTCCTTCTCATCATCTGTGCGTTATTGGGAGCAGCGAGTGAATTATTATTATAATATTTATAAATATACAGTATATATTATTATAATAATTACTATCATGCAGAACTATTTAATTTCTCAATTTCTTAGCATTTAATTAACTATTATTTTCATGTAAAATAAATAAAATGATTGGTAAAGGAAATAATTTATGGCATGTATTATTATGCAACAATCTAGGATGACCATCCGTCCACTTTTTTTGGACCTGAACAAAGCGAACAAATATTTGTAGAGCAACCTCTGTATTGACCTGTAAAGCTGGCACTTGCATGTCAATGGCACAAAAGTCAGAAAATACAATGAGCATGAACCCAGGTGAGGGGAGAAACAAGCCCTGAGTCTTTATTCACATATTATCCACACTAAATATTATGTGACAAGAACAAAAAATGCCAGCCCAAGGAGAGTTTGTCATAAAAATTTGACTACACCTGGCCACAGCAGGACTGAAAAGTGTGTAGTATAAAAATGATTTCTTTTTTGAAGTCTGATCTTTTTTGTTTTTTTATTTTATACTGTTGGATTTTATTTTATGTCCATTATTAACTTTATTAATGTTACTATTCATTAAATATATTAAAGACATTTAATATATTTAAACACATTAAATGTATTTAATTAATACATTAATTAATAAATGTCATTAATGTAAATTTTGGTATTAATATTATTGGCTTGATAGTAACATTAAAAAATATTGCCTCATTAAGTAGCTTCAATGTAGCTAGCTACTTTTTGATAGTAAATTGTAGTGTAGCTAACTGCTTTTTCAAAAGAGTAGCTTGACTGTAGCTTAACTTCTTAAAATTATGTGTAGCTTGTAGCTTGTCAAACTTCAGTTTCAAAGTAGCTTCCCCAACACTGAACGCTACTAACTTAACTACATTTTTCAGTAGTGTTATAGTAGTTCAGCAATTTTCACAATAGAGTAGCTTCTCCAGTAATGGGCTACATTTTTCAACAAGTAGCAGCCTTAAAGGGAGTTTGCCAGATGTCTTCTTTTTTTAATCAAAATATTTAGTTAATTGCCGCTGTTTATCACTATATTTCGATTTAGTTATATAAAATGTGGTGTTTTCTAGTTTTATTATTATTATTTAATGTTGTCCTCTATTTGTTTAATGCTACCCCCAATTAAATATATAACTATCAGGTATTAATAATATTCTATATACTATATATTAGTTTATATTATACTATTTATCCTACTACTACTACTATTACTACTACTAATCATAATAATAATAATAATAATAATTAGGGGACAATCACCAAAGGTTTGTGTTAGTTGAAAAGTTATGGCATTGCAAAGTTACCGAGGTCGATGTGAAAATAGATTTGAGGCTGTACTTCGGCAACACCTTGCTCTATAGAAACAAAACTTGGTATGCTTAATGAGGACCATGGTCTGAGGGCACATGCAGAGTTTCGCCACAGCCCCACCTGTAAATCAAGAATTGTGAAAAATTGCTTTTTTTGCCCGCAACTTTTAAACCGTACAGTGCATCCGGAAAGTATTCACAGCGCTTCACTTTTTCCACATTTTGTTATGTTACAGCCTTATTCCAAAATGGATTAAATTCATTATTTTCCTCAAAATTCTACAAACAATAACCCATAATGACAATGTGAAAGAAGTTTGTTTGAAATCTTTTCAAATTTATAAAAAAAAAAAAAAAAAATGAAAAAAAAAGAAAAAAAAATCACATGTACATAAGTATTCACAGCCTTTGCTCAATACTTTGTTGAAGCACCTTTGGCACCAATTACAGCCTCAAGTCTTTTTGAGTATGATGCTACAAGCTCGGCACACCTATTTTTGGGCAGTTTCTCCCATTCTTCTTTGCAGGACCTCTCAAGCTCCATCAGGTTGGATGGGGAGCGTTAGTGCACAGTCATTTTCAGATCTCTCCAGAGATGTTCAATCGGGTTCAAGTCTGGGCTCTGGCTGGGCCACTCAAGGACATTCACAGAGTTGTCCCGGAGCCACTCCTTTGTTATCTTGGCTGTGTGCTTAGGGTCATTGTCCTGTTGGAAGATGAACCTTCGCCCCAGTCTGAGGTCCAGAGCACTCTGGAGCAGGTTTTCATCAAGGATGTCTCTGTACATTGCTGCATTCATCTTTCCCTCGATCCTGACTAGTCTCCCAGTTCCTGCCGCTGAAAAACATCCCCACAGCATGATGCTGCCACCACCATGCTTCACTGTAGGGATGGTATTAAACAGGTGATGAGCGGTGCCTGGTTTCCTTCAGACATGACGCTTGCCATTCAGGCCAAAGAGTTCAATCTTTGTTTCCATGGTCTGAGAGCTCCCCCTGGCGAATTCCCCTGAGGAAGGATCTTCTTTCTCTGGGACGGGGCACCATCTGGCACCCGCGACCAGACCTCTAGAATCTCCATGTCTGGCCCCTGGATGGGACGCAGAAGACCTAAGTGGTCTACCACCTGCTGTGGTAGACACGATCACTCAGGCATGATCACTGTATGCCTTCAAGTGGCGTCTGTTCGCTAAGTGGTGTTCTTCCCGACAGGAAGACCCCCAGGGATGTGCAGTCGGATCAGTGCTTTCCTTCCTGCAGGAGAGTTTGGAAGGGAGGCTGTCCCCTTCCACCTTGAAGGTGTACGTTGCCTCCATAGCAGCACACCACGACGCAGTCGACGGTAAGTCCTTGGGGAAGCACGACCTGATCATCAGGTTCCTAAGAGGCGCCAGGAGGCTGAATCCCTCCAGACCACACCTCGTTCCCTCATGGGACCTCTCTGTAGTTCTTCAGGGTCTACAGAGAGCCCGCTTTGAGCCTTTGCAGTCAGCCGAGCTTAAGGCACTCTCCTTGAAGACTGCCCTCCTGACTGCGCTCACTTCCATCAAGAGGGTAGGAGAACTGCAAGCGTTCTCTGTCAGCGAAACGTGCCTGGAGTTCGGTCCGGGTTACTCTCACGTGATCCTGAGACCCCGAATATGTGCCCAAGGTTCCCACGACCCCTTTTAGGGACCAGGTGGTGAACCTGCGAGCGCTGCCTCAGGAGGAGGCAGACCCAGCCCTGTTGTGCTGTGTCCGGTGCGCGCTTTACGCATCTATTTGGATCGCACACAGAGCTTTAGGATCTCTGAGCAGCTGCTTTGTCTGCTTTGGTGCACAGCGGAAAGGAAGTGCTGTCTCCAAGCAGAGGATCACCCACTGGCTCATTAACGCCATAACTATGGCATATCACGCCCAGGACATGCCGCCCCCGGTAAGGCTATGAGCCCATTCTACCAGGGGTGTAGCGGCTTCCTGCGCCCTGGCCAGGGGTACCTGTCTAACAGACATTTGCAGCGCAGCAGGATGGGCAACACCCAACACCTTCGCAAGGTTCTACAACCTCCGGGTGAAACCGGTTTCATCCCAGGTAGTGGCACGCAATACAAGCGGATAAGCCCGGGATAGCTGGCCGGGTGTATCGCTTGCACATAGCGTCTTCCAACTCCTTTTGAGCTGAAGACATGCGCCATTAATTCCCAGTAGTGTTCACAAGTTTTGTTCCCTGGTTGACTTCCTCCGAGCCCTGTGGCAGTCGAGTTTTCGGAGAGACTCACTGCTGGCCCAGTACACGTGCTAAACTAAGAGTCCTGTTCTGGGGTTGGTGCTCCACATGTGGCGGTTCCCTGTAAGGCTAACCCCATGCAATATATATATCTTCTGCTAATTCGTTTCCCTGTTGGCAAACTGCGTCTTCCTTGGGCAGAACCCCTCTGCCCCAGTCTCCATGTTTGTAGTAACTCCTCCCTCTTTGGTAGGATCTACCTTGAAGATCTCTCCACATGGTTGGAAAGACCATGTGACGTATTCTTCCACTTAAATATCCCCCCCTCTCTTTGGGCGAGGTGTGGTCTCCGCGGTGTCTTCCCCTTGGGAGGGACACTCCCCGACTAGACCTGGCGGCCCAGTCGGATAATCCCCATTCTTTTTTAGGGAGTGGAAAAAGAGAAGGGGAAAAGAGGCCACAACTGGGTTAGCCTGTCTCTTTTTTTTTTTTTTTTTTTTTGGTAAGTCGACTTGTCCCCAAAGGGCCGTTTGACACTCATAACTATGTTGGGGGAGGTTACGTGTCGACCTGGTGTGCTGGCTATGAGGCACACAGTAGTCTGCCCACCACACACCACCAGTTCACATAACACAGTTCAGCCAGTTGTGGCGTTTCATATAGGGACCCCTAGTGTCACTACATCGACACAACGTCGAGTGAGTGACAGATAGGGAAAGTCATGGTTACTTGTGTAACCTCCGTTCCCTGATGGAGGGAACGAGACGTTGTGTCCCTCCTGCCACAACGCTGAACTATCTGCTGAAATGGCCGGACCTTATATCGGCTCCTCAGCATAAAACATGAATGAGTGATTGCATACCAGCTCCTTTTATACCCGTATGTCTGGGGGAGTGGCATGCAAATACCACTCGCCAATTTTCATTGGCCTTTTATCAAAGACCAGAGGTGTCTCGGGCTCCCAAGAGTGACCCCTAGTGTCACTACATCGACACAACGTCTCGTTCCCTCCATCAGGGAATGGAGATTACACAAGTAACCATGACGTTTTTCCCATATAGGCCATACTGCCTCTCCACCATATTGAATTTTTTTAAAAAGTGCTAATATTTTAAATGCATTGTCAGATTTGAAAGAAAATTGGTAGGCATCATCAACATCATGTCCTGAGGATACCTGAACAGTTTAAAGACAGTGCCACCTATAGTTAAAAAGATAACCCACATTTGTGTGCTAACTCTAAACTCTTCTTAGTCTAGACTCTAGTCTCTTTGCCATGGCTGAGATGTGTCAACTGAGTGGCACAGTGATTAGAAAATTGGACTATGGCTCTAAAGGGTGTGAGTTGAAGTCCAGCAAAGAATGTTTTTAAAAATTGTACTTCTGTTGACCTCTTAGTCTTCATGTTGAGTTTGACACTACAAAGGCTGTACTACATTGAATATATCCTGCTTCAATTCAACACTACTTAGCATTAAAATCAAGATATTCCCAGCTATTGTTTTGTACTCTCAGCTTGGAACATGTCTTTGGCATTGTTGAGATGTGTCAACAGAGTGGCCCAGTGGTTAAAGCATTGGGTTGTATCTCAAAAGGTTGTGAGTTTGAATCCAGAAAAGTATGGTTTTATAAATGGTGCTTCTGTTGACCTCTGAGTATTCCTGTTGTGCTTGGTACTATGTAGGCTGGACTACATTGCATTATTCCTGTTGAATTCAAATCCACTTGGCTGTAACAAAATTTTCTCAGCAATAATTTTGTACTCTTCACTTGGACAGTCAGTTTGTCATTGCTAAGCTGTGTCAGCTGAATGGCCTAGTGGTTAAAGCATTAGAATGATGTTCAAAAGTTTGTGAATTCAAATCCAGCAAAAACATTTTTTTAAAAGACCTCTGAGTCTTCATGTTGTGCTTACAACAATGTAGACTGTACTTCACTCCATAATTCCTGCTTCAATTCTAAACATCTTTGCTGTAACTATATTTTCTCAGCAAATGTTATGTGCTCTTAACTTAGAATGTCTCTTTGGCATCAGGCAGACTTGTTGATTTTGAGGTGTAGTGGTGAGTGCTTTTAACTACTATTCCAAAGAATGTGTTTTAAAAATTGTACTTTGGTTGACCTTTGAGTCTTCATGTTTTGCGTACAATAATGTAGTCCTTACTTACCTGCGTACTTCCTGCTTCAATTTAAACCACTTTGCTGTACCAAAAACATTTTCTCAGCAACAGTTTTGTACTCTCAATTTTTAATGCAAATACTAAGCTGACTGTAGTGACCACTGTGCTTAGGTGTGCTGATTCATAGCTTGGTATGTCCCTTTGGTGGCTGCTCACTTTGTGGCAGTGTGGTGTAGTGGATTGTGCATGGAAAGTCATCAGTTCAATCCCGTTGTGGGGTGACTTGTGAAGTAGAGTGGGTTTGTACTGTATGTCATATACATACAATGTGTTGTTTTTACTATGGTGCAGTGCTTGACCCCATGCTTGAAGCTATAATAATAACTGTTGTTATTATTATATTTATTTTTCAAAACTAAATTTTTACACTTTCTGAAGAAAGTGTGAGGGCAGTTCTTTCATCCATAATCTTAAGCATTTATAAAACTGACTGATTTTCTCAAAACTCTCCTTTCAGGGCCTAAAGGAGACACAGGATCCAGAGGTGTTCGGGGAGAGTCGGGACCTCCAGGGCCTAGAGGTAAGAATGTTTGTGTAAAGAAACAGTAAGCGAATGTAATACAGATCAATACCCAGATGTTTGGACCTTATTTTCCTATTCTTTATGTATTGAATAAGCCTTTTTTCTCTGTTACAGTGATGCTTTCTGTAGGAATGATGAACTGTTTTGTAGGTTACATGTAGCCTCACATAACCAGACTGTGCAGCTTTGTAGCTTGCTTTTATGTGCCGTTTTTTGGCGGTTTTATCTAAAAATAGTTGATAACATAATATTAGACCAGCATGAAAAACTCAAACAACTGCACATCAATGACAGTCCGTGATGTAAATAAACACAGATGAAATTTGTCAAATTACTGATTGGCAAAGATTTTTATTTTATTTTGTCAACGATAAAGAAAACGAGAAAAAAAAAACACATCGTGTGTCAGAGAATGTCAGATGCAGGACCCAAACGCAGAGTTTAAAAAACAAACCAAAGGATTTATTAACATAACCAAAAAGAAGAAAAACAAACCAAACTCCCACAAGGGGGAAAAACAAACATAAACTACCCTGTAGGGGAATAATATAATCCAGGCTGGAGAAGAACTAGACAAAGGGCACAGGACCAACCGGTCCCAGCTATGGGAACAGGGATGAAACAGGACAGACATGGGAGAACAAACAGACTGGAAACAAGACGAACTGGCACTGGACAGCAAACACGAGGAGACTAAAATAGGGAGAGAAATCAACAGGTTAACAAGACAGGGCAGGTGTGACTAATAAACTTATAATGGGCAAACAAGGAGGCGGGGTATGATGTAAGACAGAGAGACAGGCGGCGATACAAAAATAAACAAAGCCACGTGCTCTCACAAGACAACAAAATACCTGAATGGCATGAGCACACATTGCCAAGACAATAAGGCAATATACGCCCATGCCAACCGTCAAACAAGACGAGAGAATGTGTAGCAACGCTAAACAAAGCGATGCCATGGATTCTCACATTAAATGAGCGTGCATCACGAGGCAAATGCCACACGATGCACACAACAGGCGGAAAAAACAAGACAGGACACCTATGCGAGAGTTTGGCCACACACAACCCCGAAACCTCAGACCAAAGTGATCGAACCTCAGCACAACGTGAAGACAGCATGTGACCCAGGTGCGTGGCACAAAGCTAGTGCAACGTGCGTCCGCAGTCGCGAGAGACAGACATAGATTACTGATGAGAGTGCATGCCACCAAGTGCAGTGCACTCACGCCAATACAGAACAAGACACCAAAACCGAAATCGAACCAGACAGAAGGGTCAGGATCCAGACATCATGTTCCAGGCATGAAACAAGACCAATTGAAAACACAAGACAGACATGGGACGATAATGCCACGGTCCTGTCAGACAAAAACCCAGACTGACAGAGTGACAGGACCGTGACATTGTGTTGATAATCAACAGTTTTAATTAAAACATACTTTGATGAAAATATGATGAGAAAAAAATAATACTGCAACAATGCAAACACTGTCAGAATGCTTAACTTGAGTAACTTGCCATTTCCTTAAAAATTCGCTACATGTAATGCAATATCCTAAATTGTCTAAACGTCAAAATGTATATTCATTTAATGCTATTATTTCAGGAGCTTTATTTTTAATCATACTTATCAAACATTAATCTTTAATATATTTGATACATGTTTAAATAATTGTAAATAGTTTATAAATTTTTTTAAATATTAAAATATTTAGTTAAAATTTTGTCTGTTACAGTTTGATACATGTTTTTTTTTTCATTCTGCACATTATTGTCAAGTAAAATGTTATTTTTGTCAACAAAAATAATATGACTTTTTAGTCAGTCAAATTGACTAAAATTTATGAATGTGATACGATGGAATATTGCTTAAATTTAAAGGGCATTTTCGTCGAAAGACAAAAATTATGACTACGATAAAAATCTGTGTGAAAATTAGCACTGGTCTCAAACAAAACTCTTGAGTATGTCTAAAAGATTTGATGCTTACTAACTTGCCAAACATTGGCAAGTCCATTGACTAGTAGTTCTTCTTCAAAAGTGCTCATTGTATTAACATGGTACCCTGACCAGCATACCGTCTGAGGCTAAGTCTAGGATGCATTGGACTGTATTCCTTCAAGAGCTTCTTGTTTTCAAGAGATCTTGTTGTTAGGTTTAATGCAGAACTGCAAATTCCAGTGTGTCTGGCTAGGTAGTCCTGATTCATTTGCATGCTAACATATGGCTTGTGGGTCTTTCAGGACCTCCTGGTCCAGGAGGACCTACTGGTCTGCAAGGACCACCTGGACAAAAAGGTTCACCTGGACCAAAGGGAGACCTTGGCCTTGGCATTCCAGGTATGAGAGCTTAGGAAACAAGCCTATAAATGTAATATATGCCATCATGTGAATTATTGACTGGCCGCGGATTGTTTTCAGGGCGCACAGGACAGCCTGGACAAAAGGGAGATAAAGGCTTGCCAGGTAAATTAACTATAACAAATAAACACAAACAAATGATGAACATGGAGTTTGTCTGACACAGGCCTCATCTGACTTTGATGTGTTGCATGTAGGTGTCCCTGGACAAAGAGGACTGAATGGAGAGAAGGGCAGTAAAGGAAATTCAGGTAAGCTCCACCTTTGCAAGACACATCCAGTGGCTCCAAAAATATTTGATGCTTACGTCACAAATGCATGAATGTCATTGCATTAGATAACAAAATATCAAACTAAGTGACATCTCACTCTAAAGCTTTTCTCAAAACTAACTTCACTTTTCTGAGCAATTTTTATCAGCTAATCAACTTTTATCATGACTAAACAGGTCATGTACAGTAAAGTAAGTCAGTTCTCCTCAAGTTCACTCAGGTGTCCTAGCAGAGTAACGTCTAGGTTACTGTTATAACCTCCGTTCCCTGATGGAGGGAACGAGACATTGTGTCGATGTAGTGACACTAGGGGTCACTCTTATGAGCCCCAAACACCTCTGATCTTTGAGAAAAGGCCAATGAAAATTGGCGAGTGGAATTTGCATGCCACTTCCCCAGACATACGGGTATAAAAGGAGCTGGTGTGCAACCACTTATTCAAGGTTTTGTGCCGACGAGCCGAGACAGAGTCCTGGCAATCACAGCGGGTAGTTCAGTGTTGTGGCAGGAGGGACACATCATCTCGTTCCCTCCATCAGGGAACGGGGGTTACAACAGTAAACTAAACATTCCCTATCTGTCACTGACTTGACGTTGTGTCAATGTAGTGACACTAGGGGTCCCTATATGAAATGCCACAAACAGCTGAACTGTGTTACGTGGATCGGCGGTGCAGGTGCAAGCAGGCCACTGCGTGCCAAGTAACAAGTGCACCAGCCACATCGTAACCTTCCCAACGCCCCGTGTATGTTGTAAGGACCCTCGACCCCTGAAAGCATAAAAGGGGGGGGGTCAGACTTGCCATCAACGGCAGCTGAGTTGGCCTTTTCTCTTCTTTCCTCTCCCGGAGAAAGAACTTGCTTGAATCCAGCTGGGGCTAAACGTATTTGCACCAGGGTAGGTGTCATTGGAAAAAGACACTGCAGAGACCACACCCTGCCCGAAGGGGAGGTAATTGTGTGGAAATATGTCACATGGTCTCACCGAGTCTTGTCGGCAGTGTCGCATGTGGAGAATTCCCCATGGTAGGTCCTACCCAGAGGGGATGGAGCTCTACAAACATGGCGACTGGTGTCAGAGGGAACTCTGCCCAAGGGGAGACACGGGTCTACCCTCAGGGAGACCGTACCATGGAAGATTATGTCATATGGGGTTACCAACAGGGAACCAACGCATATGGGCACCTATCCCAGTACAGGGGCTGACCTGAACAGGGCATACTGACACAAGTACTGGGCCTGGCGTCAAATTCCTCCGCTGAATTTGCTTGCCACAGGTGCTGAGAGAGGAATACAGGGTTCACCGATCTTGGGAACTCACATGGATGAAAGAGCGCACATCTTCCCCTGGGGAAGGGGTAGGTGCTTGTGTGCCAGCAGTACACCCAGCCAGTTGTTCCGCCACTTACCTGTTTGTACCTGACAACATACAGAAAGAAACCGGCTCAACCCGGAGATTGTAGAACCTCCCGAAGGTATTGGGTGTTGCCCAGCCCACTGCTCTACAGATGTCTGTTAGAGAGGCGCCATTGGCCAAGGCCCAAGAGGAGGCTACACTCCTAGTAGAGTGCACTCGTAGTCCCAGAGGGGATGGCGCACCCTGGGCCTGGTATGCCAACGTGATGGCGTCCACAATCCAGTGGGCAATCCTCTGTTTGGAGACAGTGTTCCCCTTCTGCAGTCCCCCGAAACAGACAAAATGCTGCTCGGAGCATCTAAAGCTCTCCGTGTGATCCAAATAGATACGCAAAGCACATACCAGACTCAGCAATGGCAAGGCTTGTAGGTTCACCACCTGATCTTTAAAGGGGGTAGTGGGAACCTTGGGCACATAGCCCGGCCAGGGTCTCAGGGTCATGTGAGAGTACACCGGACCAAACTCTAGGAATGTTTCGCTGACAGAGAATGCTTGTAGGTCCCCAACCCTCTTGATGGAGGTGAGTGCAGTCAGAAGGACCGTCTTCAAGGAGAGGGCTTTCAGCTCAACTGACTCTAAGGGCTCGAAAGGGGCTCCCTGTAGGCCCAGCAGGACCACAGAGAGGTCCCATGAGGGAATGAGGTGCGGCCTAGGAGGATTCAACCTCCTGGCGCCTCTAAGGAACCTGATGATCAGGTCCTGCTTCCCTAAATACTTACCGTCCACTGCATCATGGTGTGCTGCTATAGCAGCTACATACACCTTCAAGGTGGAGGGGGACAGCCACCCCTCCAACCTCTCCTGCAGGAAGGAAAGCACCGACCCGACTGTACAACTCTGTGGGTCTTCGCCTCGGGAAGAACACCAATTCATGAATAGGCGCCACTTCAAGGCGTACAGACGCCTGGTAGAAGGGGCTCTGGCCTGAGTAATAGTGCCTACCACCGCAGGTGTCCAGGGGCCAGACGTGGAGGTTCCAGAGGTCTGGTCGCGGGTGCCAGATCGTGCCTCATCCCTGAGAAAGAAGGTCCTTCCTCAGGAGAATTTGGCAGGGAGGGGCTGTCGCGATGAGTGTGTGTTCCGAGAACCAAGTCTGGGTGGGCCAGTAGGGCACTACCAACAGGACCTGTTCCTTGTCCTCCATGATCTTGCACAACGTCATTGTAAGTAGGCTCACTGGGGGAAACGCATACTTGTGCAGACCCCAGGGCCAGCTGTGCACCAGTACGTCTGTGCCGAGGGGGGCCTCTGTCAGGGAATACCACAGCGGGCAGTGGGAGGATTCCCGGGAGGCAAACTAGTCTACCTGTGCCTCGCCGAATCGACTCCAAATCAGCCAGACCACCTGGGGGTGGAGCCTCCACTCTCCCCTGAGCGTCACCTGCCACAACAGCACATCTGCTGTGCGATTGAGTTTGCCAGGGATATTAGTGGCCCACAGCGACTTGAGCCGCTGCTGGCACCAGAGGAGGAGATGGCGGGCGAGTTGCGACATTCGGGATGAGCGCAAACCGCCATGGCAGTTTATGTATGCTACTGTTGCCGTGTTGTCCATCTGGACCAACACATGCTTGCCCTGTATCAATGGCCAAAGTCTCCACAGGGCAAGCAGTACCACGAGCAACTCGAGGCAGTTGATATGCCAACGCAGACGAGGGCCTGTCCAGGAACCTGTAGCTGCATACCCATTGTAAACGGTGCCCCAGCCTGACTTGGAGGCATCTGTCATGACGATGACTCGCCTGGAGTCCTGCTCTAGGGGAACCCCTGCCCATAGAAATGCCAGGTCCGTCCATGCAGCACCATGCCCATCTCGGGACTCGAGTCTGAAGGCAGTGCTGAAGTGGTCTCATATGCATCAACCCGAGGGGCGTGACTGCCGCCGAGGATGCCATATGCCCCAGGAGCCTCTGAAATTGTTTCAGTGGGACCGCTGTTCTCCCCCTGAATGCTATCAGGCAATTTAGCACTGACTGAGCATGCTCGTTCATGAGACGAGCAGTCATAGCGACCGAGTCCAACTCCATCCTGAGAAAAGAGATGCTCTGCACCGGGGCGAGCTTGCTCTTTTCCCAGTTGACCTGAAGCCCCAATCGGCTTATGTGGCTGAGGACCAGGTCCCTGTGTTCACACAACAGATCACAAGAGTGAGCTAGGATCAGCCAGTCATCGAGATAGTTGAGAATGCGGACACCCACTTCCCTTAGCGGGGCAAGGGCTGCCTCTGTGACCTTTGTGAAGAAGCGAGGCAACAGGGACAGACCGAAGGGGTTGACCTTGTACTGGTATGCCCGACCCTCAAAGGCAAACCGAAGGAACGGTTTGTGACAAGGCAGGATCGAGACATGAAAGTACACGTCTTTCAGGTCTACCGCGCGAACCAATCTCGGTGCCGGACGCACGATTAAATGTGCTTCTGCATGAGCATCCTGAACAGAAGCCTGTACAGGGCCTGATTCAGTGCCCGCATGTCCAATATCGGTCGAAACCCACCGCCTTTCTTGGGCACGATGAAGTAGGGACTGTAAAAGCCGCTCTTAATCTCGGCGGACAGAACAGGCTCTATTGCTTCTGCAGAAGGACCGCGACTTCCGCACGTAGGGCAGCAGCACCCTCACCACCTACCAAGGTGAAATGGATGCCGCTGAACCTGGGCGGGTGCCTAGCGAACAGAATCGCTTAGCTGAGTCGGATCGTCCTGGCCAGCCAATGCGACGGGTTGGAGAGCATTAACCACGCCTCCAAACTCCAGGCGAGGGGCACCAAGGGGACGACCGCTGCTGACATACCCGCAGAATGGGCACGGTGGAGCGGTGGGGAAGTGCTACGTCACAGGGCCTCATGTCCCAATCTCGCTGTACATGAAAGGTCGCTGCAGTGACAGGGTGCGTAATCTTGAACCACGGCGGGGCAAGATGTGCTGGATGGCCTCCATCTGCTGCTTTATCGTCGAAAACTGCTGTGTAAAGTCTTCGACGGTGTTGCCAAAAAGACCAGCCTGGAAAATGGGGGCATCAAGGAAGTGAACCTTGTCGGCCTCCCTCATTTCGACCAGGATGAGCCAAAGGTGATGCTCCTGGACCACCAACGTGTACATCGCCTGCCCGAGAGCCCGCGCTGTGACCTTCGTCGCCCATGGGGTGAGGTCGGTCGCCAAGCACAGCTCCTGCATTACTCTCGGGTCAGGACCACCCTCGTGCAGCTCTTTCAATGCCTTGGCCAGGTGGACCTGCAGGAGGGCCAAGGCATGCAGAGTGGAGGCGGCCCACCCTGCGGCACTGTAAGCCTTCGCCATCAGAGACAAAGTAGTCTTACAGGCCTTGGATGGGAGCCTAGGACGGTTCCACCAAGTGGCAGCGCTCTGCGGGCACAAGTGCCCCGCAATCGCCTGCTCTACCTGGGGAACGTCCATGTAGCCCCTGGCCACCCCGCCATCGAGGGTGGTGAGAGAAGCAGAACTCGAAAGCCCGGTCTGGGCAGTGAAAGGTGCCCGCCATTACTTCGCGAGTTCTTCATGCACTTCCGGGAAGAAAGGCACCTGGGCGGAGCATGGCCGTGAGCGGTGCTCCGATCCCAGGAACCAATCATCAAGCAGCGAGGGTTCAGGGCAGGGTGGAGGGTTCCATTCTAGCCCGATGCATGCAGCAGCCCAGGCAAGCATGGCCATCAGCTCGGCGTCAGCCTCAGACTGGGCAACCACACCTGAAGGTGGAAGCCCAGCCGAGTCCTCCACATCGGACTGAAGCAGCCTACTCTCCGATGCTGCTATCGAGATCTCATCCTCTCCCTGAGTGCCAAATGAGAGGTTGAACCTGCTCTGAGGCAGGCTGCCTGACTCAACCGAGGCGCACTCTTTTAGCGCTCAACGCACACTGCCGAAGTGCCCAGGGGCATTCTCCGTACTTATCTGTGCGAGAGGGGAGAAATCGCTGTGATGCGCCGTAGAATCCAACAGCCGTGTGAGACAGTTTGCTTTCTTACAGAGGTGAATGGATTGGCAGTGGAATACAATACATCAATACGCTCGGCTCCGAAGAGAAAATCTGAATGAGTGGTTGCACGCCAGCTCCTTTTATACCCGTATTTCCGGGGGAGTGGCATGCATATTCCACTCACCAATTTTCATTGGCCTTTTCTCAAATATCAGAGGTGTTTGGGACTCCCAAGAGTGACCCCTAGTGTCACTACATCAACACAACGTTGAGTGAGTGACTGATAGGGAACCACAGGTGTAGTTCATCACATGAACTATGGACATGTTCCACTAACATTTGACAACCACAAAGTGTCCAAAATACTTCTTGTCTTCATTTTGAACATGATATATATTGCTCTATCATTTAAAACATGTGAGACTTGTGAAATATTTTGTTTTAAAAGTGTTCTTATGCCATCTTTATTAAAAAAAACAAACAAAAAAAACACCACTTGCACAAACAGACTAAATTTCACAGACCACATCTCAAAGACCGCAACATCATGTAGATTTACACTCTACAATATCAAGAAGATAAGACCCTTCCTCTCTGAACATGCCACACAACTGCTTGTCCAGTCACTTGTCTTAACTAGACTGGACTACTGTAACACTCTCATTGCAGGCCTCCCTGCATGTGCAATTAGACCCCTGCAAATGATCCAGAATGCAGCAGCACGTCTGGTCTTTAATGAACCAAAGAGAGTACATGTTACACCACTCCTTGTCTCTCCACTGGCTGCCAGTTGATGCATGTATCAAATTCAAGACTCTGATGCTGGCATACAGAACAGTCACTGGGTCTGCTCCAGCATACCTAAAATCATTTATGCAGAGCTACGCACCCACTAGAAGCCTGCGGACAGCTAAGGAACGTCACCTTGTTGTACCAACACAAAGAGGCACCAAAACACTTTCCCGGACTTTCAGCTTCATCATACCATGATGGTGGAATGACCTTCCCAACTCCATCCATGAAGCTGACTCACTCTCTGTCTTCAAAAAATGACTAAAAACACTTTTTTAGTGTCTTTTCCATGAGCACTTAACCAGTCATTAATAAAAAAAAAAATATTTTAATTCTTGTTGCAGTTTAATCTGTTTTGAATACTATTCTGATGCTAGTGAAACTTTGTAGTATGGCACTTTTCATACCACTGTCTCCTTAAGATGATTCGCTTTTGTTTTCCTCTTTTGTAAGTCGCTTTGGATAAAAGTGTCTGCCAAATGAATAAATGTAAATGTAAATACTTTGAAATTGAAAATTTCAAATGCAATGCCATTCATACATTTTAAATTGTGGCTTAAGTGTCCAAATACTTTTTACAACTGTACATACTGTATGTTCCTGTAATCATGATTTTCTTCGGATCTAGTTTATTCTTGGGATTTAGTTAAGAGATTAAACACATTTTACAGACTGACAGTTCTTTCTTTTGTAACGGTGGCACACCCAAACTTAAATTGAAATTTATAATAAGATTAAATACATTCGGGCGCCAGACAGATTTAGGCTGTCAAAAATAAATAATTTGCCCAGGACAGCTCTTTACAAATGAGAATGTACATTTTAAACACTTTCTCTTTCATTCTTTCTCTCTTTATTTCTCTCTCTCTCTCTCTCTCTCTCTCTCTCTATTTTATTTCTCTTTTTTCTTTCTTTATTTCTTTCTTTCTTTTTTCTCTTTCTTTCTTTCTTTCTTTCTTTCTCTCTCTTCTTCACTCTTAATTTAGGACTCCATGGTTTACCAGGGCAAAAGGGAGAGCCAGGTATGTTTTGGCACATTTGTGCATGTGAATCCATAATATGTATGCATCCACAGCATCTGTGTATTTATTTTTAACTGTTTTGTGAGTAAAATTATTTTGTGTGTTTTTAACAGGTCCTAAGGGTAACAAGGGTGATGTAGGACCCACAGGTTCAGGTAATTACCCTAATAACTAATTCATCCCTGTGTACTACTGGGTAACTCTGTTTCTGCCATCAGACATTATAACATCCTCTTAATAACAGGATTTTCTTGGGGTTCTGGCTTTTGAGCCCTGAGTTAACATTTATTTTAACTTACACATTCAAAGTAAATACCTATACACATATTCCGCAGTCTGCATAGGGCACCAACTCCCTAGGGGGGCACCATCTTACCCAAGGGGGGCACCAGAAACTTTCTCAGTGCAGATAGCAGCAGTGATGACAGCACGCTCTTCGCTTTCGAATTGCATCACTCGAGGCCAGCTAGAAGGCCTCAGCTGGGACATATCCTAAACACTACACCCACTAAGTACAAATAAATCAATCTGATTGGCTGATGAATCTGACTGCAATATATGCAAATTAACCTTCAAATATAACTGAAATACAAGTGTTATGCTGACCTGGATGCTATTCGCTAACTTCGGATGTGTGGTGGTTTGGGGGTGGAATGACATTGCGACTAGTCGAATTTGGCTTGACTAATCGGCTATTAAAAATCAGTAGTGGTGCAACCCCTAGTTATACAAAACACACACAAGAATAAAAAAACACACCCCAGAATAAATAAAATATAACTGATTCTATACTGGACTCTATTCAATATACTTAAATGTTTGTGATGATGTGCTGATATGCATAAATGCATTTAAATACACGAGATTAAAAAAAAACTATGGTACTGTACAATCTAATTAATACATGAATCATTACAACTTCTGCAGATAAAATTGGACATTTTACTGTGTTAAAATTCAGTTTAAGGTTGGCATATTGAGGTATCACATTTTCACATCACGATAATTGCTGAAGCTTTCTTCACGGTGTACGGTAGTATTACAGTACTGAAATAAATAATCCTTGTATTATTCTCTAGGTATTTGCACACATTTCGCTTCCGGTTCCTGTTCCGGTTGCTGTCAGCACACTGCATGAGTCTGTGTTTGTTTGTAGCTTTCTATCCTGCTTAACATTGTTTATTCCTCTACGTTCATCGTTTAATCCTTTGTCATTTTACCGCATGCTTAGTTTTTTACACTTTCAACTGCATGTATATTACTGCGCGCACCTGTTTTCTTTTTTCTTTTTCTTTTTTCTGCTTGTCTACACTTCACATTTCGACTGCATGCATTTGTTTTCTCCTCTGTGTTTTACACGGATTATTGCATCAATCTCAAGGAACCACCACAACAACAGCAAACAACTGCTTGAGGGATTCACATCAATCTCAAACCCTTGCCAAGTACAAACATAACAACATAAACAACAACAACAAACAATTGCGGTAAGTTATGGCATCCGCTCATATTATCGCTTCGTCCATTGCATGCCACATGTTTACTTTAGCTTCTTCTGTCAGCAGTGAGGGATTCACATGTGCTAAATGTAAGGAATTAGTCAGGCTGACAGAGAAGGTTAATGAGGTAGAGGCACGCATCTGAACGCTAGTGGAGTTCATTGAGAAAGAAAAGCCAGTAGTTACTGTTTTGGATGCGGGTAGAACAGCAAGCAACACACACACACACACACACTTTGGTTCTGGCTGTAGAGCCCCCACAGCAGGGCGGTTGGGTGACGTATTGGCGGCATACTCGCTCAGAAAAGCAACACCACTCTCCCATGCCTGTTAGGGTTTTCAATCAATTCTCCCCACTCAGTGATGCACCCACTGAGAATCATGTTGAAAGCGCCCTTGTTATAGGAGATTCTATTGTAAGGAACATGGAAATAGAGACTCCAGCCACTATTGTTAAATGAAATTTGGGGGCTTGGGCATCTGACATCAGATCAAATTTACAAGTGCTGGCTAATGCTAAACGTAGATTTTCTAAAATTGTTATACATGTCGATACTAACGATGTCTGGCTTCGCCAGTCAGAGATTACTAGAGATAATGTTAAAGAGTTGTGTGAACTTCCAAAAACGATGTCAGACAATGTAATATGCTCTGCCCTCCTCCCTATTCATTGTGGTGATGAGGTTTATAGTAGATTAGTGTCAGAGTTATGTCCAGAGAATAGCATAGAGTTTTTGGGGTAGACCTGACCTGCTAATGAGAGACAGACTCCATCCCTCCAGGGAAGGTGCTGCTCTCTTCTCTAGTAATTTGGCTCAAAGTCTTAATAGTGATATTATTTGACTAACTGGGGCCCAGGTCAGGAAGCAGACAAACTGGCTAACCTGAACGTCTGCTAGCTGTCTTGAGATGTCACACAGATCACATAAACTACAACAGATAGAGACAGTATCACTTAGATATAATTTAGAGAGTGTGTCTGTTCCCTGAACAACCAAACACAAACCCCTCACTAAATCATGTAGAAAAAAAATTTGATCAAGGTAAAACTTGAAAATAAAAATAAATACAAAATAAATAACAATTAAGATAAACATCATATAAAGGTAGGTCTATTAAACATTAGATTTATTTCAACCAAAGCACTAATTGTAAATGAATTTATTACAGATCAATATTCTCAACTCTCTTAGAGTCAGACAAAATGTGACAGGACCAATTTATCGCTATAATCATACACTAGGTTTAATTTTTTCATATGGAGTTGATGTTGATACTATACAAATTCTGCAGCAGAGCGATGACATCTCAAATCATTACCTCATCTCATGTATGCTGCAATCAGCTAATGTCACTCAATCTACACCATGCTATCGTTCAGATAGAACTATTCTTCCAACCACTAAAGATAGCTTCACTAATAGATAGCTTGTCTCATATACTCAGTAAGCCAAAAAGTCCAGAAGACCTTGATGTAATAACAAAAAATATAAATACAGTCCTCTCTAGCACAATGTGGCCCCCCTTCGATTAAAGAAAATTTAAGAAAAAACCCCCACACCATGGTACGATGATCACTCTCATGCTGTCAAGAGAGCAGCTTGGAAAATGGTGCGCAAGTGGAAGAATACAAAATTAGAGGTATTTCACGGTGCATGGAAGTATAGTGTCTGCAGCTACAGACAGGCACTAAAAGCTGCCAGGTCAACATATTTTAGCAAACTCATAGAAAATAACCACAATAATCCTAAGTGTTTATTCAGTACTGTGGCTAAATTTAGGAATAAAGCCTCGACTGAACCAGATATTCCGTTGCAGCACTAAAGTTATGACTTCATAAATTACTTTACTGATAAAATTGAAATAATTATAAATTAAATTGGAATTATGCAATCATCTGTCACAGTACCTCAGAAAACAGTGTCACATAATTTTCTTCACAAGCAACTTCAATCCTTCGATGTCATAGTTCAAGAAGAGCTAACAAAACGTATCGAAACGTCAAAAGCCACAACATGTAGTATGTTAGATCCAATACCAACTAAGCTCTTAAAAGAGGTATTCCCTGTAATCTCAGAACCTCTTCTTAATATTATTAACTCCTCACTATCCTTAGGACATGTCCAAAGAAACTTTAAAATGGCAGTTATCAAACCTCTTATTAAGAAGGCACAGCTTTATCCTGGAGAATTGGCTAATTACAGATCGATTTCAAATCTATCATTTATGTTGAAAATACTAGAAAAGGTAGTGTCCTCCCAACTATGTTCATTTCTACAGAGAAATAGTATATATGAAAAAAAATTTCAGTCAGGATATAGGCCCCATCGCATTACAGAGACTGCACTTATCAGAGTTACAAATTACTTGCTGTTATTCTCTGATCCTGGCTGCTTTTCTCTTCTAGTGCTTTTAGATCTTAGTGCTATCTTCGACACCATAGATCATGACAATCTCTTGAATAGGCTTGAGAATTATGTTGGCAATTGTGGACTTGCATTAGCATGGTTTAGGTCCTATTTAACAGACCGCTACCAATTTGTCTGTGTAAACGAGGAACTGTCAAATCAGACAAAAGTTAAGTATGGAGTGCCACAGTGATCAGTTTTAGGGCCTCTGCATTTCTCCTTATACATGCTTCCCCTGGGAGATATTATCAGGAATCATGGAATAAGTTTCCACTGTTATGCCGATGGTACGCAACTTTATATTTCTTCGAAACCCAACGAAATTTCACAATTCTTCAAATTAGCAGAGTGTGTCAATGAAATCAAGGATTGGATGGCCAGAAATTTCATTCTATTCAATTTCGACAAAACAGAGCACTAATTATTGGACCAAAAACCTTTAAAAATAAGCAGCTAAAATAGAATATGACTCTCAGTGGATGTACTGTTACATAATCTTCTACAGCGAAGAACTTAGGAGTTATATTTGATACCAATCTGTCCTTTGAAAATCAAATTTCCAATGTTTGTAGGACAGCATTTTTCCACCTCAATATTGCTAAGTTATGACACATGCTCTCTGTTGCTGATGCCAAAAAACTAATTAATGCATTCATGACCTCAAGACTAGATTATTGTAATGCATTTCTGATAAGATCTCAGAAATATGATCATATTAGCCCCATTTTATCATCATTACATTGGCTACCTGTTAAATTTCCTATTAATTTTACAATTCTGTTAACTACGTAGAAAGCTTTGAATGGTCTAGCTCCGCAGTACTTAAGTGACCTTCTACCATGCTATATCCCATCACGTTCATTATGATCGTAAAATACTGGTCTGTTAATAGTTCCTAGAATATCAAAATCCAAAAAAGGAGGTAGATCCTTTTCCTATTTGGCTCCTAAATTATTTAATAATCTCCCTAACAATGTTCGGGATGCAGACACACTCACTCAGTTTAAGTCTAGACTAAATACTCATCTGTTCAGCCAGGCATACACCAAATGTATCCATCAACTCACAATTAGGCTGCTTTAGTTAGGTCTGCCGGAACAAGAACCGTTAATCACAATCTATAACTCTGCAATAAATTGAATGGAATCTACGCTAATATTATTCTATTTGCAACCTCGGGATTCATATTATGAGGTTACCAGAGCAGGCCAGATCCAGCTCCTTTCCTGCTTGGTGTCGGACTCCACTGCTACGTGTGAGTGATGATGACTAAATGTAGCTGGTACCAGCCAGACATCTCTTCAGTCTATTACGATGGACTTCAGAGGATGAACTGATGCCAACTCCAACCATATGCCACTTCCTGAACCTTGGATTTGGGGTAGACCTCACTGAAATGACCAGCCAGTTGAACTGTGATGCACATCACTGATCTCTGCCTGCATCACCTTGGTCTAATGATGGACTACACTCCTACAACAAAAGCCTTCATTGGCCAACTAACAAAGGACAATGCATCTATGTGAACTTCTGCAGTTAATCCAGGGTGGACATAAAAGTCATTAGTAATTAATCTTACAGTTCATACAAAATCTTTGTTTAAACACTGGCCCTTAACACTTACTTAGTTTACTCATTTTAAACCAAGACTTGTACTGCACACAAATAACTAATATTGGCATTATATTCATGCTGTTTAGCCAGAGGGGAACTGGCCCCCACAGTGAGCATGGTTTATCCCAAGGTTATTTTTCACCATTAACCAACTGTCATGAACCCAGTTTACCAGCCGTCACAGCAGCATCCAAACATGGCCACCCTGGACTCAAACTCCCATGCACCACCTCGATACCAATCACCTGAATTCTGATCAGCCTCACCTGCACCTCATCACCACCATTATCACTGCACCCTTTATAAGAAACCCTGTCACATTTAGTCACCGCAAATTACACGTTCTTTTCCCTTGTGTTTGACATTGCCAAGCCTTCATAGTCTGCCTGATCCCTTGCTCAAGTACCTTTGCCTGTTTTGACCACGAGTTTGCCTCTAGCCCTTTTAACTCTGTTTGCAAATCACCTGACCTCATGCCTGTACTGATTATTGGATTCTGCCTGTCATTTGAATTGTACTGTTGCCTGATCTTCATTAAACTGCCCTTACTGCACTTGCATCCTACTCTCCTGGTGTATTTCCTGACAGAATACTTCGCCGATTCTCATGGATATGGCAGACAACATGGAGTGGAAGCAAGCTTTCACTCATCATGGACAGTTAATGGAACAACAACAACAATACCTCACTGATCTCAGTGCCAAGGTTGATCTCATCACACAAGCTATCTCTGCATTACCTCCACCCACATGTACCATCACTATTAACCCACCGATGCCCATGCCCGACAAATTCTCAGGGGACATTTCTCAGTGCAAATGCTTTTTGTTACAATGCTCCTTGTATTTCTCCAGTCAAGAAGGAATGTCTGAGCCTAACAAGATTGCATGTTTTATGAATCTACTCACTGGAAAAGCCTTATTGTGGGCTTCTGCCATATGGGAAAAGGGAAGAGAATCTGTTTTCTCGTATCAGCACTTCACTGAACTAATTAAACATGTGTTTTGTCATTCACTTGATGGGAGTGCCAGCGCCTAGAACATTAGACCTCACTCAAGGTAATCGCCATGTGTCTGAATATGCCTTAGAGTTCAGAACAATCACCGCTGGAATTGGTTTTAATGACACCAAATTTAAGTCCATATTTCGTCGAGGTTTAAACCCAGAGATCTTAACCGAGCTGGCATGCAGAGATGAACAACTTTCCCATGACTCACTCATTGATTTATCCATTCGTCTTGATCTTCTGCTGTTGAATCGTCCTTTGCCTATCATCGAGAAAACACTGCAACGAAACCATGGAACCCATGCAAGTCGGACATGCATGATTAAATAAAGCGGAGAGAGAAAGAAGACGCAGGGAACATTTTTGTTTTTACTGCGGTAAACCAGATCATCTCATTGAGAAGTGTGCTCTTCACACTTCCTCTGGCAAAACCAAGGACAGTATTCCCAATGCCCGCTCAAATCCGGTGAGTCTTTTTGAAGTTACTGTCAACAGAAGTTTTATGATACCTGTTACTCTACGATACTCTGAGGAATTTTCTGTGTTAACAGCGATGATCGACTCAGGAGCTGCGGATAACTTCATCGATCACGAGACTGTGAAGAAGTTAAACATACCTACAGAGTCATGTTACAACCCAGAAGTATTCAGGCCATTGACGGAGGACCTATTGGAGATGGTGTCATAACTCTTCTCACTAAGCCCCTCATGCTTTAGGTCAGTGCTCTTCATTACAAACACATCTCCTTATTGGTCACCACCTCTCCAAATCATCCTGTTATTCTGGGTTATCCTTGGTTGGAACTACATAATCCACAGCTCTCTTGGTCAGATCGACAACTCACCCAGTGATCCTCGTATTATCATGTCCATTGCCTTCAACTACCCAAGTTAACTATTGGAACCACGACCATAGAAAGTCCAGAGCACCACGCCACGTTTCAAATTCCCGTCAAATATCAGGATCTAGGTGAGGTTTTCTCCAAGGCTACCTCCGCATCATTCCAATGACTGTGCCATAGAGCTTCTTCCTGGAATGACTCCCCCTCTTGGTTGATTTTACCCTCTAACAGTGTCTGAACAGAGAGCCATGGAAGAATATATATGAGAAGCCCTCCAACAGGGATATATTCGGCCATCCACATCTCCTGCTTCCACTGGCTTCTTCTTTGTGGAGAAGAAGGGAGGTGGACTCAGACCATGTATCGACTACAGGGGCCTCAATCAATGCACAGTGAAGCACCACTATCCTCTGCCCCTAGTACCTTCTGCCTTAGAGGAGTTGTGTTCTGCCCAATGGTTCACCAAGCTAAATCTCCGCAGTGCTTATAACCTGGTCTGCATTTGACAAGGCGACGAGTGGAAGACTGCTTTTAGCACCACCACAGGTCACTATGAGTACTGTGTGATGCCTTATGGAATCGCTAACGCCCCCTCTGTCTTCCAGTGTCTCATCAACGATGTACTAAGGGACATGCTGGGAAAATTTGTAATAGCCTACATTGATGACATCTTGATATATTAACCATCCCTTGAGTCTCACGTTCACCATGTCCGCCAAGTCCTTAAATGCCTCTTGAAGCACCAACTCTACATTAAAGGAGAGAAATGTGAAGTCCACAAGCAAACTGTGTCCTTCTTGGGCTATGTCATTAGCCCCAGTGGGATCTCCATGGATCCATCTAAGATCACAGCAGTAACCGAATGGCCTACTCCTTGAACAGTCAAAGACCTCCAAAGATTCCTAGGCTTTGCTAATTTTTATCGACGCTTCATTTGTGGTATTAGCTCTATCGCCAACCCCCTCACATCTCTACTCTGAGGGAAATCTAAGCTCCTAAATTGGAACCCCGCTGCTGATCAAGCTCTGAGTCTACTAAAAGCTGCATTCACCATCGCACCCATCCTTAAGCATCCTGACCCATCTAAACCCTTCATTGTAGAGGTTGATGCTTCTGAAACTGGAGTCGGTGCTGTTCTCTCTCAGCGATTCAGAGACAAACCCAAATTTACCCAGTTGCTTTCTTCTCCAGGAAACTATCTTCAGCAGAACGAAACTATGACATCGGTAATCGAAAACTACTAGCTGTGAAACTAGCCCTAGAGGAGTGGTGACATTGGCTAGAAGGAGCTGAGCATCCTTTCATTGTGTACAATGACACAAGAACCTTGAATACCTCCGAACTGCCAAGCGTATGAATCCACGCCAAGCTAGATGGTCTCTTTTCTTTGCACAGTTCCAGTTTGCACTGTCCTACCACCCAGGTTCCAAGAATGGTTAGGCCAATGCCTTGTCTCACATGCATGCCTCTGAACCCCAAGCCAAAAGTGAGGAGTTCATCTTACCTCCTTCCTGTGTAGTGGGCGCCATCGATTGGGAGTTGGATCAAGAAATATCTAGAGTACCCCGTAATCAGATACCCACCTCATGTCCATCCAATAAGCTCTTTGTTCCACCCAGATTGAGGGTCAAGGTCATCACTTGGGCACATACCTCCATTGCCACTGGCCACCCAGGAGTACAGCGAACTTACCATCTACTGTGAGGAAAGTATTGGTGGCCCAATATGGTAGATGACATCCATCGGGTGGTTTCTTCTTGTTCCACCTGTGCCCAAACCAAAGTGCCCAGAATCCTGCCTGTAGGTAAACTCTTACTATTGCCTGCACCTTAACATCCATGGTCTCATATTTCCATTGACTTTCTCACAGACCTACCAGAATCTCAGGGAAAGACCATGATCCTAGTTGTTATAGACCATTTCTCAAAGTCCATTCGCATCATTCCACTCCCTAACCTGCCATCTGCCTTCAAGACAGCGGAGCTTCTCTTCGAGCACATGTTCTGTTACTTTGGAATACCGGAGGACATAGTCTGCTATCGAGGTCCACAGTTCACCTCTCGTGTCTGGACTAGCTTCATGGAGAAGTTGGGGGTCACCGTAAGTCTCATGTCTGAATATCATCCTCAAGCTAATGGCCAGGAAGAACATGCCAACCAACAGATTGGACAATTTCTCAGTTCCTTTTGTGCCACAAGTCCAGGAGGTTGGGCCAAATTCTTACCATGTGCGGAGTATGCCCAAAATTCCCTTCACCACTCAGCCACACATCTCACCCCTTTCCAATGCATCCTAGGATACCAACCTCCCCTACTGCCCTGGAACAATGACCCATCCGACTCTCCTGCAGTGGATCATTGGTTCTGACGTAGTGAACAGATATGGGAGTGCCAGCGCCTAGAACAAGTTGCCCAAGCAAACAAGTCTTTCACTGACCAGCACCGTAGTCAAGCCCCGCAGTATCAGCCAGGAGACCATGTGTGGTTGGCCATCCGTGATCTGCGACAACGCCATACCTGCAAGAAACTCTGTCCCAGATATATTGGTCCATTTAAAATCCTGAAACAAATCAATGACTCGACCTACATCGTCATTCCCACCTTGCACCATCATTCCATGTTTCCCGGTTAAAACCTTTTATCCCTGGTCCACTAGCAACTGACCTTCCACCTGCCACCCCCCACCCCTCCTGGACATTGAAGGCCAACCTGCATATCTAGTCAAGGACATCTTGAACTCTCACCGCAGGGGCAATCGATTCGAATATCTGGTCGATTGGGAGGGAATACGGACCAGAGAAACAAGCTTGAATACCATCTCAAGACATTCTTGACCCCAACCTCCACCGAGAATTCCATGCCAGACACCCTGAATGCCCTGGTCCTCGCCCTAGGGGAGACCGAGGAGAAATAGTGCTCCCAGAGTGAGCCCTTTGGAGGGGGGGGTCTCTGTCATGAACCCAGTTTCCCAGCCGTCACAGCAGCCTCCAAACATGGCCACCCCGGACTCAAACTCCCATGCACCACCTCGATACTAATCACCTGAATTCTGATCAGCCTTACCTGCACCTCTTCACCACAGTTATCACTGCACCCTTTATAAGAAACCATGTCATGTTTAGTCACCATGAAATATATGTTCTATTCCCTTGTGTTTGACATTGCCAAGCCTTCATAGTCTGCCTGATCCCTTGCTAAAGTACCTTTGCCTGTTTTGACCACGAGTTTCCCTCTAGCCCTGTTACCTCTGTTTGAAAATCGCCTGACCTCCTGCCTGTACTGATTATTGGATTCTGCCTGTCGTTTGAATTGCACTGTTGCCTGATCTTCATTAAACTGCCCTTACTGCATTTGCATCCTATTTCCGGACACCAACATCTTATGGAGTTTTGTGTTCCTTGCCAAAGTCGCCTTTCTAAATGCAATTATTATTGAATTATTTTATTATTTATTTATACAAAATTTACAATCTTAAATATTTAATCAAACTACACAATGATGACTTTATAGAGATTATGGTTTCATTTTCTGTTAATGCATGATTTTCTGTAAAGCTGCTTTGAAACGATGTGTGTTGTGAAAAGCACTATCAAAATAAAAATGTCTTAATTAAAAAAAACTTTATTGTTTTTCTCAGAATAACAAGTTAAATTACTTTTTCAATACCAAACTGGCCTTTTAAATTAACAGATAACAAAGAACTTTGTAAAGAACCCTGAACATTTAAAAAACGACCATCAAATCCATAGATATATAGCCAAATAAAACATTAAGTAGATGTCATAATATTTAAATGGGCATTATGCCACAGAGCCACTGATCATTACATATCAGAACAGCTTGTCTTGTTGAGGCTAATGTTAAGTAAGGCTAGACTAATTTTATCAAGCTGGTTACTAGGCTACAACAATAGTATGCATATATTTTTCTGGATAGCAAGCTAGTTGCTAATGTATTGTTACACCTGCGGTGCCTGCTACTTCTCCTGTACGCCACCAGAGGTCGCCATCCCCTGAGTATTAACATCTCACGAACTATATTTCCCATTATCCTCTGCTCAGACTGATTACTCTCACATCTGTTTCACATTAACCCTGGTTATTTAAGTTTCCTGTTTTCTCATATTCAGTGCGAAGTCTTGTTTGCCTTGTCAACATTTCTGAGCATTATTTACCTATCCTGTTTTCCCTGTGTTTTGACTCCTGCCTGTTCCTCATAATTCCCAGCCTGCTTATGAGTTTTGTGGATGTATTGGCTGTATATTGGATTACCCCTCTGCCTATCGGATTTACTTGGTTTGCCTTTCTGGACTGTCTGCCTGTTGTTTACTATTGCTTGCCTTTTTGTTTTCACTTTTATTTTGCTACTTTGTTTTACTATTTATACTGTTATTAAAACTGCACATGGATCTTAACACACCTGCCTCGGCGTCCTCACTACATGTATAGATTGGCGCTGTTGGGCCTCATGTATTCAGATAGAAAACAAAGGCAGGCCTAACACAGTCGTAAAACCTAACTCAAGCCCCCACAAACCAAGTCATAAATTTTACTGATAAAAATCGTGTCAAAATCAAACAAAGGGAGTCCAAAACAGACTACAAATCCCATGAAGCCTTGCTCACTAAAGGATCGAACTCTCAACTCCTATTGGATGAGGCACACGACAGAACGCACCTCAACCATGACATCATCAGGAGTAGAAATACCTCTGAAATGCTTCCGGGATTTGCTTCCAGCAACTTTGCTCGCCATGTGTAGACGCAGCTCATCGCTGCTCTCAGGTGCAGCCTCGTGGCACAAGGAAGTAACATCCGACTTGAAACTGTGGCCATACAATCTCCATCTCGATGGACGAGTTGAGATTACTCTGTGTTCCACTGAACACTCTAACAGATCCGAAGGAGACCACCGAGCAGTCCGCATCTTCATCTGTTTGCCTGCAGAAGTGAAGAGAAAAGATTTCTTTTCCCTCTTCAATCAAGTCAATGTCGCTGATTTCTCCGCCAGCCCGCCGAGAATCAGCAGCCGTACCGCCCGCCGACAGAGCGAGGAAACGGCCTCCCATCGTCACCCAAGCCTCAAGGAACCGAGTCTGAGTTAAAGGACGGATGAACACACATTCTGCATCCTCATGCGATTCAAGTAAGAGGTTTACGTCTGGGCAGAGATAGAATATTATAGTGTGTTATTCTTGTGTACCAAGGTTATTGTTTGTACAGTTTACGGACCGCCATGTCCGCTCATTATTAATACTCAGGGTATTAATTATCACGAATTTGATTTGCTGTATTGTGGTCCAACCACATTGGACTGTTGTGCATTTCCGCCATCGAGGCTGAGACCGGCAAACTAAGTTTATCCATTAAAGAATCAAAGACCGCTGGACGGTTTACAAGCCGTCCACCGCGTCTCTGAGTGATAAACTAACAGCTGCTTCCTCTCCCACGATCGCGAAACCAGCTTTGGGGCCATCACTTTATTCTCTCTCTCTCTCGCGTACTAACCACACACACGCACACACACTCGCACGCGCGCGATCCCTCACAAACATTCTCGGACACATTTTTGGCTAGTAGATAGCTTCGTGATAAAGCTCAGCTTTGTCCCTAAGCTATCGTACAAGCAGATACACGCGGCATTGACTGGTTTCTCTCCACCAACATTCGTGGCCATATTCTCTGGCCGGAAGTCTCGCGTGACAAACTCTGCAAGAGAGTCACGTCCGCCATTTTGTGCGCGTCCCTCCTTACATACACACACACACACACACTCTCACACACACACCTTATGTGTTATAGGATTATTTTAGTTTCCATATCTAATCATATCACTGTTTAGTTTGTAGTTGTAAGTCAGAAGTTTATTGACTGCATTGTATTAATTATTAATTGATATTACTGCATAAATAAACTTTGTTATATTACAAAGAGAAGTGTTTTGGTTTGTTTTGCATACACCTGTGTCATGCTAACGGGATGTCAGTGCTCGGATTCAAGCCTTCATTCATTGTTTTTTTCCCGAAAATCGATATTCTTCGGATGTCGATTTTCCTAAGAAAACAATCTAATATTGAGACTGTTATACTATCTGGTAATTAGTCCCTGATTCCAGGGTGGTGCCCAGTCAATGTTAATCCTTATTAATATTCTATTGATTTTTGATCATTGATAATTATCTTTGATGACTGTTGAATTTGAATGATCAATAAGCTAGTGTTAATTTTAATTAATGTTTCATCGATGTTAACAATTAATGATTATCTTTGATAATTGTTGATTTAAAGGATTAGAAAAAGCTAACACTGATTCTCATCAATGTTCTATTGATTTTAATAATTAATAATTGTCTTTGATAATTATTAATTATTGCTAATAACCAAACCCGCTCCTAAACGTAGCGCACTACATTTACTGGAGCCCCATATGACGTTTTAATGAGTTAGATTAAATTCATTAATTTAAATATTAATTAATAACTAAAGAAATAATTAGCAATTATTTCTGATAGTAACACTGATCTAAACAACTAGTAAAGCCTTACAGAGCTAGGTGCAAATTTAATAACCACAAGTTCACACTGTATGGTAACATACAATTGGGTGGCGTTCCAACTTGAACTTAATATGGAAATCATTATCATTGCCACATTGCCATTATTAATTACAGGATTTAGTATTAGCTGATTAAAACTGTGTTTTAGTTGTTACTACAAGACACAAATGTTAATGTGTAGCTAGCAGAGTTTTAGCGAACTACTCTTTGGCCACTTGAAAGCAAACTTCATGATTACAATTGCACGTTAGGATTGTCCCCTAGAGGAGCTAATATGTTGGAGGTTTTCCCATGATTCGCTGCCATTTTCTGCCACATTTTACACAAAGGTAAACCATCTTTGGCCAGAAATCCATCTGCATTTTTATGGAACCCAAAAACCTCCACACTTCTGACTTCACCTTATTAGAAGGCAGATAAATGGTCAACTGCATTCCTCCTTCAGCCATGCTTGTGCACGTGTCATTTATGCCACATACATGAAGTGTTGTGAATCTTGATTCGTTGATGGAAAAAAACTACTGTGCGATCAGAAAAATATAAACAGACTTTATGAATGCATTATAAAAATGGGCTTCATAGAAAGTGATACCTTTAATTTTAGCCACTTGAGCCACAGATACATTAATGGTGGGAATCCAACAGAGTATCTTATGTTTGCAAATTTCTTGTTAGCTGTTGTTCGTTTAGTGGGAACTGCCAGCCGTGGAAGATTGGAGGTGTTTTATCAGGATACCTGGGGAACAGTGTGTGATGACAGTTTTGACAGTGTGGATGCTAATGTGGTGTGCAAGATGCTGGGCTACCAGAGGTCCAGCCAAGTGTTCACAGCTACTTCAGGTGACATACCTTTCTGTGGTTAAGAGGGTTATGGATATGGGTGGTGCTATGGTTAATGATTTGTTAAAGGGGCATACAAACTATGGTTTACAAAGACCATTGAATTGCTCTGAGAGGGGTCTGCTTTTGATCTGTTACAGGAAGTGGACGCATCTGGCTGGACGAAGTGAGATGTACCGGGCAGGAGAAGAGCATATTTGACTGTCCGCATGCTGGAATGGGAGTTAATAACTGTAACCACACAGAGGATGTGGGTGTTAGCTGTGTTTGAGTCGAAAACACTTCTCACACACACACAAAAAAAAACTTACTCATAAGGTGGGACTAAAAAGTATTTGGACACTTAAACTGATTGACATTTAAGGACTTTTTCATTTATTGACAATGTTTTGCTTGAGAAATGTGCTTGTGCTATCATTCTTTGAAATAAACGCCTCTTCCTTTTATATTTTGTCATTTAATGCATTGAAATTCAGCCATTTTTAAGTTTGGCTTAAGTGTCCAAATAATTTTGGGGGCTTTTGTAGATGTACACATCAACTCCAAAACAAACTCACCCATTTGTATACCGTTCTTACTAAAAACTGTACTCAACACATACACATAGTAAAAACGTACAGTACTTTTACGATAAAAATTTTACTTTTCACACTCTGAAATGTGTCTTGAAAATGTTGTTCTCTATACATTAAACACTTAAACACTTTCTCGTGATCATTCTCTTGCACTCTCTTGCATTTTGGAGAAACTAATTGACAATTGTCATTCAGAGGGCTTCTCTGCTCCTGATCTCCTCTCCAGGGACCCTCGTCTGTTCTGTCCTCCCTTTCTTTCTCTGTGTTTGTCTGGCTCCTCATTAGTTGAGGGACCCTGGGTAAAGGAAAGGTGGGCTTGGGGGTGAGGTCCCCTGAAGGGCGTAAGAGGCCACACTAATAAATAAATGATGCAGTAGGTGACAGAAATAATAATGAAAGGAAGTGATAGGGTAGCATTCATAAAGAGTTTTAGTCCACTGGGAGAAAAATGCTCATTAGATTATCTGGGTAACTTAAATGCTGATGGTTCATTAAAACTGAAGGACCTGTAAGCTGAACCTGAGAATTCATTACTCAATGAACATCAGAGTTCATTAAGCACAGTAATATTGGTTTGTAACACAATAAGTGTTTTACTAACAAAAATGTTAACAGATTTTAAGACCCCATTAAATAGCTTGAAGAGCAGTTTTCTTTCCTATGTTGACATACAGTATTTCCTGTTGAAGAATTGAGTTGGGACATATTGAAGGGCTTGTCCCTTTTTATAAACAGCCAATGTGTTATGTGCTGTTGCTTTAGTTGGTTATATACTGTAACTTACAGAACTCAAAATTTCCTCCCCAATCCAAAAAGACATTTTTGATACTAAGCTGCATTAATTGAAACTAGGCTGCAAAAATAGCTTGTTCTGAAAACCCTGAATTACTGAAGTCAGAAATCTGAAAACATATTTCCCAATTTTAGCCTTCACATCAATAATGCCAGTTGGGTGTTTAAAAACTGGCCCACCCAGTTACAGTGAAGTAAGGAGAAAGTAGGATAGATGCTATTATTCTAAAACAAAAATAAAACAAAGACAGAACCAAGAGGAGGCAAGGCTAGGCTAGACTGGAATGTGGAACACAGAGAACAATCCAACAACAAACTGCACACATGAGGGAACAAAAATAGGACAGAGGTAATGGGAAACAGGTGCTGCTGATAAGCTGATGAGAGGCTCGAACAAGTGTTGCCATGGAAACGGTGCCCGTGTCACCACATGGCACCTGTGCACACACGTGGAAGAGGGAGACACAACAAACATATGAGACAAAATGAGGATAGACTCACCAGGACCATGACAGTGTTTTAATTTAAAGTACATGTATTTAATTACATCTGTAGTTACACTGTTAACCTTACACCTAAACCTACCCCAACCCTTACCCTAAACCCTAACTCTACCCCTACTCTTAAACCTATCCATACCTCAACCTCAGTAGCAGCAAATGTGAATCTTGGGAGAATTTTGCAAGACAACATGTAGTTACATAATACCATAAATACATTGGATTGTATGTTTTTAAATGTTAATACATAGTAGTTAAAGACAACTTATATAAATTGGGACCAATGCAAGCTTTGCAAAGAGACTGTTATTGAAGGTTAATTGGACAATGCAAAATATACACTCACTGAGCACTTTATTTGGAACACCTGTACACATTTTCACACAATTATCTAATCAGCCATTTGTGTGGCAGCATTGCAATGCATAAAATCATGCAGATACGGGTCAGGAGTTTCAGTTAATGTTCACATCAAGCATTAGAATGGGGAAAAAATTTGATCTCAATGATTTCGACCATGGCATGATTGTTGGTGCCAGACGGGCTGGTTTAAGTATTTCTGTAACTGCTGATCTCCTTGGAATTCCAAGCACAACAGTCTCTAGAGTTTACTCAGAATGGTTCCAAAAACAAAAACATCCAGTGAGCGGCAGTTCTGCGAATGGAAATGGCTTGTTGATGAGAGGACAAGGGAAAAATGGCCTGACTGGTTTGAGCTGACAGAAAGGCTATGGTAACTCAGATAACCACTCTGTACAATTGTAGTGAACAGAATAGCATCTCAGAATGCACAACATGTTGAACCTTGTACTGGTTATTGATGTTATAGCTAGTTTGTTGTAAAATGTTATTTGATTATAATCTTGATCAACTGTTTTGGAGGCTTCCATCTTTACCCATTCAAGTAGATACTGTAGGATCTGCACTTCTATCTGTGTGACCTGACTTGCCTGAAAGGGATTTTAACTGACAGCTTTGCCATTGATTTGTCAGGTGTTTTTAAGTTATTTTTTCATTATTATTAATGAAAAAAAAAGTTTTTGACACACAGAAACCTTATACATCAAGTGGACCGCTGTAACCTAACCTCAAGTCATTGAGTTTTAAAATCATTTGTCATATAGGAATTAATTCCCCATAATACTTAAGCAACAGGAATGGGAAATATTTTATTTATTTCAGAAAAATATTTTGTCTTGATACCAACTGAGGAAGTGGAACTGCTTAGGTTTCTGTTAGACTTTCTGTAAAATTTTGTGTTTGTGTGAGGGTGTGTATGTGGTGTAAATTATCTGTATGGAGACACTGCTCTTGATCAAAATGTGCTGACTGACATTTCCATAGCTAAGTGTTTACACCCTGGTTCCTAAAATACAACTTCCACAGAAAGAAGTAAGTTGTCATAATGTTCTGGGCAATCAAGCAATCAATCTAAAAATATTACTCTAGGAAAAAAAACACACACACACACATTGTGGCTCTGTGAGTGAAAGGTTTTCACAAAAGAGGTCTATATAATACCTGGAGAAAGCTACATTCACATTCATCTCAAAGCAAAGTTGCCCCCAAGGACATAGGCAACCAGCATGCTGCATCTTTGCTCATAAGTACCCAGTTCTGGATACAGGTTGTTTTTGAGTCAATCAACCGAGCAAGTATGTTTTCCTCTGATTTAAAGTATCACTATATTTTAGAACAGAATTGATGTTACTGTCAATGATTAACAATTTCTAGAGGAACAGAAAACATGGCATTTTTTAATCTACCAAATATAACATTTGATTCATTTGTTATAAACAAGGGCAAGTTTCTGTGTTTACACCTGTTGCTGTGTTGCTGTGATGAGAGAATGAATGAGAGACCGAGATTTTGCATGTCCACAAACACATTACACACACATGTACCACAGCTGCATGTACACAGTCTGGTTGCTGGCATTTCTGTTACATCAAATATACACATATTTGTGTTTGCATCGTGTTTGTATTGTGTTTTTGCTGTTTAATGTTTGTAAATTCTGCTGTTAATATCTCGTCTCATTCTGGTTCCAAGTCGGTCACTGAAAGGAGGAAGCAAGATGCTGCATATACTTGCCGCACTACTGATTTCTCACTGTGAAGCGATGAGAGATGCGCTCTCCTCCCTTCAGTCAAAAATCCTAATGAAATGGCATTGTGCTCTTGCTTATATTCCATGCAATGACATGCGCATCGGGGGTGGAGCACCAAGTGCCATCTGCCAAAAGAATGGTGTGATCGTAAAGGGCTTCAGTGTCATGGAATGCATCAGATATGAGGGCCCAATTGCAGTAATAATTCAAATAAATTATTTTTTTGTAAGAGAAAACCTCTGCCCAGGATGGACAGAGAGGCCAGGGTGGAGCCAGAGAGGAACCCAAAAACCAAGGCCAAGTAAAGGCAGCTAGGTTCAGCACCAAATAATTTTCGGCTACAGGGCAGACAGGGTCAGTTGCAGCTGCTGGGCAGAGGTCAGATGGGTTAGTGGGAGCCGCTGAGCAGTGAGTGAGGTCAGACTGGGCAGGGCCCCCGAAGGGCTGCACAGACTGGGCAGGGGCCCCAGAAAGCTAGACAGACTGGGCATGGGCTCCAGAGGGCTGGACAGACCGGGCAGGGGCCCCAGAGGGCTGGACAGACTGTTCATTGGCAACGGCAGGGCAGAGGCTGAGTTCCATGGCAGCTGCTGGGCTGAGGGTGAGGCTGGCGCGGGGTCATACTGGGCAGTGGCTATTGGACAGTTTGAGTTGCGGCCGCAGGGAGCACTGACTGGGCGACGGCCACTGGATAGGAATCAGTCTGGATGGCAGCCACTGGACAAGGGTAAGTCTTGTTGACAGCTGCTGGACAGGGATCAGTTTAGGTGTCAGATGCAGAAAACTGGATGGACTGACAGGTGGCCGCTGGACAGGGGTCAGTTTGGACAACTGCAGCTGGACAGGGGTCAGGTTGGACGATGGCCAGGGGGGACTGGACAGGTTTGTCAATGGCCACAGGTGAAGGGACATTAGTGGCCGCCCAGGGGACAGCAGCGGAATCGGACCCCTCCAGATGTGCTGCAGTGGACTCTGACCCTTCCAGGTGCACTGCAGCAGACTCTGACCCCTCGTGGCGAGCTGCAGTGGACTTTGACCCCTCATGGTGAGCTGCAGTGGACTTAGACTCCTAAAGGGGTGCTGCAGTGGACTCTGACCCCTCCAGGGGTGCTGCAGTGGACTCGGACCCCTCATGTCTAGCTGCAGCTGACTAGAACCCTCCAGGGGTGCTGCAGTGGACACAGACGCAGGAACCCCTCTTTTCTTCCCACAGCAGCCCATCTTTTCTTTCTCGGAGAGATAGGATGAGTGGCCACAGCATCCACCACCAGTGAGGGAGTTTCTCCTTCTCCAAGGCTTTCTCCTTCACCCATCTCTAGGACACAAGATCTGATGGGTTCATTCAGACCAGCACTAAAGAGTTGCATAAGGCTGGCCTGATTGTAACCCAGACCCAAGGACAGCACCAGAAACTCCAATGCATACCCCTTCAGCGACTTGTCATCCTGCCGAAGATCAAAGAGTTTCCTGGACTGCTTAGCTTGACGTCTAGCAGAAGGACATGAACAAAAAGAAAAAAAAATTAATTCCTGCTGGGTCCATAGCTGGTTGGATCATTCTGTCACAGAATGTGTCAGAAATGAGGACCCAATTGAAGGAATGAGTAAAATACATTATTTTATTGAACAAAAGAAAAACAAACATATAGGAAACACAAAACTCTCATGAAGGAGAAAACTGTTAAGAAAACAAAAGGAACAAAACATGATAACAAACTGGTAGCTGATAAACAAGATAACAAATCAGACAGGAGTAGAACACGAACACCGGTCAACAGACACTGGAACGAAATGATCTGACAAACAAAAGAGGAAAGGGATCACAATATATACAGACAAAACAAATGAGGAACAGGTGAAGACAATCAACATGATGAGGACTAAAATAGGGGTGGGGCCAGAGTTGAATCCTCCGGGTAAACCGTGCGGACCCAACCCATTTACCTCTCAACGGTTTCACGCCCTCTTGAACTCACTCTTCAAAGTTCTTTTCAACTTTCCCTTACGGTCCTTGTCGACTGTCGGTCTCGTGCCGGAATTTAGCCTTAGATAGAGATTATCACCCACTTTGGGCTGCATTCACAAAGAACCCAACTCCGAGAAGACCATACTCCGGCAGGGCGGGGGCCGTTACCGGCCTCACACCGTCCTCAGGCTAAGCTTTCATCAGAAGGACTTAAGCCCCTGGCCCGTGCCAGGAGAAGGCGGTCTTACATATGCCACATTTCCCACGCCCTGGGGAGGGGCGGGGTTTTTGCACTGGTCTCTTTCCTCTTCAATCATTGCTACTGGGGGAATCCTGGTAAGTTTCTTTTCCTCCACTTAGTAATATGCTTAAATTCAGCGGGTTGTCTCCTCTAATCTGAGGTCGTAAGCAGAGCCGAGTGAGCAGCTGCCAAGTTGGGGTACTCATGTTTGGACTTGAGTCCAAATCATGAGTCCAATTTTAATGGACTTGGACTTGTCACAGACTTGGGTGCATTTTTACTCGGACTTCACTCGGACTTGAGCCTTTGGGATTCTGGATTTTTCAGAGTCCATGACATTTGTGAAAAATATAAAAAATTAAAAATAAATAAATAACAAAGCAGAAATTAATGAACACATCTCTGTCTGCATGCAGCTGTATTAGCCCCTGAAGTCATAGATGTAGTCAGAGTTGTTTCACTATGTTTATGCAAACACACACACACACACACACATATGCACATGCACAGGCACCCTCATCCAGTACACTTGAATGTTACTACAGAGAATGCTGTATAACATCGACTACCAAGGTGTCTGGCACGACGAAAACATAAAGACGGGTATGTATCCAGTGTAACAGAAACTAAACAAGGCAGTTTCACATGACACGGGACCTGACAACTGGTAAAATTGCGTGTGGTATTTGTGCAGCCAAGATGGTGCTCACATTGCGGTTTCATCATTGTTAAAATCTTAAAATCAAGAACTTCATTGAGTCAAGTCACCCACATCATGTCTCTCACAGTTTACTAAAAACAGCATATTGAAATAAAAATACATAAAAATAGTACTAATATTGGATATTAAGTCTTTTAGGCATAATGTATAATGTAATGTAATTATACACATGTAGGCTTCTGTAGTCTGTTGTGGTCCACGCAGTGTTGTCAGCTTGAAATGGTCTATAATAGCTTGATGAATTAACTTTGTAACTTTTTAAATAGTCGTGGGGGAAAAAGCGTTATTGCTAAAGCAGACAGCAACTCTAAACAGATAAACAGCACCTATATATTATTGATTGACTATTTTCAAAGCATTGAGGAGCTGTTTAAAATGAATTCTTTTACAGCATTTGTCCACTATTCACAACATTCAACCATTCACAATAAAATATTAGGATATTTTGGCCAGTGAAATGTTTTGTTTATAATTTAATTATAGACTATAAAATACATTTATTAATCGATGACAGATTTTGTGTATGAATCTAAACTTCATGTTACGAGATTAATTTAGTTGGTTATGACGTTTTTATTTAAAAAATATTTATATATTTTATTTTTATTGTAAACCACTGGGTAACTTATGCGCGTCTTTTTTAGCCTACATAACTGACACTTTTGAAGGACAATTCTGTTATGTTTATGACTCAAAATTATTATTCTCCATCTTTTTGTGGTTAAAGAAGAGCTCAATTAAATTTTCTTTGATTGGTATTTAAAGATTTCAGACTGATTGCAGACCAACGTGGCTGCCGCTCAAGCAAATATCAATGATTATTATTATTATTATCTTCTGTGGCAGCAGCTGCAAGATGCACATGGACGCATCAGGGATTTAGGTACACACGCAGAACTGCCCTGCATTGTGTGGTTTCCCACAAATTAACTAGAAAATCATGTCCGTGACGACATGGCCCTAATATTGTCAGTGGGCTTTTCCAGTGTTTTTGGATGTATTGTGAGATGTAACTTCTCAGCGAGTGCTAATTACTACCATGCTGACTCATTTGTATGTACTGTTGTGGCAGCGGGGGCGTGGTCAAGCATCTCTCCGGAGAGAGAAAGTGGTAAGGGCGCTTACACCTGAGCTAAATTATGTCTAACACCTGTCTCTAATTTCAGTGAGCACGGGGAGAGCGGCATAAATAGAGCCAGACTGCAAGTAGACGAGAGAGAGAGCCTGGGCACTGATTGTGAAGCCAAGAGTCTGTTGTTGCAAAGTTGAGAGTGTATTTGTGAAATAGCTTGTGGATTTTAGACTGCATTATTGAACAGCGCAAAAGCCTTGAAAGACTGTGTTGACTGCAGTAAGGAAAATAAACGCTTACCTGAACCAGGAAAAGCTGCTTCTCGCTTCCTCTTTACACTGGTGCCGAAACCCGGGAACTGAAGTTTGGTTGAAAATGGATGGAAATCGCCTCATAGAGTCCTCCCAGTTGGCGGAGATCCTCCACACCCTCGCTGGCCTACATCGGGGCTACCAGCAATCCCTGCTTGAGCTTCAGCAAGATCAAGACCACCGGTTTGTGGAGCTCATGCGCGCACAAGCAGAGGACCGACAGGTGATCCGGAGCCTTCTCAGCCAGGAGGCAGCCCCAGCCGCGACCCCGGACACCCACACGCCGTTACCCCAGCCTGCGTTACAAAAGATGGGGGTGGAGGATGACCCAGAGGCATTCCTGGATCTCTTTGAACGCACTGCCGAGATCTGGGGCTGGCCGCTCGACCAGTGGGCGGCCTGACTCATTCCGCTACTGTCCGGGGAAACCCAGCTTGCGGCTCAACAACTACCAGCGATGAGCCTCCTGGCCTACGAAGACTTAAAAAAGGCCATCCTGCAATGGGTTGGTCGGAGTCCGGAAGAAAGTCGTCAGCTCTTCTGGAGCCTGAAGTTGGAGAACTCCGACCGCCCGTTTGCCTTCGCCCAGCGGCTCCGCGACGCCAGCCGAAAATGGTTGCCCGCGGCGTCGACGCGATCATCGACCAGGTGGTACTGGAGCAATTAATACGACAACTGCCAAAAGGGACAGCGGAGTGGGTCCAGTGCCACCGCCCGGCGTCGCTGGAGGAAGCTATCCGGCTTGCGGAGGACCACATGGCGGTGATCCCGAGGGTGGAAGAGCCCTCCCTCTCTCTCTCTCTCTCCCCCTGTCTCATTCCCCTCCCCTGTCTCCTCTCATTCTGCTCTCTCTGCAGGTCCCGTTCCTGCCCCACGCAGACGAGGAGGACTTCAGCCACGGAGACCAGTTCCCCGGGTGTGGGAGGCATCACTTTCCCCTATACCAATGCCCCGCCGCTCTCCCCCTCGGGGGGGGGGGCGCCCGCCGACGCAAGTGCGGGCGTAGCGCCTGGGCCGGCCTGCCGGAGGTGCGGAGACCCGGGCCAATTCTGAGATCAGTGCCCTCTGATGGAGCTGGGGACAGTGGTGCAGGTCTCTGACCTCCCACAGGCTGCCCCCAACCGGGCCAGAGCGTACCGGATACCGGTAAGTGTCAAGGGGGGTACTCACCAAGCGTTGGTGGACACCGTGTGTAATCAAACCACTATCCACCAACGCTTGGTTCAACCCGAGGCATTGGTCACAACTAAAACGGTGAAGGTGAAGTGTGTACACGGGGATATTCACAAGTATCCGGTGGTGACCCTGACAATTAAATTTCGGGGGAAAAAGCATAGAGTGGAGGCTGCGGTTAATTCCCGCCTCACCCATCTGCTGATTTTGGGGACTGATTGGCCTGATTTTAGAGTTTTATTAAAGGGAATTTGCGCGGATGGGTCTTGTGTGAAAATAGGGAGATGTGTGATGCGCGATGCTCTGGCAGGGGAGGCGGAGCCGGGGCTGACCTCGACAGCTCCACGTCATGATGACGAGAGAGGGGGAGAGGCTGCAGCCCCTCCCCTTCACAGGGAATTCCCTGACGGGGATTTCCCTTTGGAGCAATCGCAAGACGAAACCCTCAAACACGCCTTTGACCAAGTGAGAGTCATCGATGGTCAACGACTCCAGCCTGACATCGCACTTTCATACCCCTATTTTGCAATTATAAATGAGCGGTTGTATCGAGTGACACAGGACACTCGGACCAAAGAGGATACAACCCAACTGTTGATTCCAAGGAGCCGTCAGGAAATGGTATTCCAGGCGGCTCATTATAATCCCATGGCAGGTCATCTAGGAGAAAGGAAAACACTGAACCATCCAATAGCCCGTTTCTATTGGCCGGGCATTGGCGGCGATGTCCGAAGGTGGTGTGCGGCATGCCACGAATGCCAGCTGGTTAACCCACCGGCCACCCCAAAAGCGCCATTGCGCCCTCTCCCTCTGATCGAGGTCCCCTTTGAGAGAATTGGAATGGACCTCGTCGGGCCATTAGAACGGTCAGCATGCGGACATCACTTTGTATTGGTCCTAGTGGACTATGCAATGCGGTATCCGGAAGCAGTGCCTCTTCACAACATCTCAGCACGCAGTGTCGCGGAGGCACTATAATCTCCTATAAAAAATAATCTCCCGGGTGGGGATTCCGAAAGAAATCCTCACCGATCAAGGCACAACATTTATGTCACGAACACTACGCGAACTGTAAGAGTTATTAAATATTAAATCGATTCGCACCAGTGTTTACCATCCTCAAACGGATGGCCTGGTGGAACGATTTAATAAAACCCTCAAAAACATGATTCGTAAATTCATGCACGATAATTCTAGAAATTGGGATAAATGGCTCGACCCCCTGTTATTTGCAGTATGAGAGGTCCCGCAAGCCTCCACTGGCTTCTCCCCATTCAAGCTGCTGTATGGGCGACGCCCACGTGGCGTGCTTGATGTAATGCGAGAGGCCTGGGAGGAAGGACCTTCAAACAGTAAAAATGAAATTCAGTACGTTCTTGATCTTAGAGCAAAACTCCATACCTTGGGGCAACTAACACAGGAAAAATTAGCTCCAAGCTCAAGAACGACAGCGCTGACTGTATGACAGGGGAACTCAGCTAAGGGAATTTGCACCGGGAGATAAAGTGCTTGTATTGCTTCCCACATCGAGCTCTCAATTACTCGCCAAGTGGCAAGGACCCTTTGAGGTCACACGACGAGTGGGAGATCTTGATTATGAGGTTAAACGAACCGATAGAGGGGACGCACGTCAAATATACCACCTCAATCTCCTAAAATTGTGGAGGGAGGCGGTTCCCGTGACGTTGGCTACGGTGGTTCCTGAGAAGGCGGAGCTCAGACCGGAGGTGAGTTCAAAACATAAACAGTTCACCCCGGTCACTTGCGGAGACCACCTCTCACCGAGCCAACTCGCGGAGGTTGCTAAGTTGCAACAGGAGTTTGCAGATGTGTTCTCCCCTCTACCGGGACGTACAAACCTCATCCATCACCACATCGAGACCGAGCCGGGGGTGGTGGTACGTAGCCGCCCCTACCGACTACCCGAACACAAAAAGAAAATTGTTCGGGAAGAATTGGATGCAATGCTTGATATGGGGGTAATAGAAGAATCCCACAGCGTTTGGTCCAGTCCAGTTGTTCTAGTGCCTAAGAGCGACGGGTCTGTTTGATTCTGTGTGGATTATAGGAAAGTCAACGCGGTGTCTAAATTTGATGCATATCCAATGCCTCGCGTTGATGAGTTGCTCGATCGGTTGGGCACTGCTCGTTTTTATTCGACATTGGATTTGACGAAGGGTTATTGGCAGATCCCCTTGACACCAATTTCCCGTGAGAAAACCACCTTCTCCACACCGTTTGGATTACACCAATTTGTGACACTTCCATTTCGTTTGTTTGGAGCCCCGGCTACGTTTCAGCGTCTCATGGACCGAATCCTCAGACCGCATTCAGCTTACGCCGCTGCCTATTTAGATGACATCATCATTTATAGCAATGATTGGCAGCGGCATATGCAACATCTGAGGGCGGTTCTGAGATCGCTGCGCCGGGCGGGACTCACAGCGAATCCGAAGAAGTGCGCGATTGGACGGGTGGAGGTACGGTATCTGGGGTTCCACTTGGGCCACGGGCAGGTGTGTCCCCAAATTGACAAGACAGCGGTGATTGCGACCTGCCCGAGACCCAAGACCAAAAAGGGGGTGAGACAGTTCCTGGGGCTGGCTGGCTATTATAGAAGGTTCGTGCCTAATTATTCGGACGTCACCAGCCCGCTGACTGATCTCACTAAAAAGGGAGCTCCAGATCCGGTCCAGTGGACGGAGCAGTGTCAACAGGCGTTCACGCAAGTTAAAGCCGCACTTTGTGGAGGGCCGCTGTTACATTCACCTGACTTCTCTCTCCCTTTTGTTTTACAGACAGATGCTTCAGACAGGGGGCTGGGGGCCGTACTCTCGCAGGTGGTGGAGGGGGAGGAGCGCCCGGTGCTGTACATTAGCCGTAAGCTCTCGTTAAGGGAAACTAAGTACAGCACCGTGGAAAAGGAGTGTCTCGCCATCAAGTGGACGGTCCTCACTCTCCGATACTACCTGCTGGGGCGGGCCTTCACCCTCTGCTCGGATCATGGCCCACTCCAGTGGCTCCACCGCATGAAAGATACTAACACCCAGATCACCCGTTGGTATCTGGCTCTTCAGCAGTTTAAGTTCAAGGTGGTCCACAGACCGGGGGCGCAGATGGCTGTCGCCGACTTCCTTTCCAGGAATGGGGGGGAGTGGTAGGCAGGCCGGATGCCGCCCCGGCCTGAGTCGGGCGGTGGGGATATGTGGCAGCGGGGGCGTGGTCAAGCATCTCTCCGGAGAGAGAAAGCGGTAAGGGTGCTTACACCTGAGCTAAATTATGTCTAACACCTGTCTCTAATTTCAGTGAGCACGGGGAGAGCAGAATAAATAGAGCCAGACCGCAAGTAGCAAGAGAGAGAGAGAGCCTGGGCACTGATTGTGAAGCCAAGAGTCTGTTGTTGCAAAGTTGAGAGTTTATTTGTGAAATAGCTTGTGGATTTTAGACTGCATTATTGAACAGCGCAAAAGCCTTGAAAGACTGTGTTGACTGCAGTAAGGAAAATAAACGCTTACCTGAACCAGGAAAAGCTGCTTCTCGCTTCCTCTTTACAACTGTATTTTCCCAAATCAGTCGGCAGATAGAGAAAAAAGATTCAGAAAAAATCTCAGTATAGATTATTATTTCTTTAGATAGCGATAATTTTAAATAAAACTAAATAAAACTCAATTGACAAAAATGAGGCAAGTGCCATGCCAATATGCCAAAGGGTGGTGAAGTTATGATGGGCTCAATTTTAGCCTTCAAGCCATGTCGCATGACACCTAGTTAGGGACTGCCCCTGGACTCTGGCCCAGGCTTGATAAAAAGGTCCTTTCCAACGACACCAGGAACACCTCTAGCCCAGAGGAAGCCGAGATAAGGCCTGCTTACCCACCCTCTGCTGCTGGACCACAGAGACGCTACAGAGGACGGTCGTGGCCGACATAGATATCAGCTTTGACAGCAGCCCCGCCACTCACGACACACACACCTGTGGTTTGGAACCGGGTCAGAGGTGACTTCTCCTAACCCTAAACTCAATCTACCTGTCTCAATGCAGGACTTTGAAGAATTCTTAGGAGTGTTAGATGCATATTACACAGCAATCACTGACATTGTCTCAAAAGCATTCAAGCTGTATTAAGGACATGTATGATTTTGTTAATAAACTTAAAGGATTGAAGGTATCATTGAATATATCTTGTTCTCTATAGACATTAACACATTGTACACCAATATAGACACAGCTTTGGGTTAACAGGTGGTTAGGAGGGCTTTCCAGGCATATCCTGACCCCAAGAGACCAGATAATGCAATATTGGATTTGCTGGAATTGTATTTGAAAGGGGGTTCAGTGGAAAGGAGGAGGCGAGAACCGGCTTAATAATATAAATAATAATTTAATAAACAATTTAAACAAACACACAATCAAAAACCACACAGTGCAGCTGCCTGCAATTCTCTCTCTCTGTCGAACTGTCGTCCCCAGCCGCCTTTATCCCTCGCGCGCCCCATCAGGCTGATTGGGGACCGGGTGTGTCTCATTCCAGCCCGGCCCCGCCCTCCTCGGCTCTACAGTATTCTTAGTAGAAATTATTTTGAATTTAATAGTCTATTTTATTTACAAATTCATGGAACAGCAGTGGGTAAAAGTTTACTCCTGTGTATGCTAATATATATATGATCATGTGGGAGTAAACAGCTTTTCATAAATGCAGACTGTATAAACGGCTTGCATGTTACGGCCCCTTTAAGACTTTATTTCAGACATTTCGAGTAATGCACCAAGAGAGTATGTGAGAGAAAGGGTGAGCAGAAAGAAGTTTGGAGAGTTATATGTGTTGAAAACTTGCATCTACGTGAGTTTATAGTAATTATGTTCTAGTGAGTGAGCGTGTTTAGCGTGCACTCATTTCATGCATGTTTGGCTATACGTGAGTTGTTAGAACAAATGATTACATTAGTAATAGTGTTTGCACATTATTATTTCATATGCTAATTGTTTGTGTGTAAGATATCTGGTGTAAATTACCAATCTCGATGTGAACTGATGATGTTTAATGTTAAATGGCTTAGTCAGATATTTGCTTACTGATAGTGTCGGGCGAGTGCTTCCAATCTAACAGTCCTCAGAGTCACACCCAAATTTTCATTGTTCTTACTGCGATAAGCACTCCACAGGTGGCAGAGCATGCTGGTTACCGGCACAAGCAGGTGATGAGGGTTTGGGATGAGCCATGTTACTGACAAACTCTTGAGTAATAATCTGCTGAAAAACTATTCACAATTTGGCCGGGAACATCAGTGCAAAAGCAACCTTCCTTTGATGTAAGAGTTTCTTGCATTCCTTGAATCGATCATGTTTCACTCTTGTCGAATTCGCAAAGTCTGGGAACAAGAAAATGCTGTGGTTCTTCCAAGAAAGCCTTCCTTTACACCTCACCTCACGTAACACGAGATCTTTATCGGATGATGGCCAGAATTGATCGGGGTCTGCCTCCCTCCGCGGATCTCTGAGTAGGAACCCTGTGAGCTCACTCGATTTCCAGCTTATGGCCTGCTATGTCGCGCAGACTCGGAAAGAGCCCATCAAGAAATTTCACCATATCTCAACCTTCTTCGTCTTCAGGAATTCCAACAAATCTGACATTATTTCACCGGCTACGATTCTCCAAGTCTTCCAGCTTTACCCAGAGGTGCTCCAAATCTACTATGGTCACTATCGGATTAGCAGCTAATTCCCTCTCCGATGACTCCAGATAATCTATCCGTTTCTCGACTTCCATCACTCTTGTAACCATATCAGTGAATTTATTCACCATGACATATTACAGCAAGATCCTCCAAGTCAGCAACGACCTTCGTCAGCATTGCCGACACGTTCAGCAATTCACACCGAAACTCTTTCACTTCTCCGGCCAAACTGACTCCTTGGTCCGTGGCCTCCAGGAAGGCATCAGCTTGAGCACATAAGTGTCTTTTAATGTCTCCAGAGCCCAAGGATTTTGAATTCTTTGACATATTTTCTTCCTAGAACAGTTAAGGATAGAGGGTGTATCGAATCTCACTGATTTATGACATGAAAAGTACTAAAACTAGCAAAGTGCGCAGAGCTCACCATTCAAATGTCCAAACCTCACATGGCATCATGTGACTCTAGTATGTGTTTACTTAACATAAATCCCTTTCTCACTAAAGGCTGTGTGTGGACATTCGGTTTCAATGGCAATCCCTGAATAGATAAGTACACAATCACACACATTTTCATGGTAAAGTTCACTCTCTGCACGCGCCCTGTATGTATGTGTGTGTGTGTGTGTGTGTGTGTGTGTGTGTGTGTGTGTGTGTGTGAAAGACAGAGAGAGAGAGAGACAGACATACAGCACCCAGAGAGAGATAGAATTCACGTATGTGATGCACTAGATTTAATTATGTGTTTGACATTTAGAGAATTTAGAAATCCCGACAGGTCGCTTTTTAAGGTTCGAAAAAAGAGGAAACATCCATGAAAAGAGGACGTTGGTCATAATAGGTTCCATTTAAAAATCTTCAGATTTGAGGCACATGCCTTTGCATTATTGCTGCATTAACAAGTGCCACCTTCTCACGCACTGAGAACAACTTGGTCTCTCCCTCATTCACATACACTCAAAGCATTCACCATTCATTTGGGCATGAGATATGAACCATGTAAAGATGATTAATAAAACAAAGGCTTGGTTTAAATGTTTTTCATCTTTGTTATCTTCCAAAATGTTGGACAGTATTTGGAATTATCTGCAATGTTTTTTTTTTTTTTTTTTTAAAAAAAGGCAAGTGACAGAGAATTAGTTTAATGCAACCTCTGATTATTAAATCTGGTTTGACTCAGAATGTTTCAGCATTGGCAGCTTTTGGGGGGCTTATCATTGTGATTCAAGTAGTCTTTAAGCCACCTGTAGTTGTTATAACACCCTATAAAAACACATAATTATCCAGACCCTTAGCTGCTCGCCATCACCAGTAACATTAGTCTAGCTGATAACATCAACTAAGCGGACATGTGGAGCATCCAAGAGGCAGTCTCTCACCGTAATGGTGCCGCCCATGGAGAAGTCAGAAAAAAGGTGGATACATGCAGTTTTACAAATTATTATTTGAAAAAGTCCTGGCATTGATAGAGTTGTGGCAGATTCCCCAAAACAGCAATCGAAGCACAGTCGAATCAAAGAATTCTCAGAGAAGCAAAGTTCTGATTCCAAAAATAGACTTTTATTACAGAGTAACAAAGCTGAGGTGGTCCATGGAGAATCTAAAATTACACTTTATAACATGCATATTTTATACAGTTTCCGTTCTCCTTATCTCTTTGGGCGATGGCCTCTTCATCCAATAAAATCATCTTATGCCCCCCTAGTTTCATCACCACAATCTCCCTTCTAGCTGGTCATCCTGACCCAACTTGCTTCAATGGTGGCAAAAGCACGACTATTTCATTTTTTATGTATAAAATGCACTGTAATCACTTCATATGGTTACATATTTGATATTGACTATCAATCATTACTTTCTGCATTAATTTGATTAGTGTATTAAATGATTTCCCTTATTAGTAGTGTGAGCTGCAACAGGAGGTGTTTGATCCTCAACACACACACATCTCTCCCCATCCCTCCAGTATTATTACACACATTCATTTCATCTCGTTTCTAGCACTAATTAAGGCACATATATTATCTGCATCTTTCAGGCACCAGGTAGTGCCTGACTCTGCTCTAATTAAAACATTAGATCATCCTTTTATTATCGACACACACATCTCCTTCTTGGTTATTCACAGAAAGGGTTGTTGGGCCTCATGTATTCAGATAGAAGTCAAAGGCAGGCCTAACACAGTCATAAAACCTAACTCAGGCCCACATACTAAGTCATACATTTTACTGATAAAAATCGCACCAAAATCAAACAAAGGGAGTCCAAAACAGACTACAAATCCCATGAAGCCTTGCTCACTAAAGGATCGAACTCTCAACTCCTACTGGATGAGGCACACGACAGAACGCACCTCAACCATGACATCATCAGGAGTAGAAATACCTCTGAAATGCTTCCGGGATTTGCTTCCAGTAACTTTACTCACCGTGTGTAGATGCAGCTCATCGCTGCTCTCAGGTGCAGCCTCGTGGCACAAGGAAGTAACATCTGACTAGAAACTGTGGCCATACAATCTCCATCTCGCTGGACGAGTTGAGATTACTCTATGTTCCACCGAACACTCTAACGGATCCGAAGGAGACCGCCGAGCAATCCGCATCTTCATACGTTTGCCTGCAGAAGTGAAGAATAAAAGAGTTCTCTTCCCTCTTCAATCAAGTCGACGTCGCTGATTTCTCCACCAGCCCGCCGAGAATCAGCAGCCGTACCGCCCGCCGACAGAGCGAGGAAACAGCCTCCCGTCATCACCCGAGCCTCAAGGAACCGGGTCGGAGTTAAAGGACGGATGAACACACATTCTATGTCCTCGTATGATTCAAGTAAGAGGTTTATGTTGGGCAGAGATAGAATATTATAGTGTGTTATTCTTGTGTATCAAGGTTATTGCTTGTACAGTTTACAGACTGCCATGTCCGCTCATTGCTAATACTCAGGGTATTAATGATCACAAATTTGATTTGCTGTATTGTAGTCCAACCACATTGGACTGTTGTGCATTTCCATCATCACGGGTGAGACCGGCAATCTGAGTTTATCCATTAAAGAATCAAAGACCGCGGGACGGTTTACGAGCCGTCCACCGCATCTCTGAGTGATAAACTAACAGCTGCTTTCTCTCCCACGATCGCGAAACCGGCTTTGGGGCCGTCACTTAATTCTCTCTCTCTCTCATACTAACCACACACACACACACACGCGACCCCTCACAAACATTCTCGCACACATTTTTGGCTAGTAGATAACTTCGTGATAAAGCTCAGCTTTGTTGCTTAGCTATCTTACAAGCGGATACACTCGATAACTGGTAGACGCCATTGACTGGTTTCTCTCCGCCCACATTCGCTGCCATATTCTCTGGCTGGAAGTCTCGCATGACATACTCTCCACGAGAGTCACGTCCGCCATTTTGGACATACACACACACACACACACACACACACACACACACACACACTCGCTCTCACACACACACACCCTCATGTGTTATAGGATTATTTTGATTTCCATATCTAATCATATCACTGTTTAGTTTGTAGTTGTAAGTCGGAAGTTTATTGACTGCATTGTATTAATTGATATTACTGCATAAATAAACTTTGTTATATTACAAAGAGAAGTGTTTTGGTTTGTTTTGCATACACCTGTGTCATGCTGACGGAATGTCAGTGCTCGGATTCAAGCCTTCATTCATTGTTTTTTTATTCAAAAATCGATATTCTTCGGATGTCAATTTTCCTAAGAAAACAATCTAATATTGAGACTGTTATACTATCTGGTTATTAGTCCCTGATTCCAGGGTGGTGCCCCTTCAATATTAATCCTTATTAATATTATATTGATTTTTGATAAGTGATAATTATCTTTGATGATTGTTGAATCTGAATGATCAATAAGTTAGTGTTAATTTTAATTAATGTTTCATCGATGTTAATGATTAGTGATTATCTTTGATAATTGTTGATTTAAAGGATTTTAAAGAGCTAACATTGATTCTCATCAATGTTCTATTGATTTTAATAATTAATAATTATCTTTGATAATTATTAATTATTGCTAATAACCAAACCCGCTCCTAAACGTAGCGCACTACATTTACTGGAGCCCCATATGAGGTTTTAATGAGTTAGATTCAATTAATTAATTTAAATATTAATTAATAACTAAAGCAATAATTACCAATTATTTCTGATAGTAACACTGATCTAAACAACCAGTTAAGCCCTACAGGGTCATACAGAGAGAAACAGTGAGAGGGTGTAATTCTCCATAGAGAAGTTCAGTTGTATTTTTCCACTGATTTGCACTTTGATTATTAAACCGAGTAAATGATAATTAAATCAATAAATGAATGATTAAATATCTAACATATTGAATAACTTTCATAATGCAGTTATTCATAGTACATTGATTACACATTGTCATGTTTAGATCATTGCATATTGCATACATATTAATTCAATTATCAAAATGGATTAACTGAATGATTAAATGAAAATGTTCCATATATTCCCCCCTTTGGGGCTTATATAATGTCCCACTAACTTAGCCTAATTCAAGAGTGCTACTTCACAATACCATCCCTTCACCCGTCACTTTCTATTGACCAATTTTAGGTCACACAGTCTCTTTTATCAATGACCAGATCATGGAACAGCACTCCTGTGGAGCATCAGGACCAAACATCTCCCCCCACACTTAACAAGAGAGGAGTAAATGATCCTGTCTCTCTCAACCCTACACTCAAGAGAGAGAATATTGTGTTATAAGCATGAGCATATACAGTAAATGGTTCAGCACTTGCCCATGGTTTCACGGTTTTGTAGAATATAACAGAAAACATCATTCAAAATCATAACATTTTAATTAGAGTAGCATAACAGCACACTGGATATAACAGCATAAAGATCAAAATCAGTAAATATATAAAAGACATCAAAAATAGTAGAAGTAACCCAACACTAAAAAGTTATTTTCTTTCAAAGATCCCATTGACAAAAGGTCTTAGACCCAGTTACTTTGCATAACGTAGAGGGCCACCACTTGGGGGAGGTTAGGCTAGCACACAACAGAATATTGTTCCTCCCACAAGGATTGTCGTTCCAATCATTATGCCAATTTTAGCCAACCATGCACCTCATTTTCCTAATGATAAGTCAAACCAATCCTAAATTTTTGCATCTCTTCCTGCATTTTCTGCAACTTCCTTTATGCTTTCAATTTAGTCATGGCTACAGCAAATGCACCTTCTGGTGCTGTGTTTTTAGGAATAAAAGAACAACATTAGTCTCCAAACAGAACACATACATTCCCCTTATCTGCTAACATCCAATTGAATGCTTGTCAATTCTGCATTGTCAATCTACTTGTTGCATCTACCTGTTCTCCCGATGCGGATAAAGCAACATCAGTATAATTGATAAACCTCAGTTGATTGTAGTAAACATAATTGATCCATTCTGTATTCTTATTTGGTGTTATCCAAATAAATATTAACTCAAATCCTGCCTTTATTTCATCTCTAACCTTGTGTTCATTAGGTATACCTCTAGGCTGACCTATGGAGTCTAAAAATACTCTAGGATCTGGTTTATAAGATCTTTTAGCCCTATGATTCTTCTCATTTTCCTTAATATGCAGTCCCATTCCATTATGTTGACCTCCTGAACAATCTGTACTCTAACACATTTTCCTTTCCATTCTCGCGGTAAGGAAGCCATACGTTTCTTTTTTCCACAGACCCAAAATAAATCTGCTACAACTACTGTCTGATCTTTATACAACTCCAATAAAGGTAGTGTTATAGTTTGATTTTCACACTGTTCTGGGATTTTTCCATTCCCTTGCTTACTCCTGGATCTAGCTTAACTGGAGCTCTGAGTGGTACACCTGGATCCCAAGGAGTATCTTTAACTATGTACCAAACAGTAGCACACCTTCCTTTGAATTTTCCCAAATCATAATTTCCTACATTCTTTTTATAGCATTCATATTCTTGCCCATAGTCTATCTTGTACCATTCTGGGATTTCCACCTCTTCTTCTGCTACTTTAATGTGTTTAGTCATGTCCCAATTTCTACACCAATCTCCCCAAACTGGTCTATAAAAGTGACTATTGTAAATCTGACTGCCTAAATAAGCTAGACACTCAGCTGGACAACAGGGTCTCACATCCTTACTTAGATGAAAAACGTTTCTGTTAAACTTAACACATTCTCGATAGTCATGTGGATTAGGGACTACTAATACCTTGCTTGAGGGTGATGGTGCACACAATAGACAGTTTTCCTTCCCTGCCTCTTTTGCTGTATACCTTGCCCATTCATACCAAAGTTTGTTTTGTGTTAGTTCCCACAATGTGTTTTCTTCTTGATTTATTTCTCCCTCATCATTATTCAGACTATTTCTCCCTCATCATTATTCAGACTAATGACTCTTTTAGATCTAGATAATTTTTTTCAACCCCTGTTCTGTTTGTGTTACCTTGAGATCATTCTTAAAACCAGTCCAGGTCTGCGAAGTTGATTGCAGGGAATTCTGGTTCTTCTCCTGGTCCTTGGGGGTTGGTGTGGCTTGGACCTTCGGTGTCTGTTGCAGCATGTATGTTGTCCTCAGTATCAAGCACATTATCAGACTCATCTTCCATATTTTGATGGTCTGTCGGTCTACTTCCCTCTCCACATGTAATTTCTTCTTGGCCTTCTTCATCTTGTACATTTCTTTCAACATCACATGGCCCTTCTCCTGGTGTTTCTGGATCTTGAGTATCGCTTCCTTCCGATTCCTCTTCAGGCCTTTCTCTCACTCTGGGTACCCTTGTGTAGTGATTCATATGGTACCATGTGGTGCTGCCTTCCACTTGGACTGCTGTTGGTGTTGCTCTCACCACTTTATAGGGTCCCTCTCTCCTGGGCTCATTCCACTTTCTCTTGAATACTCTCAGATACACCTGATCACCTGTAACAATTGAACAGGGTACTTCTGCAAATAGATAGCTTTGTGTATTGCAGTTAGTTGTTGCATATACGCTTTCAATTCCATTTGCAATTGCTCAAGTGAGGGTCCTTTATAAGGAACTCTCCAGTTTGGCACAGGCATGGGTCGACCCGTAAGTATTTCATGCAGGGTTAGATGCAAATGATCAGACTCCGGTCGCTGCCATCTCACTTAACGCCGAAAAGGCATTTGATATGGTAGAATGGGATTATTTTTTTAAGATTTTGGAAATGTATGGGTTCGGCAGTATGTTTATTGGTTGGATCAAGTTACTTTATAGACACCCTGTAGCAGTGGTACAAACAAATGTATTAATTTCAGATTTTTTTACTCTGAATAGGGGTACCCGGCAAGGTTGCCCTCTTTCCCCATTATTGTTCTGTCTTGCCTTGGAACCATTAGCAGCCGCAATAAGAAAGAAGGATCATTTTCCAGGGGTGATATTTTATTATTTGTCTCTGACCCTACTAGATCTATGCCTTGCCTCCACCTAATTATTAATTCCTTTTCCAAATTCTCAGGATACAAAGTCAACTGGTCTAAATCCGAAGCTTTGGCTCTGACAGCGTACTGTCCAGTAACGGCCTTCCAGCCAGGCGCCTTCCAGTGGCCCAAACAGGGCATTAAGTATTTGGGTTTTTATTCCCAATATATTTGTCTGATTTAGTTAGAGTTCATTTTGACCCTTTAATAAAAAAGGATTTCGAACGATGTAGATAGGTGGGCTTCATTACATTTATCAATGATTGGGAAGGTTAATGTTTTTAATATGAACTGTATTCCAAAATTTAACTACCTGCTACAGTCTCTCCCGGTAGATGTCCCCCTATCTTATTTCAAGCAATTTGAGAGCATAGCAAAATCTTTTATTTGGAGTGGTAAGCACCCCAGATTACATTTTAGTAAGCTGCATAGGCCGATTGACAAAGGTGGGCTAAGCCTACCCAAGATTTTTTTTGCTTATTATGCGTTCGGTCTCAGACATTTGGCTCATTGGTCGCTTCCACCTGAAAGAGCCCCTCCCTGGTTCTGCATTGAATGAGAAGTTCTTGCCCCTATTTTTCCATCGCAAATCCTATCTGTCAATCTAACCAGAGAAGTTAAATCACACCCCGTTATTTCACATTTGCACTCAGTATTTAATTCAGATATTTATCTAAATGTTGCCTTGAGCCTATGGCTAAACCCCAAACTATGCATTAATAAGTCCCCTTTTTGTTGGTCAGAGTGGATTGCGAGGGGGGTATTAATTCGGTGATCTTTATGGGAGTGGTGTGATGAGATCCTTTGAAAATTTGGTTCAATATTTTGGGATCCCCAGATCTCAGTTTTTTAGGTATCTTCAGCTACGCCACTTGCTCTGTACTATTTTTGGGAATAGAATACACCCCCCTAAAGCAGCAGATACTATAGGAGAGGTGATTTCTGCTTTTGGAAAAGGTCATAAAGCATCAGTGTATTAATCCCTGCTAATTCAAAGTCTGGGGTCTCAACCACTCTCAAGAGATTATGGGAGAAATATTTAAACTTGGAATTGGAGGAGGGAGAATGGGCTAGGATTTTAAAAAACATAAAAACTGCATCTAGAGATGTGACACTGCTCCAATGAAGTGGAACAAATCATCAGATCATCCACATATTGTAGTAACGTACTGCCTATCACAAGATCTTCCAAATAAGCCTTAAGTACCTGGTTGAACACATGTGGCGAATGTTTGAAACCCTGTGGTATTCTGGTATAAGTATACTGTTTGTTACCATACGTAAATGCAAACAGATGTCCGCTCTCCTCGGCCAATGGAACACTGAAAAATGCAGAACAAAGATCAATTACAGTAAAATATTTTGCATCAGTAGGAACATTCGTTAGCAGTGTGTGAGGATTGGGAACATCAGCTGGCCAATTTTCTATTGTGTCATTAACTGCTCTCAAATCATGTACAAGACGCCATTTAGATTTGTCTGTTTTTGCAACAGGTAAAATTGGAGACTGTAGTAGCTTTCTGTCTCTACTAATACTGCTTCCTCAACCAGTCCTTCAATAGTGTGTTTAATGCATTGTTCGGCCTCTGGTCGCAGTGGGTATTGTGATTTTCTTGGCAAACAAACACTGGCTTGGTTTTAATTCTTATTGGACTAGCTGATTTTAGCAGCCCTACGTCTGTATCATGTTTCGACCATAATTCGGTTGGCACCTGACATTCTATTTCGTCTAACAGTTTGTTGTTCACATTTTCTGCTGATTCTGGTACTGTCGACATTTGTTTTTCACTTTTTTGATTTATGACTACTTCCTGTGGAATACCTATCATTACTGCTCCACACAAAATGTAAGCTTTGTCAGCTGAATGAAAAATCAGTGGGTTAATAGTTGGTTCCCATACACATTGTTTTGCTTTTTTCATCATCTGTCCCAAATCTTTTGAATCCCAGTCTTTTCCTACATACAATGAAATATGCAGAACTGAGTTTGGTACGTTGAACCATTCTGTCACAAATTCACATTCGTCTATGTTCATAGCCACTCCCTGTTTACCTATTATAATGTATTGTGAGGTCAACTGGATTTTTTGCCCTCTAGTTCCTTCTTGCCAATGCTTTTCTTTCTCAAAGTCTCTTTTTGAATCATACATAATTGTACAATTAAATTCTGATTTTGGTGAATGTGCCTCAGGGATCTGAGCCCTGATAAACTTTCCTCACTTACTGATTGTCATTCTTACCTCATCTTTTATCTGACCTAACCAATACACATTTGCACCTGGCTCACATACCATCATTTGTGTCCCTATTCCTTTTGTGTCAATATAGACTCCTTCTGGAGTACACCAAATTTGCAATCCCAGTTTACATAATGCATCTCTTCCTAGCAAATTGACAGGAGTTTGATCTGAAACAAGAATTGGTAGAGATACATTTTAATTTTCAGTTTGTAGACTAACTGGAGCTGCCATAGGAATTAGCTCCGTTTTACTCGAAAAACCTACTGTCTTTGCAAATTTTCCAGACATGGGGAGATGAGAGGCATAATTTGAACTTACACAAGTGTAAGTTGCTCCAGTGTCTACCAGCATGGGTGTGACTTTACCCTCTATTTTAAACTGCAGCATAGGTTCTTGATCAGCTTCTGTTATCAAAATTGGAAGCTGACTCTCCCCTGCAGGATTTTCTGGGCACCCCTAGTACCCTAAATTACCCCCCAAAAGGCAGGGTTTTACTTGGCTGTTGCCAATTTGCTGGGCCTTGCTTCTGGACCTGACTGGGCAGCCGCCAACTCCTCCGCCCTTCACCATAAGGAAACTGTTGACATGGATTGGTTGGGCATTTGCATCTGTTGTGTCACAGCTTGACCACATCCCCAGCACACTCCAGGTGGAACAGAATTTGGTCTGCCTCTTCCTCTTTGTCCCCCTATAGGTGGCTTTCTTTTCCATCCCACTTGTCCTGGCTGCTGAGTGTAGACATTGACAATTGGCAGAGGAGCAGCCTGGTTCACAGTTGTAGGGACCAGTGAAGCTTGAGTTGTTTGGACAATTGGTGGATTTGGAGTGTTCATCTGAGGAGGAGGGATGTTCATTGGAGCTATCACTGCTATCTGCTCTGCCTCTTCTTTCTTTACAGGAAGCTGTATCTTCTTTTTATTCTTGCTTGTCAGTTCTTCGAGTTGCAGCTGTGTCAGTTTTCTTTGCAGCTCTCTTTCTTGATTCGTGAGCTTCTGTTCATTCTTTCTGTATTGATCTACAGCACGGGACACATGGTCGCAGAACTCTTGTGTGTCTTAGAGTTCAGACCTACCACATCTTCCAGCTTGCTCTTAACTGCTTGTGGCATGGCATCAACCACTGCATTTCTGAAGAGTGTGGTCATCAAAGGGTCTCTTTCTGGATCCCCTTCTGTTTCTTGCGTCCATCTTTTCAGTTTGGGTTTTCTGCTTCCCCCAGCTGTTCTCCCTTCATTGCTCTTGGATCAATTATGTTTGGGTATTCAGCTCTTAGTGCCCTCCACATGTCTGGTTGGTTTGGATCAAAGGCTGTGCCATCCAGGGTGGTTGTGCCCACAACTCTTCCCAGGTTGGATTCAAAGAGGATCTCTTCCATCTTTTCTCCAGGTCCTGTGTGGCCCATGGCATATACTGTGCCTGTGTACCTTTAACTAGGATGGGACATTGTTTAGGTCTAGCCCCAAATTCCTCTTTCCAGCTTTTTTCCCAAAGTCTTTCTGCCTGCTCTCTCTCTCTCTCTCTCTCTCTCTTTCTTTTTTCTTAGTCTGTTGCTGTGTCTGACCAGGCTTGTACCATCTGCTTCATTAAAGCTTCTTTCTGACCTTATCTGTCTCATTTCTCCTTGACTATCTTCGTCTTCCCTTCCTTATTCATCCAATATCTCCCATCCTGAACCTTCTTTGTATTGTTCTTTTGACTTCCTCAATGCCTCCTTCACTTGTTTATAACAATCCAAATCTAACTCCCTCTGTCTTCCTTGAGCTCATTCCCTTTCACCTCTCTAATCACTTCCATTGTTCCTCTCATCATCGGGAACTGACCACATGAGGGCGCATAAGGAGGAGGTTTAGCAAACACTTCTGCTAGTCTTTTTGTCTTCACCTTTCAGCATTTTTCTTGCCTGTTTTATGTTTCTCAAAAGTTTTCTCCTTTTTTAAACATTGTCAACACTTCCTGTTCTCTTTCTCTTTTAATCATTCTCTTTTTACTCTTATCATTCACTTTATAGTTCTTTATCAGTGTTTCCATCTCCTCACAAACTGTCAGAGAAAATGTTCCCTCTTTTGGCCATTTTGTATTCAAATTTTTGGTTCTTTTTTCCCATTTCTTTGATATTTTATCAGTCAATTCTCTACACAGTGGATTTCTTGATTTTAGAATCCACTGGAGTGTTTGCCATGATTATACCTTATCATAATGTAACAACACTTATCTTCAATACAACGTTTGTTTAAAATCCAATTACTTAGTTGAGTTTAGTTTAAAGTGATACACTGGACTCAAATCTTTATTGATTGTCCAGATAATGTGATTTCCCAAATTAAATTCAGTCACTTTAAAGTTCTTTACAATTTCAATATTCTTACTTCTCAGTGTGATATGAACTTTAACTCTAAGCACAGTTATACCACTTGAATGTATAAATTCCCTGTTTGAAGTCAAATAAACTTCTATGCTACAGTCTTGTTTGGGAGTTATGATCTGGCACACATCCAACAATAACAACAGCTGCTCTTCCTCAGTTTGGTTAATCTTGTACTTCTTATTACGCTTCCTTCATGGCATGAAAAGAACAGCACAAGGCTACATTTTCTCCAGCCAGCTAAGAGTAAACTTTTTGCTTTCTTGCACATTTAGTTTTATGGGATACAGCTGTGTTGTCTCACTGTTTTTATTATTTTTCCTATTGTCAATTTATACTGTATTACATTTACCCATCCATATTCTTTATCATTGGTACTAACTCCACTATCATACAACCAGGATATCTTTTAAGTGCCTTCTCTGCCTCTAATGGTCAGATCTGTTCTACCTCATATATTGATGGAAGGTCGAGAATAAGCCTAAATAGATTTTCTTTTCTGTAAATTACATATATACTCCCCATTAGTTACGCAGCAAAGGTTGAGTCTCTCTATCTGGATCTTTACAGTTTGAAGAATGACCAAACAACCTACAAAGCCAATATCTTGGAATGTTTTTAGTTTTCTCTGTGTTTACAAAGAAAATACCTTTCCAAATTTTCACAAGAGACAGGCTTTCATTCCCAACATTCATTCAACATATAAAAGACAAACTTTAATTATTAGACAACATTTACTCCATTCATTGTGTCCCTTTATGATAGGGCTCATGAAACATTCCATTCACATCTGACCCTTTATGATAAGGCTCATGAAACATTCCATTCACATCTGTCCCTTTATGATAGGGCTTATGAAACATACACTCTGTGTTCCTTATTATGTTTAAGGAATCATCATACATTCCAGTCCCTCTACTGGGCTCATGAATTCATTCATACTTTTACAAACAATCGCACTTCACAGTCGCTTCACACACACTTTCAGACACAGATACAAACACTCTCACAAACACTGAAACGTTCACACTTTTTACAAACACAAGGCCTTTATAAACACAAAGCTTTCAAAAATACAATAAAATTCTAAAATGCAACTATTCTACTCCCTCTCTCAGGTGACCTACCAAGCAGCCCTTCTCGCCGATTCACTACCTTGAAACGATGAAAAGAGGTATTAGTAGGATTTTTGCCTACCTGTGCAGCCCTCTTGCTAATATAGCAGAGTGGTATCCGTAGGACTTTCTTTTCCTGCCTACCTGTGCAGACCTCTTATTGCTATGCAATAGAGCGGTATCCATAGGACTTTCTACACATTAATTTATCTTGAATTTTCACTGTTATCCATCAAGGCCCACTTAACAGTAAAACCCAAATTTTTGCATGCAAGTAAATTCTTTTGGAATCAGAAATTTGTCTGTTCTTTAATTTGGAGAAGATTTTTTAAGAATGCTTTTACCACTTTGGGCAGACCTGTGGCGAACTACACAAACTGTTGTACTAAAAGCAAAATCGCTTACCTCAAGTGGCCACTTGTTTGTGTAGCTCGCCCTCTGCCGGCCCGACGTGGCAACCTGCACTCCGCTCCTGTTCCAATCCCACTTCTGACACCAAGTAAATATGTCGTGGCAGATTCCCCAAAACAGCAATCGAAGCACAGTCAAGTCAAAGATTTCTTGGAGACACAAAGTTCTGATTCCAAAAATAGACTTTTATTACAGAGTAACAAAGCCAAGGTGGTCCATGGAGCATCTAAAATTATACTTTAGAACATGCATATTTTATACAGTTTCTGTTCTCCTTATCTCTTTAGGTGAAAGTACACAACTCCATTACTTGAGTGAAAGTACAGATACTACTGGTCAAATAGTACTCCATTACAAGTGAAAGTTGTAAAGACTGATTTTTACTTAAGTAAAAGTACAGAAGTACTTGGTTTTAAAAGTACTTAAGTATCAAAATTTCCTTTTTTATGTCAATGCATTGTTTTATTATTGTTGCATTGTTGTATGTAATACTTACTATACCTTATGCCTCTGAAGCAACCTACTGAATACACTGACTAGATTCTGGATAAACTGAGAATCACAATGTTTTTGTTTCAAATAAAGATCATGATTCTCCCATGATTCTGAACAGCAACTAAGAAAATAACATGTTTTTGACAAAATATTAATTGCTGCAGTCCATTTAAAAATGTTTAATTGATTTGAATGAACTATTTTTTAAAAATCTGTTTGAATGATTCCAAGACTCCCTCAAATACTTCACTTGTTTCATTACTGGATGAATCAGCATTTTTGAATGATTCTCTTGAATGAATGATTCAATGACAAATAAATTTTTTTAACAGTCACTTGTCGCCACCTGGTGGCGAAACAGTGTAATCGGTACAATCATTATTTCAAGCGTCAAGTTACTTTCAAAAGGTGTTTGTCCTATTTTGATTGTAGACATCAGTGTTTATATGCGAACTCTAAACTTTTATCCCAGTACTTCTGTGATAATTTGAATATTTGTAACGCAGAAAGAAATAATGACACTGTGTGGTAGAAAAGATGTTTATGAAGCTGTTTCATATCTATACATGATAACTGCTCTCCCTGGCTCAGCGGCAGCACCAACGCAGGTTTGAATACTCTGGTATGATATTTGTCAAAGGTTTAATAGAAAGACGAATCATTATCATTCAAGAAAGAGACTGTGTGGGTGTTTAAATCGAGATTGTAATCTTTTTATGATTTAATCGTGCAGCTCTACACATAAATATAGTAATTATGCAAGGTAACAACAACAACAACAAAAAAAACTATAAAAGTTACAAGATATTAACTTATTTAACTCTTAAGCTCATTTACATTTGAATTCACGTTTTTGCATGCTAACTAACGTCATTGTTGAACCTTACCTATGCGTTAGCGGTGTATCCACAAGGCTATGGCAACTTGGCGGGCAAATCCATAAAAAATAATTTGACAGACCATACTTCATACTGAAACTTTAGCTCTAAAGCACAGATAATTTCAAGCTTTCACAAGATATTAAAAGTTTACATACATCAATATGCTTCCGCAGGGTGGATGGTGAGTTTTTGAAGGCTGTGATATGGTTCGTTTTAGGTAAACAAAGCAAACATTTAAAACTAAATGAATCTTTAACATTTTCAGAAAACTAGAACATATTTTCTAAGTATGGCCATGGGTTCGCACTGCGCCGAGGAACCACCATCTTCCATTTTGCCAACTGATCAGTGTTCAAAAAATGCTGGGAAATCATTGAACTTCACGACACGTGACCCTACAAGAGTGATTATTGATAGGCTGTCAAAAACCAATCACATTTTAGAGAAGAAAAAAAAAATCATCCACTGATTTTCAAAGCTGCTACATATGACTTTATACTCGAGGACCTTGATAGAAATGTAGTGGAGTGAAAAGTACGATATTTGTCTTTCAAATGTAGTGAAGTTAAAGTCAAAAGTTTCCAGAAAAAATAATACTCAAGTAAAGTACAGATACTCAAAAAAGTGTACTTAAATACAGTACTCAAGTAAATGTATTTCGTTACTGTCCACCTCTGCTAAATACACACGATAAGCAAGTGATCCGCCATTGACAATCAGTAAAAAAATGATTAAAATACATTTTTAATCCGACATTGCCTCGTCCGCCATGTTTTTTCCTCCAGCTCGGAAACTCCAATTCACTGTGATTGGTCGAGCACCCCTCGGAGTGCTAAAATGTCAAACGGGACAACCTACAGCAGGGCTAGTCAACTGGATGCCCGTCAATCATCTTTGTCTGGCCCTCCAACTGATTTTTGATCAGTCTGTCTCGCCATCTGAAATACCAGAGCGCTCTCTGTGCAAAACTCAGTGTTCATAGGCACAAGCCTCAGCAATCAGCGGTGAGTTTAACAACTCTCAATGGCAGGGGCCTGAGTAGCTCAGCGAGTATTGATGCTGACTACCACCCCTGGAGTCGCGAGTTCGAATCCAGGGTGTGCTGAGTGACTCCAGCCAGGTCTCTTATGCAACCAAATTGCTACCCACCCCCCTTAAAGCGGCAGTAACCTCATTCTTGTCACATTAGTTAGGGGGAGGAGTTAGTTAGGCTATGTACACAGTGCATTATCGATCATTTGCAAATCAGTCAACTCAGTCAACAGCATCTATCAAAATGGAACGCTATCTAATATCAAGCAAAAGACCACAGACTTCAGAAACACCTCAAAATAGTTTAAAGGAGGACATGAACACAAATCGTCAGCCTCGGTTTTTGTCAGAGGTTCGGGATCGAGAGGAAGATCTGCTCTCCTTTGACCCACACCAGGGGTGTATTCCAGGAAGGTTATGCCACATACCTGGGTAAGTTTATGGATAAATTAACAGATAACCTCAGCTTTCAGTTCCAAAGAGGTAACTTTCAGGGTATGTAAGTAGCCATAGCAACTTACTCTATGAACATAACCAGCTCCGAAGCAGGTTATGTTCCAGGGTTAGTTTGTTTCAGAGAGCTGACGGAGCATGGTGTGCTCTTTTGAAGAAGATCCAGTGGACGTGGAAGCACAGATTATATGAAATATTTTCTGCTATGAGAAAGTGATAAGACCACGTATAGATGTGTTTTCGTATCCAAATGAATATTTGTGGGAGCGTTACCGTTTTTCATGAGAATTGTTAATTTAACGAATCTTTTGAAACCTTTCATATCCAACGTGACACATTGCGGATCGTTGCTTAACACAGAGCACATTTTGTGCATTACCCTTCGTTTTTTTGCAACAGGGAGTTTTTTGTATAATGTCGGTGATGCAGAGCATGTGGGAAAGGCAACTGTGTGTAGGGCTGTTCATACAATATGTCTTGCACCCAAACAGTTCCTACACACTTTTGTGCAGTTCCCTGGCCTCAAACGTTTGAAAGTAATTAAAGAGGAATTCCACAGAGTGGTGGGTTTGTCCTTTCTATGATATTCTATGAGAGACCTTTTTAGTTACATATTGCACTACTTCATCTATCCATCCATACTGTACATATGTACACATCCACAATAATTTTTAAATTTATCTAATCATCTAACTTTCAATTTAGGGTTCCCAAATGTCATTGGATGCATTAATGGAACTCACATTCCTATTAAAGCTCCTTCAGTCAATGAAGGAGACTATGTTAATAGGAAGTCATTACATAGCATCAATGTGCAGGTAACAATAGAATATTGGGTGCTAAATCAATATTTAAACCATTAAATGCCACTCATTACTGGTCCCCACTAACTAGGTAATATGTGATGCATCCCACCTCATCACAAATGTTGAAGCCAAATGGCCAGGGTCTGTACACAATGCCAGAATCATCGTTGTGCCACAAATTTGAACAAGGTATGTTTTGCCTTAAATAATACTGTATGGTTTTTTTGTTTGTTTGTTTGTTTGTTTTTTTATTCTAGTTTTTTTTTTTTTTTTTTTTTTTGTAATTTGTTATTAAATAGCCACTATTATAGGAAACTTCAGTGGTTACTTGCTGGGGGACAGAGGGTACCCCTGTCTGCCCTATATGTGGTTCTTCACAACATTGCCACAATAAGAGGTGAGAGGGCCCCCCTTCTCTTGATGAAGATGGTCAAGAGGAACCCCCAGTGGACCCAGTGGACCAAACAGATGGAAGGGTGGTACAGGATGTGATCTGCCAAAATCACTTTTAAATTAAATGAATAATACACAAAGTGAACAGTCAAGTGTTTTTATTGTTTCTGTATTTCCTGTAATAAAAAGACATTTGTATTTATTGCTTTACCATTCAACAACAAATGAAGATTAATCATCACTAGGCAAATACAGTTCCCACCTTTAGCCGATGCTCCAGCAATTCAATTTCAATTCTGGCCTTTTTTATGTTCAGCCTTTTCTCCTCCATTTGAAGCTGTATAAGGTCCATCTCCATGTCACTTTTTCTTATTTGCCTTTGAAGATGGACCTTATACTGCTCCTTTGCAGGCAGCCAGGAACACTGAATGATATTTCAGTATGATTACTAAAGTCTGTAATACATATACCAATTATTTTAATAAAGACAACTGCAGAAAATTTCTTACATGGCTAAGATTTTGTGTAGAGGTAGATTGACCCTCCTCTGTATAGGAATCCCCAGCCATATTATGTAACAGGACATTGACAAAGTTTTAATCTCTTTTGTTTAAAAAGGGAATGCATTATATGCATTATACCTCTATTGGCCTCCCAGCATTTTCATTTTCTAATTCTGTCACAGCAGAAGTGGTCTCTTCATCTTCATCCTATAGTGCAAATTACTAAGGATGTTTAGCCTAGCAAACAGAAACAATACCTAAAGACAATAATCACTTACAACTGTGGCAGGCTGTGCTGTTGCGGGGGGGTCTATTAAAACAATGTGTCCATCAGCAACTGCAAGAAAATTAAACCAGTAAGATACTTAATGTATATTCTCAAACAAAAACAACTAATAAACAATTAGGAATTTTACAGTATACACCATATGCAGTAAAATAAATTATGCATAATGCACAATTGAAACAGTGACAGTAAATGCATTCAGAATGCTTTTTTTAAAAATAGTGGCAGTGTTGATGGTTTAAGGATAAAAAAAAAAACACTGAATACTTAGATTGTAAGTACTAATATGCTACACCTACATTTTACTAAGCCACTTGTATCATGGGAAGTAGCTGACTCTGATGAACTGCCCCCTGGAATCCCATCGACCACAGGTCGCCCTTGATTAAGGGACAGTGCCAGCTCCTCCACCAGAGTGAGTGAAGGTGGTGGTGGTCCGCCATCTGTTTTACGGGCCTCAGCCTTCTTCCTATTGGCTACATAGAACAGAAAGAAAACTTACTATAAAAAGTTGGCCAATTAGTACTTAGGTTACATTAGTTTAAGAAGTTTAGGAAATATTACCTTTTTGGAGAATGTTTTATGTTTCATTTTGACTTGGCTCAGAGTACTTTTGGCTCCAGAAAGATTACATCTGATAAAATAAGGCAATATATTACCAGCCAATGTCCATTACTAAAGTATGTACAATGTTAAGATATTGATGGAGGGCAAAAGGTAAATGCTTATCTACTAAATGTTGGTTTTTACGGGGGCCTGGGTAGCTCAGTGGTAAAAGAAGCTGGCTTCTGGAGTTTGCTAGCTCGCTAGTTCGAATCCCAGGGTGTGCTGAGTGACTCCAGCCAGGTCTCCTAAGCAACCAAATTGGCCTGGTTGCTAGGGAGGGTAGAGTCACATGGGGTAACCTCCTCGTGGTCGCTATAATGTGGTGGGGTGCGTGGTGAGTTGAGCACAGATGCCGCAGTGGATGGCGTGAAGCCTCCACATGCGCTATGTCAACGTGGCAATGCACTCAACAAGCCATGTGATAAGATGCGCAGGTTGATGGTCTCAGACGTGGAGGCAACTGGGATTCATCCTCTGCCACCCGGATTGATGCAAATCACTATGCGACCACAAGGACTTAAATGTGCACTGGGAATCAGGCATTCCAAATTGGTTGAAAAAAGGGGAAAAATCCACAAAACAAAAACAAATTTGTTTTTTACAACATGCCCAATAGGATCAGTGTTCAATTTTGCATCATAATGAAATAGTATATGTTATTTATCATTTTATAAACTCACGCATCAGTTATTTTTTGCCAAGCCAACTATCTGTCCTTCACCGATGCAGCAGTATTACTTTTTTTTTTGTTATAATTGGCTTGTATTCTTCATAAGCATGCATTGAAACCTCCAACTCCGCTTCACTGAAGTATGCAGCTTATTTTTTTCTCTTTGGGTTTCCATGGTGACTCCTGAAATCAGCGATCCATTGAAAATGTCTAAGTACTCACCACGTGCGCACGTTAACTCTGGGTTACAAATAGGAGGTTGATTGAACTAACCCTTCATAGGTGTTTTGGAACAGACATACCCAGAGTAAGCAAGGAATGTGTTAATCAACCGAGAGTTCAGGGTATATGTGATGGTAAATTAACCCTGCTTTCTAGAATACACCCCAGGATCAGTTACAGTAGCTGTTGCTAGCTGTAGTACTGGTAAACCTTGTGGTATGACCACATTCAGTGGCCTTACTGACACAAACACATGTATCCCTCTTGATCTAGGCAGTTCAGCTGTGGAAGGGCCACGGCGCCCTCTCCTAAAGATATATCCTGGCAGTAAGAATGGTCTTCAGATACATTGTTTAAGAGGACTATAATTAGCTGGAATATTCCATTTCCAAGGACTGCACATTTTGTTTTGTGTGCAGACATTTTTTGCACCCAGGGAACAAATAAGTAGTGAGACTGAAGAAGTTGGACTGTTTGCCCTAATAGTCAATGAAAGTAATGATGTCATTCAAAAAGAGATATTTGCACTGTGTTGATACATTGGAAGAATTCCTGCATTTCACTCAAGCTGATGGATTAGATGCTGATTCCCTCTTGAAAACAATCAAGCAGACATTGAAAAAATGCAATATTGACCACAACAATTGCATTGCATAGTGCTATGACGGTGCAGCCGTTATGTCTGGCTGTCACAACGATGTAGCAGAATAATTCAGAAAAGATGTTCCACAAGCATTGTACATTCGTTGCCATGTACACAGTTTAAACCTTGTTTTAGTGGGTTGTGTTAAAAACATTCAGCCCATGGCTGAATTCTTTGAATCCATGCAGATGCTGTAAAATTTTCATTCGAGCTCTGTCCCTCATGACCTTTTCCGAAAAAAATGTATGGGAATAAAGTCATTGCAAGCTCCGATTGAACCAAAGAGACTATCCGAAACAAGGTGGGCCTGTCAGTATTCATCCCTGTGGGCAATTCAAAAAATGCTTGCTGCAATTCGAGCAACTCTTATGGACATAATCAGTCAGTCTAACACCCCGTGAAAAATTGAAGCAAAGGGAATTTATGCTCTCATTTACAGCCAATTCACATTGCAGCTCACTTTATTTGAGGAGAAGTTTTGAGGTCACAAAATATTTGTCTGATCACCTGTAGTCTCCAGAGGTGAACGCATCTTCCACAGACCTTGTGCAGTCTGTCATAGTTAAACTCTCAGGAAAGCAGAGTGATACATCATGGATTGACGTATGGACCAGAGCACAGGCCCACTAGATTTTGTTGTTGACACCCAGACAGGAGACTGTCCACCTTCAAAAAAACCCTGATGATATGCGTCAGCACTTTTTCTACCCAGTTATTTACCATCTTATCAATTAAATGAAAAGCAGCATTTCACAAGAATCATGTTATATTTTGAAAGGAATATCTTCTTTAAACCCAACACAGAATTCATTCCCTGATATGAAATGTCTGTCACCTATGGCTTGGCACTATGGCATTACACACAAAAACTTGTCTGCTGAATTACACCAAGTGTGACAACTTCTGAACAGAAAAAAGAACAGGGGGTGACTGCAAGTTCCACACTGGAATTTCTGTCCATACTCAGGCCATACAAAGACACCTTCATTGATTTATACAGACTTCTGTGCAGTGCATCCGGAAAGTATTCACAGCGCACAAAATTCACAAAATTCTACAAACAATACCCCATAATGACAACGTGAAATAAGTTTGTTTGAAATCTTTGCAAATTTATAAAAATAAAAAAAATTGAAAAAAAAAAAAAAATCACATGTACATAAGTATTCACAGCCTTTGCTCAATACTTTGTTGAAGCACCTTTGGCACCAATTACAGCCTCAAGTCTTTTTGAGTATGATGCTACAAGCTTGGCACACCTATTTTTGGGCAGTTTCTCCCATTCTTCTTTGCAGGACCTCTCAAGCTCCATCAGGTTGGATGGGGAGCGTCCAGAGCCATTTTCAGATCTCTCCAGAGATGTTCAATCGGGTTCAAGTCTGGGCTCTGGCTGGGCCACTCAAGGACATTTACAGAGTTGTCCCGGAGCCACTCCTTTGTTATCTTGGCTGTGTGCTTAGGGTTGTTGTCCTGTTGGAAGATGAAAGTTCACCCCAGTCTGAGGTCCAGAGTGCTCTGGAGCAGGTTTTCATCAAGGATGTCTCTGTACATTGCTGCATTCATCTTTCCCTCAATCCTGACTAGTCTCCCAGTTCCTGCCGCTGAAAAACATCCCCACAGCATGATGCTGCCACCACCAAGCTTCACTGTAGGGATGGTATTGGCCAGGTGATGAGCGGTGCCTGGTTTCCTCCAGACATTACGCTTGCCATTCAGGCCAAAGAGTTCAATCTTTGTTTCTCGTGGTCTGAGAGTCCTTCAGGTGCCTTTTGGCAAACTCCAGGTGGCTGTCATGTGCCTTTTACTGAGGAGTGGCTTCCGTCTGGCCACTATACCATACAGGCCTGATTGGTGGAGTGCTGCAGAGATGGTTGTTCTTCTGGAAGGTTCTCCTCTCTCCACAGAGAAATGCTGGAGCTCTGTCAGAGTGACCATCGGGTTCTTGGTCACCTCCCTGACTAAGGCCCTTCTCCCCCAATCGCTCCGTTTGGCCAGGCCGCCAGCTCTAGGAAGAGTCCTGGTGGTTCCTAACTTCTTCCATTTATGGATGATGGAGGCCACTGTGCTCATTGGGACCTTCAATGCTGCAGAAATGTTTCTGTACCCTTTCCCAGATCTGTGCCTCGATACAATCCTGTCTCGGAGGTCTACAGACAATTCCTTGGACTTCATGGCTTGGTTTGTACTCTGACATGCACTGTTAACTGTGGGACCTTATATAGACAGGTGTGTGCCTTTCCAAATCATGTCCAATCAACTGAATTTACCACAGGTGGACTCCAATCAAGTTGTAGAAACATCTCAAGCATGATCAGTGGAAACAGGATGCACCTGAGCTCAATTTTGAGTGTCATGGCAAAGGCTGTGAATACTTATGTACATGTGATTTTTTTCGTTTTTTATTTTTAATACATTTGCAAAGATTTCAAACAAACTTCTTTCACATTGTCATTATGGGGTATTGTTTGTAGAATTTTGAGGAAAGTATAAAATTTAATCCATTTTGGAATAAGGCTGTAACATAACAAAATGTGGAAAAAGTGAAGCGCTGTGAATACTTTCCAGATGCACTGTACACTTCCTGTCACCTCATCATTGTGTGAGAACAGCTTTTCTTGCTTGAGGTTTGTGAAGAACTACTTGAGAAATACCAGCGGATACAATCGAAACAACAACCTGGCAATGATGGTGATCAACTCTTCAAGAACGTAGACCCTTGATGTGCATGACATCATTGACTCATTTGCTATGAGTCACAACAATAGACCTATTGTCCTCTTGTAATCTGCTATTGGTGAGTAGATTGCTCAAACTGCTGTTTTAGGTAGCAGAGTATTATGTCATGCACTTTTTCTGTTGATGCTTTACTGCTGTAAAAATGCATGTTAGATTGTATATTGCATTGAGTGAGCTGGTCTAAGCATGTTGTGGCAATGTTTTACTGCCAGTTGGTATAGAGGGACACTTGATGGTCAAAATGTTGACAGTAAATAGATAATGTGTGTAAGAACCTGCTGAGTGAGTATGCATTTTCATAAATTGTATTGATTTGGCAGTGATATAGTTGGCACTGGCAGTAGATAAGCCACATTACTAACATTAGTAAACAATTTGAGGCTGTGGCCTGAGCTGGGCAAAGTGGAATATCATAGAGAAAAATCTATTCACATGTGTTTTTATTAGCTGTATCTAAATAACGCTCGATGGCTGAAACTGTATGTTGTTTAGGTACGAGTTTATAGCTGCAGTTTACGCATTCATTACCTACAGGACTATTTTACTAGCCCCCCTTCTAGACCATTAAGCCTCCCCTTAGCACTAAAAAAATAAACAAAAAAAACATCCTGGGGCCACAACTGATTCATTATGATTGTACCCACTACCTGACTTTTTAAAGGAAAAGTTCTCATGATTCACTCACCCTTATGCCATCCCGGATATTTATGACTTTCTTTCTTCAGCAGAACACAAACAGATTTTTAAGAAGAATTTCTCAGTTCTGTCGGTCCATACAATGCAAGTGAATGGGTGCCAAAATTTTAAAGCTCAAATCACTTAGGTTAGCATACAAGTAATCCATAGACTCCAGTGGTTAAATCAGTGTCTTCAGAAGCAATTTGATAGATGTGGGTGAGAAACAGATCAATATTTTAGTCAGTTTTGGGTTATATATTCTCCTCCCTGCTCAGTCAATTTCCACTTTCACTTTCACACTCTTCTTCTTGTGTTTTTGGTGATTCACATTCTTCATGCATCCACCCTACTGGGCAGGGAGAAGAATTTCTAGCAGAAATGGACTTAAATATTAATCAGTTTCTCACCCATACTTATCATATCGCTTCTGAAGATATGGATTTAACCACAGGAGTCTTATGGATTACTTTTATGTTGCCTTTATGTACTTATTGGAGCATCAACATTTTGGCACCCATTCACTTGCATTGTATGGACTGACAGAGCTGAAATATTCTTCTAAAAATCTTAATTTGTGTTCTGCAGAAGAAAGAAAGTCATACACATCTGAGATGGCATGAGGGTCCGTAAATGATGAGAACATTTTCATTTTTGGGTGAACTATTCCTTTAATCCTTGGAGATGGGGGCTACCCCAGTTTAAAACAGCCTATCTGCCTTGTTACACCTTTCAAAGAGCCAGTGCAAGGTGCTATTGCAAATGCCTAATGTGTTATAGAAAAAGCCTTTGGAATGCTGAAGAATCCGTGATGTAGTTGTGGGCTACATACAACTGGAGGACCATGACTACATTTTACTTAGTTTGGAAACAGAAACAGAAACTAGTTATAGTAAAACAAAAATAAAGTACACAACATAAATTACATTGTTTTATGTTTTTTGCTTTATTTTTATTTTGTCCAAAATGTTCAGTTGTTTGGATTTTGCCAACCAAGTAACACAGATATTAGAAATTTCACAGAATGAAAGAGAAAGCCAACTAGAAATTAAGTAATGAGCTAATGATTGTGTTAAGAGTAGTACCTAATACAAAAGACACATTTTCATTGTTTCACATTTTCACACACACACACACACACATGTTGGTGCAGCTATCATTATGAGGATTCTCCATAGACATAATGATTTTTATACTGTACGAACTATAGATTCTGTCCCCTAACCCTAACCCTACCCCTAAACCTAACCCTCACAAAAAACTTTCTGCATTTTTACATTTTCAATAAAACATCATTTAGTATGTTTTATAAGCTATTTGAATTATGGGGACACTAGAAATGTCCTCATAAACCACATTTATAGCATAATACCTTTGTAATTACCAGTTTGTAGCCTAAAAAAAAGTCCTCGTAAACCACTTAAACCTGCCCACACACACACACACACACAGTGGCCGCGTGTGTCTCTCTCTCTCCCAAACTGGCGTCTCCAGCTGATTAGTTGACTCAGCACCGACCATGCACCCTCACAGCCCGGCCACACCCACACCCTCATCCTCATCACAGGAACATTACATTTATAAATCTTGAATTAGAGTAGTTTAAAAAAAAATATTCATGCTAAGAAATACTTTTGACAGAATTATATTAGATAAACAAAAGCAACTTGTAGAAACATATACTCATTTTAAAGTTTATTAATAAATATCACAAACAGTGACAGAAATCTCCACTGCTGCTCTCTCTCTCTCTCTCTCTCTCTCTCTCACTCTCTCTCTCTCTTGCTTTTTTTTCTGCCTCCAACTTGAGGAAGTCCAGGAGGTCATTGGTCCACTTCCTTTTGTGTCCAGCTTTTGAAGTTGGAGGGTAGCCACAGAAACAGATGAAACTGATGGCCCTGGTTCACCCTGGGTGGATGTGGAAATTAAAACAGGTGGTGTATTTGAGAGACGCGTGCCATTTGCCTCATCCATCAGGATGAACCAATGCCATGTTGCAGCCGTTGCCTCCCCAGACTCTGTGTCTAATTGCCTTGGATGAATAACTGAAAGTTGAAGCAGCACCACAAAAATGAGGTAGGCTATATTTGTAAAGTAATAAAGTAGATCCTGAGCGTTTCTCCACATTAATCATGAGAAGAAATGCTTCCATTCAATCACTGCGCTGCCTCATGCATTAGCTCACAGTACAGTGGAGAATTCAAACTCACAGATGTAACAGCTATTATGGGAACTCACAAGACTTCAAAGGCACTCGAGTAACAGTAATGCGAGGGGCTTTTAAATGAAACACCGTGGTGAGATCGAAATCACTCATCAGAATGGACCACAGTCCATAACCATGCCGAAGCGAGCATGTTTTTTGGCCGGCCGCTGTCACGCTCCAAACATGAAGCAGCTATTTATGAGGCTGCTTATTTCCACCGCATCATCTCACCGTACATCTGATTATGCACAGCATAACACGACAACTTGTTCAAAAACAGAAGACAATGATGAAAACTAAAAACTAATTCTTGTAAGAATAAATATCTATGAATGAATGTAAAGTTTTAAATTAGTGCTGGTTTTGATGGTATGTCTGCTCTGAATGCTGTTCTTAGTTCTGACTTCAATTCTCAAAAGTTTGAAAAAAACATCAAAAATCTTTTTGCATTTTTGCAAACTATTCGTCTTCACTCCTCACACTTTTGTCTCATGACTGATATACATCTCCAAAACTCTTTTGTTTTTATCTCCACTCATACTGTGATGTTCAGCCATCTCTGTTGTGACTGTGTTTTGGAAGTAGCTCTTGACCCCTCCCACTTCTCACCCCTTTCCCTTCCCACATTCTTTTTCTCCCAATTTGGCATGCCCAATTCCCAAAGTGCTTTTCAGTCCTCGTGGTCGTGTAGTGATTCGTCTCAATCCGGGTGGCGGAGGACGAATTCCAGCTGCCTCCGCGTCTGAGACCATCAACCCGCGCATTTTATCACGTTGAGCACATTGCCACAGAGACATAGTGCGTGTGGAGGCTTCACGCCATCCACGCTCAACTCATCATGTGCCCCACTATAATGTGGTTCATTCTCGTTCCCCACCGAGAACGAACCACATTATAGTGACCACGAGGAAGTTTCCCCATGTGACTCTACCCTCCCTAGCAACTGGGCCAATTTGGTTGCTTAGGAGACCTGGCTGGAGTCACTCAGCACACCCTGGGATTCAAACTAGCGAACTAGCAAACTCCAGGGGTGGTAGCCAGCGTCTTTTCCACTGAGCTACCCCCTTCCCACATTTTTATGTGAATGATAGGCGAGCTAGGGGTTACATTTTAAAAAGGGTGTTATGTGACATTTGTAATGTTTCCTAGCAGATGGCATTAGGTGCATGTGTCTTTTATTTTATAAATTTGTATAGTATTCTTGTTGTCTCTGTTCTCTGTGTTTCCCATGATTGCTCCCATGTGTGTCACATTTACCTTGTGACTTGTGTATTTAATGCCCTTGCGTTTTGTGGAGTGGTGGTAGGTCAGCACTGGATTGTGACTGGAGTGTTTTGGAAGCGATTTGGAATTGGAAGAGAAATTATAAAAATTATACAATGGGATTAGTGCAACAAATTATTGGAATAAAGTAGTTTATCGTAAAAGAAAGAACTTTCAGTCAAGAATTGTACACAGATAATGAAAAAGAAAGACATCATACAAGGAGAAATAAGGAAGAGTTTTCTTTACTTCAGTGACTTTCTACAGTCAATTAAATGTACAGTGTTGTATAGGAAGCCTTGGGTAAGGGCTGTTATCACGGGAGTACCGACGGACAGAATCAAGAGTTGTATTGAAAGTGGAAAATTTACTGAAGTAAAGTGTCTACAACAGGGGTTCTCAACTGGTGGTACTGACCCCCGGTGGGCGTTCAAAGGATGCCAGGGGGTGCTGAGAGCAAATTAGTAGAGGGGGGGCGTTAGGTTACAAATGGGGGGTGTTTATCAGTCATGTTAATCAAATCTATCGGCAAGTTCCTGTTTGCATTAAAATGTTTATCTAGACTCCACTATATGAGTTGGTATGCAGCTGTACCACGGTTTATCAGATGTGTTGCTAGACTTCGGAATCAGAAGTATCTGGTTTAGCAGTGTCAAATAGACAGGCGAAGTCACAACCTCTGTAGATGGATACAACTCAATGGACGAAGCAGCGCGAGCGCAAAGCAGGTGCGTTTTTACTCACAGACCGGTCTCGAGCTCTTAAACGCACACCTCTGATCATTGCAGCGTTGCGAGAACCAGTGAGAACCACGACACGAGACGCGGAAACCATTTGAATTCGGCACAGAATTCTACATCATGACCCTTGAATTTATTATAGTAACACTAACACTTACTTTAGGTAGAAATAGATTCATAATATATATTATCATATTACTTCTTCAGCTCTATTAAATTTGTTATAGGCTAAATTTGGAGAGTGAGGGAATAAATAAAAGGAGTTCCAACTCAGTCACACTGTTAAAATAATTTAGTCACATTAATTAGGTGTTAACTTTTTACTTTTTATAGATATTATAGATAACCTTACTGTTGTTGAAACCAGTAAATTTACATCTACATCCAACTCAAAATCAGTGCTTTAATGTAGAATAAGCATGTCAGTGGGACAAAATATGCCATATTATTGGTCTTTTCACTTATGTTTTGAGGTAAGGGAATATAGTGGGGGGGCGTTCATCAAAAAAAAGGTTGAGAACCACTGGTCTACAATATGTTCGAGACAAGGAAAAAGTTGATTGTCTCAGTTTAATAATAATATTTGAAGAAAGAATGCCAGAAAGACAATTCATAGGATATGTCAGCTATACAGTAAGACCGTACATGCATCACCACTTTTTAAATGCCAAAAGTGTGGGCATGCCGCAAAAATTTGTAGAGGGAAGCAAGGTGCAGCAGTAATCATGTGTATGGGAAATGTGAGCTGGGAGCAAAGCCAAAATGCTGTAATTGTTGTGGTGAACATAGTCCTGAATATGGGATATGTATTGTCCACAAGAAGGCTGTGAAAGTGCAAAATAGAAGAATATCAGAAAGACTAACATATGCTGAGGCTATCAAAAAAGTGATGCAGACAGCATCAATGCATGGATGCAGTATAAATGGTTCATGAGCAGGTGGGGAAATTCTAATTTCATTGGAGAGTAAATGAAAAGACTGTGGTGGTTGGGAAAAGTGCAGTTTTTATATTTTGTGGCAGAGGTAACAAACTGCTCAGCACAGACAGAAAGCAGAACAAAGAGAATCAAACTTATCCTCAAAGCAGCTGAGAAATATTGGATGTTGAGGTTGTGTCAGTGGTGGAACAAATAACTGAGCAGGTTAAGAAACAGATAGGTTCACAGATACCATGTGGAAGTTCCTAATAGTATTAATTATTCTTCAGTGGAATGCAAGAAGCGTGATTGCAAATGGACAGGAATTTAAAAAGTATATTGATGGAAAAAGAGTGGAAACCACATAATGTATGTGTGCAAGAAACATGGTCGAAACCTCATTTTGATTTTGTATTGCAAGGATACACATTAATACGAAGGGACAGGGAGACAGGAAATGGAGGAAGGATGGCCACTTTTATCAAAAAGGAATTGGTGTATAGAGTTATAGATGTCAATACAGAGTATGAATCAGTGATGACTGAAATACAGTATTTGCAGGAAAATAAATTATAAGAGTAATCAATTTTTATAATCCATGTAGTAAGTTATGTAGGGAAGGATTAGAAAAAAATAATGGGAAGTGAAAGTCACAAAGTTGTGTGTGCGGGGATTTGAATACTTTAGTACTTTATAGGTGAGTAATAGTCACTTAATGATCATAACGGTTATATTGTAGAAGATGTTTTAGATTGTAAAGGGTTAGTATGTATAAACGATGGTAGAGCTATGAGAATTGTTCTTGCACATGGTGTTTGTTCAGTTCTAGTTTTATCATTGGTTTCAGGATTTTTGGCAGATATTTGTGATTGGGATGTTTATGAAGATACCACAATAGGGAGTGATCATTTTCACATATGGTGTAAAATAGGTATAGATAATTATGTAAATATAGAGGATAGGATTCCTAGATGGAAATTTAAGTCTGCTAACTGGGAGGTTAGGTTGCAAGAAATGGAGATAGATGAAGGCATTGAAGAGTTTAATAAGAAAAATTGTGAAAAGTTGTACCTTGATGTACAAATCAGTGCAGTCAAGCTGTACCATTTAGAAATAAGTCGTTTAGGAAGGTTAAGAGAACTTGGGCTGTGGGCGGAACTATCTCAAAAGCGCTAATCCTATTGTTTATCGCTCACATATCACAGTCCATGTTTTGACGCAGACAACGTGATAAATATTAAGGAGCCCAACAGCCTGCCAGGCAAACAGAGAAGTAAACTTTGACTAATGTAAGGTAATGTTGTTAAACAGATAAAAAATGTAAAATGTTTGGTAACTTTTAGCAAGTTTTAAATCTCTGACCTCTTTATTGTTAGTCTTTTTCACTGAAACACTGAACGACCAATAATGACTCATGTACAACCACCAGCCAAAAAAACTGAAGGGGACAGACATTCAGGATATCTTTCATAGAGTCCTGTGTGTGACAATAATTATCTAATGTCATACTATACATCAAAAAAATGATATTGTTCTTTGACTTTTCAATGTTTTTTGTTTGGCTATTATATTGAATTTAGATTAATGGTAATGGTGATATTTGTGGCATATCTATTTTAGAAAAAAAAAAAAAAGAGAGATCAGTGTTTAAGTCAACAGTGTAGACAGAGAGGTGAGACAAGTTTCTGAAATTGTAAGGTACGATCATATCTGACACGGACATTAAGGATTTTTATTTATTTATTTTTTTGTGCTTTGATTCTTCGGTTCTGGCTGACTGGACCGATGTTTTAAATGTGTGACAGTCATTAAATTACAGTATATGATAATTGTTTTGTTAAATATGAAAAAATTTATTCATACATGATTTCTACATTTTAGTTCTATTTATTAAAGCTCTCTCATAAAAGATGCTGATGTTTCTTAAAAGTTTAGTTGATATACTTTCTTTCAAATGATATCACATATTCTTAAAAACATAAAACATAAAACATATTTTTAAAAATTATTTAAAACTGTCATATTGTGAAGAAAGGCTGATTTAGAATGTGTCTCCGCCCTTAGTATCATTCCTACGCCCTTGGTAATTGTAATTTATCTGAAGACATGAAATTGCGTACAGAATAGGAGACAGAATCTAGATGTTTTGGCAAGAAGCCCTTCTGGTGAAACTCTTGATGTGGAGTTTGCTTTTGTATGAATTGAAGAGAGCTATCGGAGGAGCCAAGCAAACATCTCCATGCAGGGATGATATATATTATTTTAATGATTTAAAATAATGTGTTTAAGAAGGTTTGGAATGCAGGGAAACTTCTTCATGGAAGCATGGAGTTAGTGTGCCTATTGGAAAGCCGATAGGTATACAGACAGCAATAATAAAGTAAAGCAATGGGCTAATAAATGGAGCTTTTGATTATCTGTAGCTAAAGCGCAAGTGGTTTGCTTTACAAAAAGATATATTATTCCAAAGGTAAATGTAAAACTTTATGGTCAAGTACTGCAACAAGATGGATACTAAGCTAACTTTTGGAACATACGTTCAGAAGTTCATAGATGTATTTTTCAGCTCTCATGTATTTCATGATGGTTCTAATGATCCTACCTCTAAATAAGTAGCTGCAGCAGTCTATGTTCCTACATTTAAAATCAGCATTTGAAAAGGATAAGTGATAATCCTCAGTATCTGTATTTTCAGCAGAACTCATAGCAATCATGTTAGCACTGCAATGGGCAGAGGAAACACAACCTGAAAATACAGTAATATGCTCAGATGCACTATCAACAAGCATATTAAGTGGTTAGTCTTCAGCTAATAAACAAGATTCATCAGATCTTGTTTAGAGTTTGTAACATGAGATTAAATTTGCTTTTTCTGTGGGTACCAGCATATGTGGGAGTAGAGGGAAATAAAATGTTGGCTGAATGGCTAACAGGCAATAAGGCATTAGAATATTGACATCCAAGTCCCTGTTGGGGCAAAAGGGAAAAGTAAGCATAAACAAATGGCAAGAAAAATCAGACAGGGAGACTAATGGCAAACAGCTATACACCATTCAAATGCCAGTTGGAGTTGAGAGAGTGGGATATAGGAATAGGAATGAAAATAATATTATTACTTGTCTTCATACATTTTTGGCTATGGGGGCAAGCTACCAGGCCATGCTATTTAGCCAAAACTTGACCCCTTGGGAAAAACAGGAATGTACAGTACAAACTATTCAGTAGTCAAGGTTTGGCTACAAGCATGGGCAGTTAACCTGCCCTGCTGGAAGATATTGTAAATATACCATTATGTGGGCAAAAAGCACTTTTCTCTATTGAGAGCCATTTAAAAGTAGCCATATAGTCTGACAGAATATATTTTTTGCAAACAACATATACTGTATATCACATTTCATTTTAATGAAGTACATGTTTCACCAGTAACTTGTTTCTTTCTTTTTTTGGAGGGCTCAGCATAAAATGAACTTGTCGCATTCCTCAAACAAGGTACAAAACAGGGCCTGGTAATGAAATGTGTGTTTTTTGTTTTGTTTTGTTTTTTATGAGCGAAACAAGGTTGTTAAAAGGAATGATTCACCCAAAAATGACAATTCTCTCATCATTTAATCACCATTATGCTGTCTCAAACTCATATGACTCTCTGTCTTCTTCGGAACACAAATGAAGATATTTTTATAGATGTATAGTGTGTTTATATCCATACAATGTCTATGGGGTCCAAAACAACTTATAAACTCCAAAAGGGACATAAAGACAGCATAAAGCTATTCTATGGCTCCAGTGGTTTAGTCCATGCTCTGTGCATGTATCAAGCACAAAGAAGTGTAATCCAGCGTCTCTTATGAGCTTGCCTAGGAGACTGCTGATGTCAAGATTTATAGTAAATAAGTACTTAAATTTTGGTCTGTTTCTCACCCAAAGCAACATTGATTAAACCACTCAAGTCATATGGATTACCTTTAAGCTGCCTTTATGTCATTTTTTGGTTATTTTCATTATTTACTGCAATTTAATAATTGGCTATCATTAATTTACAGTACAACAGGGCAAGAAGAGTTTCATATCTGAATGCCTTTAAGAATATGTGATGCTATATTTAGTTTACAGGAGGGAGTTTATCAGTTCTCCTTGATAAAAAAAAAAAAAGTACTCAAAGTTGCTCTGTTAAACAATGACTTTGTTGAAGGCCATTACAAAGTGTTAAATATGAAACGAGCAGAAAAGAATAGGATATCACCATCACTATAATCACTTATTGCATATACAGGTGCATCTCAATAAATTAGAATGTCGTGGAAAAGTTCATTTATTTCAGTAATTCAACTCAAATTGTGAAACTCGTGTATTAAATAAATTCAATGCACACAGACTGAAGTAGTTTAAGTCTTTGGTTCTTTTAATTGTGATGATTTTGGCTCACATTTAACAAAAACCCACCAATTCACTATCTCAAAAAATTAGAATATGGTGACATGCCAATCAGCTAATCAACTCAAAACACCTGCAAAGGTTTCCTGAGCCTTCAAAATGGTCTCTCAGTTTGGTTCACTAGGCTACACAATCATGGGGAAGACTGCTGATCTGACAGTTGTCCAGAAGACAATCATTGACACCCTTCACAAGGAGGGTAAGCCACAAACATTCATTGCCAAAGAAGCTGGCTGTTCACAGAGTGCTGTATCCAAGCATGTTAACAGAAAGTTGAGTGGAAGGAAAAAGTGTGGAAGAAAAAGATGCACAACCAACCGAGAGAACCGCAGCCTTATGAGGATTGTCAAGCAAAATCGATTCAAGAATTTGGGTGAACTTCACAAGGAATGGACTGAGGCTGGGGTCAAGACATCAAGAGCCACCACACACAGACGTGTCAAGGAATTTGGCTACAGTTGTCGTATTCCTCTTGTTAAGCCACTCCTGAACCACAGACAATGTCAGAGGCGTCTTACCTGGGCTAAGGAGAAGAAGAACTGGACTGTTGCTCAGTGGTCCAAAGTCCTCTTTTCAGATGAGAGCAAGTTTTGTATTTCATTTGGAAACCAAGGTCCTAGAGTCTGGAGGAAGGGTGGAGAAGCTCATAGCCCAAGTTGCTTGAAGTCCAGTGTTAAGTTTCCACAGTCTGTGATGATTTGGGGTGCAATGTCATCTGCTGGTGTTGGTCCATTGTGTTTTTTGAAAACCAAAGTCACTGCACCCGTTTACCAAGAAATTTTGGAGCACTTCATGCTTCCTTCTGCTGACCAGCTTTTTAAAGATGCTGATTTCATTTTCCAGCAGGATTTGGCACCTGCTCACACTGCCAAAAGCACCAAAAGTTGGTTAAATGACCATGGTGTTGGTGTGCTTGACTGGCCAGCAAACTCACCAGACCTGAACCCCATAGAGAATCTATGGGGTATTGTCAAGAGGAAAATGAGAAACAAGAGACCAAAAAATGCAGATGAGCTGAAGGCCACTGTCAAAGAAACCTGGGCTTCCATACCACCTCAGCAGTGCCACAAACTGATCACCTCCATGCCACGCCGAATTGAGGCAGTAATTAAAGCAAAAAGGAGCCCCTACCAAGTATTGAGTACATATACAGTAAATGAACATACTTTCCAGAAGGCCAACAATTCACTAAAAATGTTTTTTTTTATTGGTCTTATGATGTATTCTAATTTTTTGAGATAGTGAATTGGTGGGTTTTTGTTAAATGTGAGCCAAAATCATCACAATTAAAAGAACCAAAGACTTAAACTACTTCAGTCTGTGTGCACTGAATTTATTTAATACACGAGTTTCACAATTTGAGTTTAATTACTGAAATAAATGAACTTTTCCATGACATTCTAATTTATTGAGATGCACCTGTATATCATCATCTATGTCATTATTATCATAATCGTTCTGACTGTTCAAAAGGCCCAGACACTTTCGGATGTGATGGGAAGCTCTGACCAATCAGAGCACTAGATGTTACCGCAACCTCATGTGCATGAAGCAGAAACGGAACGTGAGTGCAGGGCCATAGCTAGTGGGGTGAAAGGTGGTAATGACTGTAGGGGCCCAAAGGTCCAGGGGGGCCCACAACAAATTCAAAACTGTATTTTTTAATAGGTAAAGGGCCCAGATCAATATACAGTCAGGGGGCCCAGAAATCTTTGCTAAGGCCCTGCGTGAATGCCTAGTAGATGTCATGTTATGAGTGAGAGAGAACAGTTTGCCAGCTTCACTCTAGTTTAGTCAGTTCATTGACTGTTCATCAGCAGTAAAATTGAATTTACCTTGGGGATATTGTGTGTGTGCATGTAAAGTAAGTGAACTCTCTTTCTGTCTTTAATTAAGATCAGCTGTTTGATATATAGCATCATAGTATTAATCTAGCGTTATTCCCTCCACTGATATTCATGTCGAAAAGTGCCTGAAAACTATGGTTCGCTGTAACATTGTATTAGTATTGCACACTATTGTTTATTATTGTTTATATGCAATCCAAAGTAATATGTAGAAGATAACTATTATTTCGCATTGATCAGCCATTTGCCAAATGTTCATGTCTGCTGATATTCAGATAAACTGTATTCATGGTCTAGTGGTCCCACCTTGTGGATGTGTAGAGAATAACCACTGAACAGTGTCATTTATAGCTTTCTTAATGCCTTTATTATTTTAGTCAATTTAGACCTAAAAAGTATTGTTTATATATTCAGTTGGGCATTATGTTTGTGAGATACTTATGTGATTGTATCATTAAGTGTATTTTTGTGTGTTAATTTGTTTTAGAACCACACATGTATGCCCAACTAAGTTATATGCAGTAAACTCATTGAAAGTCCTTGGTGATTCTCTTTCATTAAGTATCATTATACATGGTTCTGACCGACTGTCTGCAGTGTTTCGAATCCATCCGAATTAGTGCCCAATTCTAAACCCCCTCTATTTCACAACTGGTCCTTCGAGCCAGATCAGCGAATCACTGCAGAAAGATGACTTCCCATTCTCAGCCAGATCCTCATGTTGTCAGACCCTGACAACAGCTAAGGCCACCTGTACATCTAGCAGACTATCAAGTTCATGGATCAGGCAATGTGAGGAGATCGCTACCAACTGTTTGTCTCAATAAAACTGAAATTGAAGATGCTCCATTGACTTCAGAAAATGTATCCAGAGCATTCTCACCAAAAAGCCAGCCTTCATACATAAGTGATCTGGTTCTACAGGATGAATGGCAAAAAACATTGGAGGATGTGCAGCAGGAGATTGATGAGTTATGCCTTCAAGTCTGTCAGCTCTCTGATATTAAATCTATGTGGACAGAGAAGAAGAAAGAGAATGATGAGCTTCACAGTCACATTTAATATCTACCTGAGATCTTGACGGCATTACAAGGGCTTAAGGCAGAGATCGCCACACTAAAGCATAAGATCTTACATATAACCAGAAGTATGGAGACTCCCAGCAGATCAGTGACTCCAGTATCAGCCCCTCATGCCAATGTGCCACAAACCACCTGTCGTCAGCCTCCACCAGTCACAAGCATTCCTGCAATGCATTCTAAAGATGTACGCCAACCCAGATCTGTACAGATTGGGCAGTTGACAGAGCAGATGAGGGACTTCACCCTTACACCTAAACAAGATGAGCAGATGCATACAGACACAAGTTGACATGCCCCTTCACAGATGTGCTGTACTTACTCAGACCAGTCGGCTGAAGTCATCCATTATGATGAGTATACTGCCAGATCCAAGCACCAACCTTTTTTCTGGTGAGAGAGAGTTCCGCCTACCACGACGACCTGAGGTTACATCAAGAGCTGAAATGTCATACATTCAGGAGAACACATACAGAGGACCTAAGCCTACTATATCCACCTTGACATCAGCAGATCCAAGACAGCTCTCAAGGCTGCGGATGGCATTAGAGAACCTCCTCCCTGAGGACGCCACAGAGCACTTCAAATATCAGATCTTCACTGATCATTTAAAGCTAGAAGAGGCATTATTGGTGGCTGACTCCTACTAAAATTCTACACATCCCTATACAGACACTATGCAAGCTCTTGTTAAGATATACGGCCAACCACACAAGCTGGTTTTGCGGAACATTGCCGAAGTCATGGATGGTCCCATCATCCGAGCAGGAGATGTGAAGGCATTTAAGCTGTTTGCACTATGCGTGCATTCTTTGGTGAGCATGTTGGAGCAGTTGAGATCTGAGGGGACAGTTGAATTGGAAAGCGGTTCGCGTGTGTCAGGTATGCTTCCTCATGAGCTGAAGACTAGCTTTAAGAGGTATATACATCCATACAGAATAACCATTCCCACTCTCCTTGATTTTGCTGATTGGTTGGAGTGTGACCTCCACGTTAAATATGATGGCTCCAGAATGAGTATTTATGCTCCAGATCCAACGACTGTGAGAAGGGGGATGGCTGCCGCGACCTGAATTTCTCTGGGAAATACACCTCCATAACCAGAGAAACCAGAGAAATCTCCTGCCTGGTGAGCACCACGAAAGACATATTGTATGTAGATCATTCTGTGTACACTCACGAATGCTTCTTCACTACTGTCTCCCCCAATGTGAAATTGTTTGCTCAGGTGGAAAAAATATGGCAGATGGATGTGGTTCCTTACCGCACTGAAAAGGTGGTGATGCGATCCAAGCTGGATCAGGAAGATGTCATACTTCTAGAGGAGAAAACAATGAGAGTTGACATCGAAGGAGTCATGCGGTATGCCACACTACTCCTTTGGGTGCAGAACATGCCACACCTGCACATGCCCAAAGAAGCTGTTCTGCCAAAGCTTAGAAGTATTGAGCAGAAGCTAATAAAAATTCCTGAGCAGGCCTCTGCTTATAAGTCTGAGATTGCCAAGTTAAAAGATGCTGGAAATGCAGTGAAACTAAAACCATGTGAGGTTGAGAGGTCACAAAAGTCGTGGCACATACCCCACCACATGGTACAGCATAATGGCAAAAACTGGGTTGTCTGCAACTGCTCATTCCAGGATGGGTGTAACAACATAAATGAGCCCCTCCTCTCAGGTCCTACATTAGCCCCATCCCTGTTGGCTGTGTTACTCTGCTTCTGTGAGCACTCCGTAGCCATAAGCAGCGACATCCGTGGGATGTTTCATCAGGTGAGGCTGCTCCCTGATGACATGCCCTTACTCTGGTTCCTGTGGAGAGATTTAAAGTCAGAGCAACCTCCAGAAGTGTATCAGTGGCAGGTACTCCCCTTCGGCACAACATGCAGCCCCTGTTGTGCCACATTTGCGCTGCAAAAGCATGTCACAGATCACAGTCAGCCTGGGGACAATGTCAGGGAGTTAATTGAAAATGTATTTTATGTTGACAATTGTCTACATAGTCTCACCTCTAAAGAAGCTGCTAAAGACTTGTTTGTCCAGATCTGTATCCTCCTAGCTGCCAGAGGCTTCGAACTGCACCAGTGGGCAAGCAATTGTCCATCTATAATCACTCACCTTCCCCCTGAAGCGAGGTCCAGTAGTTGTGAGCTTTGGCTCACTCATGGCAAGCAAGATGTCCATGAGTCCACACTTGGATTGCACTGGCACTGCCAGTCTGACACTTTGCGCTAAAAACATCGGGCCACAAGCTGATCCACAGTGACAATGCACAAAATTTATTGTATCCTGGATCCTCTCGGCTATATTATCCCTTACACCACCAGAGCGAAGATACTGGTGCAGCACAGTAGTGGTGCACACCCCACCCCCACCCCCCCCCCCCTCCCCCCCAAAGCAGCAGTCCTTACCCTGCTTTGAGCTATGTGTGGCTCTAAGTGGTGCACAGATCTCACAGCTCTTTACCACAGAACTCATTATCTCCATCCATTCTCTTACACTCTGATCAGACTCCACAACAGTGCTTACCTGGTTGTTATCCAGCTCATGCCGTTACAAGGTCTTCATGGGGACGCGAGTAGCGGAAATTCAAGAATTAACAGCGTCTGCTATCTGCCATTATGTATGGTCTGTAGACAACCCGGCTGATGATATAACTTGAGGCAAGCCTCTTCGTGATCTGGTAGAAGGGAGCCAGTGGAATCAGGGAACTCCTTTCCTCAAACTGCCACCAGAGAGATGGTCTGAGCAACCATCCTTACCGCTTGAAGAGCAGAGCAGTGACTTAAGGCAATTCGCATTCAGTGGGTCCACAACTATAACTACACCCTTGCCAAACCCACAGCAGTATGCCACATTAACGGAGTTCATAGAGGCTTGTTGCCAGCAGCTTCAGGGGGCAGCACACATTGCATGCACTGACACCCGTAGAAATATTGAGCGAGCAATTCTTCATCAAGCACAGATAGAGTCCTTCCCTACTGAGATAGACCTCCTGAAGTCAGGCAAGCCAGTCTCTGCCATGAGCAGATTTGCTTCATGTCTTAATTGAGATAGAAGGGATTCTCAACTCAAAACTGCTTGGTTACACATCCTCAGATGTTGCAGACCTCAACCCAAACCCCACTACTGCTACCACAGGTGGTTTATCAGGAGTCGGCGGCACTGGCAACACAGCCAGCTGCTTGTGGATCACTTTTGGGAGCACTTTCTAAATATTATCTGCCCAGTCTCCAAGCCCGACAAAAGTGAAGGGCGGACAAGAAGGCCGTACAGGTTGGTGATGTGGTAATGATCATCGATCCTCAACTTTCTCGTGCCCTCTGGCCGGTGGGGAAATTCACCCAGGTGTTCCCAGGTGCAGACGACAGAGTGAGGTCAGCCACTGTGGAAGTTAAAGGCAGGACCTATGCTCGACTCGTGGCCCGACTCATCCAACTTACAGACTTACCTGATGAGGACTGATGTTAAAGTGTAGACCTTTTGCGAAGATATACGAATTCAATCATTGATTTCGGGGGCGGCTCTTCAAAAGGCCCAGATACTTTCGGATGTGATGGGAAGCTCTGACCAATCAGAGCACTAGATGTTACCGCAGCCTCATGTGCATGAAGCGGAAGCAGAACGTGAGCGCTTAGTAGATGCCACGTTATGAATGAAAGTGAACAGTTCACCTGCTTCACTCTAGTTTAGAGTAAAGCTTCTTTTTACCATGCCAGTAAATCTAATAAACATTGCCAAATATTGTGAAATGAAAAAGTACTGGCTTTGGTAAGAAAGGGTTATAGTTAATTAAACAAAGTTGTACCATTTTGTCTATCATGTAAACTGCAGGCCGTCATGTTGCCGCTATTTCTTTCATCACTTTATTTTCGAAAATAGTGTACAATGGTTTTCCAGTTATCAAAATCTATTAAAAAAATGATGTCCCTTTGTCTCTGATAAAGTGTGAATGATGCAAGAAATATACTTTTAAAGGTGCACTCAGTAATTTTTTCCTAATTAAAAGTTAAACTTTTAAAGACATGAATTGTAATTTTGCAATATATGTAGGAAATCATGACCACTCACATTAAAATGAAGTCATATCAGTAACCTTATAAAAGATGTTTTATTCTACATGGAGAGGGTCCGCACATGGGGGCTGCCATGTAAGAAACACATGACCAGCTGAATACTACTCACTTAATCTCAGTAACCGTCCTGTTATTTGACACTTTCACTCATTGATTAAAGTAATCATGGCTGACTGTGAATACAACATTTCTACAATAGCATCTTAATCTGGAAACGATTGATTTTAAATTATGCTGCATCCAAGCCGCTAGGTGTCAGTGTAAAAAAAAAAAGTCTAAAGTGCAAAAAACTACACAACAGCTTTTCGTCATGTTTTTCGTTGTAAAAATAGCCAAATCTATCGGATATTTCTCCCCGTTGTTCTCATAGGAATGAATGAGTAACTATGGTAACGGGAAAGGCGCCTGATATCCACCAGAGTTCAGCAAGTCGTGTTATGGTTGGTGGATTAAAAGCTCAGTGTGATTGGCTAAAGAGGACTACCTAAAAAAACGCAATTTGTGAATCAAAACCTTGCAGGAAATCCAAAGTGATCAACACACACATGACGATTTGCAAATGCAGATTCAACGATCCAGAAATAAATCTAACAACATTCACAAATGTTTTGATGCAAATTAATTCAAGAACTTGATCGGTACGTATTTGTAAAAACATTTTGAATTTATTTCAGTGAAAAGTATTTGTGTGGTAAGTGGGAAAATATTTGTGCCCTCACTTTTATTTATGAATTGCATTTTGAATTTATGAATCGGATTTTGTCAATGTGAATTATGCTGTGTGTTTTGAATTGTATTTTGTAAATATATTCTTTTTTAGGTCATTCTGGCTCCATATAGAACCACACACACATCCATACAAATACCAACCAAGAAGCAGTGTTATTATAGTTAACAAAAAACTAACTAAAACAAAAATAAAAACTTAAATTATTGGGAAAAAACTGAAATTAAAACTAAAATACTTTTTCATAACTCCAAAACTAACTAAAATAAAATACAAATTATCTTGAATTCATTTTAGTTTTAGTTTTCAACATAATATAGTGAATATGGGCAAAGTAGGACAATTTTGGCAAATGACACATAACCTGACATTATACCTTTGAAGAAAGCTTCGGATGTCTTCTACCTTAGTCAAAAGTAAAAATGAAGAAATATTCAATACTGGGAAGTAGAACCTTTGAAGATCCTCTTTTGACCAAATCCCAGATGTGTTTAAGCAGCTGGGCCTACTGGTAAAGTGGGACAGAGGAAAAATTATTCTCTCGAAAATATATATATATTTGAAATTATTTTTTATATTTTCTTTTACACTTTCACATCATAACATCATAACTTTTACTTGTTTATAAGCTTAACTAGATTTACCTCATATTTCTGTCATTTTCTTTACCATTGCTTTTCCCACCAGTGGTCATGAAATGAGCTTTGCCACACATCCCAAAGTAAAGTCATCAATTTATACCTCAAAAAGATAAAGGGATAGTTCACCCAAAAATTTAAACTCTCTTATCATTTACTCACCTTCATGCGAAACAAATGAAGATTTTTAGAAGAATATTTCAGGTCTGTAGATCCATACAATGCAAGTGAAGGGAGTCTGAAAATTTGAAGTTCTATAAAGCACATAAAGGCAGCATAGAAGTAATCCATAAGACTCCAGTGGTTAAATCAATGTCTTCTGAAGTGATCTAATCTGTTTTGGGTGAGAACAGACCAAAATGTAACTCCTTTTTCACTGTACATCTTGCAATTGCAGTCTACAGGAACGATCATGATTTCAAGCTTGATTACACTTACTAGTAGAGTTTGCAGAGTGCTAGATGGTGCTGGGAAATATAACTGAGCTTGCCAAGGAGGCTGCTGATGTCAAGATTTACAGTAAAAAAGGACTTAAATATTGATCATTTCTCACCCACACCTATCATATATCTTCTGAAGACATGGATTAAACCACTGGAGTTGCATGCATAGCTTTTATGCTGCCTTATTGTACTTTTTGAAACTTCAAAGTTCTTGCATTGTGAGGACCTACAGAGCTGAGATATTCTTCTAAAAATCTTAATTTGTGTTTTGCAGAAGAAAAAAGGCATACATATCTTGGCATGAGGGTGAGTAAATGATGAGAGAACTTGATTTTTTTGGGTGAACCATCCTTTTAATTGTATACTCCCGAAAGATTAGTTTAGTCATGATTTATAATCATTTAATGAAATTCATATGGATACAATGTGGATCAAGCTTAAATGTCTTTTGTCACTTTACACATATTCACCCTATATTATAAATTTTGCAACATTTACAATCCACATTAAACATGAAAATACCACTAGATAGACGTAACACAAGACTACCCTGAGAAACGTAATGTTAGACTTTTTAAATTACACCAGTAAATGCAAAAAATTACTAAAACTAAAATAAAAACTAACTAAACTGAAACTAAAAAACTCAAACAAAACTAACAAACCAACTGTGAAAACTAACGAAAACTAAACTAAATTGTAATGAGAAATTGAATATAAAATAGAAATAAAAACTACATTCAAAATCCAAAAAATATAATAACACTGCCTAGAAGAACATAGTCTGCTGCTAATGTAAGAGACATAAGTGTTCTGTTGGTGACCTTATGCCTTGTGACTGTTCACTTTTCATCCTTTTTTCATATTAGGTCAACTTACCTTATTAATTAGATATCCATTCATTGATTAATTTATCGGATTTTGTGCATATGTTTGATATTAATTTAATTGTTGATTTAAATAAGATTAAATATATTATAAGGGCACCTACTTCTGCGGTTGTCCTGCGGGTGACTGCATGTGTCTGTGTCCTTGCACTTACAGTAAGTGCCCTACGATTAATCCAGAGCACTCACAGATCTACGATTATTTTCAAGTAGCATACTAAAGTTACGATGTTTCTGGGAAACAATCCTGACTTCTAAGATGATTTGAAGGCTATATGCCAAAGAGGGTTTTAGGATCTGCTTAGTGCCCAGATATGATACATATAGTGCGTGAAATGTCCATGTGAGAGCTACAAAGACCCAGAATTAGGGGTGGAGAAAAAATAATGGAATTTTTACTGCCGAGCATGATTCTGACATGTGAATTTTGTGGCGTGAACTTGTGCTACTCCGTCTGGCCACAAGAGGGCGCAAAAGACTATCGAATTGCAGCTTTTCCATTGTTCTGTTCACCAGCTCTGTAACCATATTCTGTTCGCAAGCTGTCTATCGAATATCTGAAGATATATGTTATATCTTTATAACTCAGCAAAACCAGATTCTATAAATGATAAGCTAGGATGAAATAGGTTAAGGAGTTAATTTTTATAAAAGTATATCGCAAAACATATCAGCAAAAAAAAAACAAAAACAAAAAAAAAAAACTTAATGCCAGGAGACTCAACATTTTTTTTACACAGAAATTTTTAATCTGTGAATTTTTTTTTTTTTTTTTTTTTTAAGCCAATTAAATGTTTTTGCATTCGTATTGAATTTATGCTCAAAAAGTCACGCAAGTAGGCTACAACAACAAAAAGTGTTATTTTATAATTCATCTTTTAAACTGTTGCTAGATGTTTTTAACCTTCTCTAAAAAGTCGAGAGAAGATGCTCTTCCATTAAGGACACTGTGCTTTTCATAAACTTTGAAATTATTGTTAATGACCAGTAGCTATATAATTTAAGTTAAGTCACACTCTTAAATTTGGCTGGGTTAAAAATAACCCAATTGGCAACCCAGTGCTGGGTAAATATTGCACATGTTGGGTTACACATTTTAACCCAGCAAGCTGCGTTGTACATTCAACCCAACATGTCAGCTCATATTGACAATATGCTGCGTTAATTTTACCTCATAAATGGTTATTGATTTAATTTATTTCTTAGACAAAATCTGTAAATAGATATTTTGCTGTAAGATAAAATTAATAATAAAAAAATGTATTGTTATATATACAGTATATGATAAGTTTTGATAAGAATGAAATATACACACGAACAGTTTAGATGAACGTTTTTATTATTATTATTTGAGGACAAGTAAAATTAGGAGAAATTAACTAAGATCCACAAAGTAATCATACATAATTAATAAAACATTTAAAGGGATAGTTCACCCAAAAATGAAAATGTTCTCATCACTTTACTCACTCTCATGCCATCCCAGACTTTCTTTCTTCTTCAGAACACAAATGAAGATTTTTTGAATCTCAGGTCTGTTGGTCCATACAATGTAAGTGAATGGGTGCCAACATTTTGAAGCTCCAAAAAGCAGAAAAGAGCAGCAAAAAAGTAATTCATAAGGTTTAATCAAAATCTTCTATAAAATCTTATGTAATATCAATACCTTAGATTATACTTCCTACTGCTTGATGCATTCGCACAGCCACTTGATGGCACTAGGAAGAGTAATTGAGCTTGAAATTATGATCTTGCCTGGATACTGCAATGGCAAGGTGTATAGTGAAAAAGGAGTTACATTTTAGTTTGTTCTCACCCTAAACCAACTGGGTCACTTCAGAAGACATGGGTTTAACCACTTGAGTCTTATGGAAAACTTTTATGCCACCTTTGGAGCGTCAAAGTTCTGGTCACCATTCACTTGTATTGTATGGATCTACAGAGATTAAATATTCTTCTAAAAATCTTCATTGGTGTTCTGCAGAAGAAAGAAAGTCATACACATCTGGGATGGCAAGAGGGAGAGTAAATTATGAAAGAATGTTCATTTTTGGGTGAACTGTCCTTTAAGGAAAAACAGTTGTACGTTTTAGGAGGTGGCAGAAGCAAAAGGAGCAACCTCAGTGCACTGGTGCCTGTGGAAAGACAACCGGTATCAGTATATGACTGTCTGTTCCAGTTCAATATATACATGTTTACAAAGTGATGTGGAAGAAACACCCCCATTATGCACCCCCGTCTAGTTGACATTTAGCTGTTGCAGGAATAACATAATGGTTTAAAAAAGTTTACATTTTACCGCGCTCAGCTAGCCAATCAAATCGATAAAGGCGGGACTCAAGTTTCAGAAGCTAAGCAGGAACCTCATGGATTATTCCAGCGCCACACATCAGCAACAGTTCATGTTAAGAGTGTTAGTGTCTTGTGATATGTAAGTATCTAACTAAACATGCCAAATTTGACCACTGTTTTATGATTGAAATGTTGTAGGCCTACGAAAGTAATTTCCAAGGGTGCAAACCATTCACCATTTGGCGAAATTCGCCGTTTTGAATTTAAAATATGTCATCAAGTGAATACAAACCTTAATTTTATTGAGGAAGATTCCCCTCAGGACGTTTTCTCAGGACAGGAGGCAAAAATGGCAGTTGGAAAAACTGTTTTTATCCAGTTTGGCACAGATAAACCAGCAGTGGGTTATTTTGACCCAGCAGCTTGGGTTGGCTATGGTGTATTTTACTGTCAGTGACAATGAGCCAGCCATTAACCCAGCAAAGTTGGGTTAAAACCTACCCAACACTGTGAAAATAACCCAACAAAATGACCCAGCAGACTCAACCAGTCTGGGTAAAAAAAAAATAACCCAGCAAAATGTAGAATGAGTGAAAATGCGTACAATGTAAACAAATACTAATAAACAATTGTTAATTCGGTATTTACAAATGTTGTCTTTGCTGTCTGAAAGTGCTATGGAATAGAACAGAATATAATCAAATTTACTGGTCCACATCTGTTCTGCTAGCATGAGACCAGCATTTTTCACGCATGATTAAACTGGCAAGGCAGGTAAGCTAGAGTGCAAAGGGCCTCCGACTGTGCACATATAGGGTAACAATATCCGTCATATCGTTACTCGCTGTCTACCTTACACACCTTTTCTTACATGATCCGAATGTCTGCGGCATATAGCGAGCAGCTCTGAAGGAAAAGACGCCAAACTTCTATGTTGACTGAGATGAGGGAGTCCTTGAAGCTTGAGCTCGTTTCGCAGGTCAATGTCAGAGCAGGTCTCTACAAGATATGTATACTATTGGTGTGTATTTTAGTGCATTTTGTATTATTATTAAGTGTATTTTTATTGTGTATAATAAAATGAATTTTCCGTTTATACAACAATTCACAAGAAACACGTTCCTTATATTATGGTTTCACCTTGGTAGGTGATTTCAGATAAATGCGCACCGACAGGTTTAACAAATTAATTAGTTAAATGTTTATTGCAATTGTTGGATTTTGTCGATTTTATTATTTGAACATAATGCATTCATTTGTAAGAAGAACGAAAAATCGACCTGTCATTTTAGGAAATATTCGACATCATTGCATTGAGATATTATCTAAATTATGATTTAGTCGCATACACCGTGTGTGAAACCCACAGCTTACATGCCAAGGGTGTTCAAGACAAAACAGCCATATTTAAGCGTTTGCTTCGGCCTATAGCCTAAACAATAACGGACTAGTAAATGCTGAAACTGTCACCAAACATCAAGCACAATTGAAGACAATGGCTTAAGCATGAGTTTTATATAGGCCGATATTGTGTTATGCAATGAAAAATAGCCTACATTCATCATATTTTCATAAACACTCTGCCACTTTTGCGATTATATTAATCACAGGACATTTAGCTGTCAATGAAGTTATTTATGCAAATAGTTTCTTTGTAAACGCTTTTACGCAGAGCTGTTCACGCTTTGCAGCTCGGGTTTGATTAAACGCCTCTTGCGTGTATTATGGCAGCGCTTGTAATTGGGCTGTGTTCACTGCTGTATAATTAACGCATAACTGACCGCGTTGAATACACGCTAATTAAAACCTATAAATTATGTTTTTTTATGGGGGTTCTTAAGGCGCGTCTTGAGAGAGAGATAGCGGATTGTTTAGAGATTCACCGCATAAATGAAGAGGCCTCACAATTGCCCCTCTTCAGAATGAGCCAGTGATAGTGCTCTAATTAGAAATTAATTAAGTGCAAGCAGATTCTCGAGACAGAGATTTAAGGCGCACTTAATTACTGCGAACTAAGCTCTATACAGTAGTATGTCCGTCTGACTTTCAGTTGTCCTGAATGAGGTCTAAATTAATTTTTGTGGTAATTATTATTATAATAACGAGTATTATGCTACTTATATTAGTAGTAGTAGTAGTAGTAGCAGCAGTAGTAGTCATTTAACAGATGCTTACAGAAAAATGTGTTTTGGCTTCAAAAGTAAAGAATATTTGGGGGATTTACACGAAACCTGTCAAGATAAGGTCCTGGGCCTCTTTTCCCAAAAGCATGTAAACTACATCGTAGAATCCATCTTATGAGTCATCTTAGTTTCATGGTCGTTTCCCAAAAGCATCGTAACTTAAGTAGTACTTGAAAATGCTTGTAGATTTATGAGTGCTCTGGAGTAATCGTACAGCGCTAAGAGCATTGTAAGGAGACTTATGCAGACACTTGCAGGAAAAATGCGAAATTACACCTGATACAATTTAAATATAGCTACACTTTATGCTGAGACTTTAATATCAGGATATATGCGTTTAATTTATTTTAACAGGCAAGACTAATAATAATATTATTATATAACGAAATGCATAAAATGGTTGCATAAAATAGTCAATATAAATGGATGAACAGATGAATTAGTAAACAAAGTTATTTGTGTGGACTAGTTGGACTAGTTGGTAACAACAAAGTGGAGGCATGATTGATGCAGACAACAGTATCAATTAAAATCAGAGAGAGAAGAAAAAAGTCAATAACTGCATGAAAATCGTCAGTATATATTGATTAATCCTTGTCTCCTCTTCCTCTCTGACACCAAAGGCACTCTCACCAGCACTACAAGTTGTGTAGCACTATTGTTATTACCATAACAAAGTGTTTTTTTTTTTAATTATTTTTTAAAGTAAGGCAGTAAGTAGGATATGATGTATAAATAGCCTACTTCACAATTAAATAATATGCCATTTTTTTATGTTGTGGTAAAAGCTGCTTAACATGTAATGAAAATAATGTCACAGTGTAAAAAATAAATAAATAAATAAAATCCTACTGGCCCTAAAAATAGACATTTTCTTTATGCAAAATGTCATATTTCTTTCTTTTGATTCAGATTTCGTAAGAATCACCCATTTCCTTCACTGAAAACTCCAATAAGTTCATTGCACTCATTTGATGGCGTAAACTCGTTCCCTCAGTTCAGTAATGGGGTCTCCCAAGCTCAAATATTTCAGTTCAATTAACTTGATGTTCAAGAAGAGTGAACTTAACTATTGTAAGTTGAGTTAATGCAAGTAGACAACTCAGATTTGCTATTTAAATAGTGTTGTTTCTACTGCTCTTAATCATTGTAATTGAATTGATTCAATCTGAGATAAAACAATAGCACAGCTCAAATACAGATCATAACTGATTCTAGGTCAGTCATTAAATAACTTCATTCTCCACAAATGCACTGTATATACCGGCACTTCAGCTGCACATGCGAGAACTGAGGTGGTGTTAACAGGGTCCAACTTGACCAAAGTGACACATATGGCCCTAATGGTGACATCACACGAAACAAAACAACATAATACAACAAAAGGGCTAAAACATCTATGAATTCTTAGTAACAACTATTTAAATGCCCCCATATGTTCCCTCTATATAAGGAAACATCATTAAATAATTCAAGCAGCAAGGGATTGTCAGTATTCCCCATTGCCTCGATTTTGTACTCAATAGTTTGCGTTAAGACTTAAAATCTTACGCCTATGGATTTTTAAGTAAAACAAGTTCAATGAACTTAAATATTTGAGGGTTTACAGTCTCATACATACCGTTGAAATCTCTTTCGTCTATGGTTTTGTGGTCTTCAACGCCTAAATAGCCGAACACTTATTATTTGTATGCTATTTGAAAGAATGAGTCCCACATACAGTATTGCATTTGCCACTTGGTTAACCCTAACCCTAACCCTGCGTCTTTCCGGAAAGAAAAGGAAATGTTTAAAGACATGCTTTCCATTTGAGTTCTCTTCTTGCGAGTCGCAACCCTAAACGGTGAGAGGATCTGAGCGTGTTTAGGGACATAGTTCAGCTGCAGTGCGAGCGAAATCTTCGATCCGTTTGATATCCAAGAGCACAGCAAGGCGCGAAACGGCATTGGACGCTGACACGTTTGACACAGTTTCTCATGTGTGTGATCTGATGCGTTTCCGGTTGGAGTGGTAGCGCACAAGTAGAGTTTCGGAAAAAGAGGTGTCATAAACTGTGGACGGGCAGCGCAGAGGGTCTACGTACGAAAGCTACTATGCGCTGTCAGTCCTTTCAAACCACGGACACAGAAACGGAACGCCACTGCTTGTTATCAAGCAGACTTCCAAAATGTACTCACTTTCACGGGAAATGGGCGCTTTGTTATGGATACATAGATAACGTTTCCCTGTCTTCTGTTCAATTCGGAATCGAGTAAGTCTCAGTCCAACCAGTGAAGCGAATATCAAAGAGCAACGCTGTTATGGATCAGAGCGAAGATGACAACGTTTCTTTATCTCCAAGCCTGCCCTCTCCACCTCTGTTCCCGGCTGCGCACCACATGCACAGAACCACTCATTTTTTCATCGATAACATCCTTAGACCGGACTTTGGCTGCAAAAGGGAGCAGGGTCCAGGCGTACACACTTCACGTTGTTTTTCTTTCCCCAGCACTCCTTGCTCGGATTCCAACTGCAGCGCCAACAGCGTTTCTTCTTCATCCTCCTCCACCGTCTCATCCCCAGCCAGCAAGAGACATTCCCAGGTAGACGATGGAGTTAATGTATCACATTTTGGGGTTGTCCCGGCACCACCCGTTGCTTTGAGTAGTCCAGGTGAAACCCCCGCGCCCAGTAAGGACACCCGAGAGCATTTGTGGCCCGCGTGGGTTTATTGCACAAGATATTCTGACCGGCCCTCATCTGGTAAGGCAACTGGTAACAAATAAAACAAGTAACTGTTCATACATTCCTTTTGTGGCCTAACCTAAATCAGCTTTATGCAATATGTAAAAATTAAAATGACTGACTGGGGCAGTTCACTTTTACACAATTTCTCATTGTACGCAGTAAAGTTGGAAAAGTTTAGGCAATAACATTTTTTGTCATGGCAATAAATTACTTTAAATTAAAATGTAATAAAAGTTCTCAAAGACTGGAACACGTTACTCCCAATACAATACACTTGATCCGGAATATCAAAATGAGAATTCCTCTAATTTCTTTGGCTTTGGTTACTTTCGGTCGTTGAAATAAGCTTACATTTGTTTCGAAGAGAAATGTATAGAGGTGCTTTTACCCGACATACCAAATTCACCATTAAATGACCCCAAGTAATTGACCAAGACATTGCACAAACAAGACTACAATGGCTTTGTGAACTTGTTTTTGGTTGACGACATGATCCATTATAGGCCTTCTGTGGTCCTAAAGCAACTGTAAAATGATCGGTTTTCATTGGTAATATATTAATAACTGATCGCACTTTAATTACATGTATTTTTACATTATATATTTTCATTGTTTCATCTTTAAAATATATAAATTTATGCAGTACAGAAAATCTAGACAAGCAACAATAAGAACAGCTAATAAAATCTCTTTAAAAAATCTCTTTCAAAATTGTGCTTATATTTTTTAATTATTTGCTTAATGTATCCTAAACTTCTGCAAGACGTGTAAACAACAACAACAACAAAATACCTGAGTAAGCGTTTTTGGAATAAATTACCAAACACAAATAATCCATTTGCTTTGCATTTGATTTGCCATTATCGACTATATACTTTTTAAGTTATTTGAGCTTAGGCCTACTAATTTTCTAAAAATATTACAAGATAAATCGGATTTTATTCAGGTTTTTACCAATCAGTTCACCAATTAGTTTATTTTATTTCCCGAGAAAGGTTTAATACATTTAAAAAAAAAAAAATATATATATATATATATATATATATATATATATATATATATATATATATATATTTATTTATTTATTGTCAGCCGGTTACCGGGATATTTTGCTTATGTCGCTTATGAAATTCTACATTTTTAAGCCAAGCGCAGGAGTATTGGACGTCAAACAAAATTGTTTATGTAATCATTATTTTATATAATATTTCTATTCTTCATTAGCACCTTTGTATGTGCTTTAACACATTTTAAAACAGTATAGCTACAGAGTCAACTCTGGCAAAATATTTCATTTTTAATTTGCGCAACTGTGTAATCAAACAATAATAGCCTAATAATAATAATGACAGCAATAATCAAAACGCATATGTTCAAAATATAGAAATGGATATAATTATGTTTTACTGAGTAGAGATTTAAACAATTTGAAGCAGTTTTAGAAAAAAACGTGACCTTTTAAGGAGGCTAAACTGAATCATTAATAACAGCTTTACTGTTTTGTTGTTAAGGTAACACGTCTGTTAACGAGTTTATACAGAAGTAGTTATTTTGATGTTTATTTCCAATGGTGTTGCACACCGACACAAATTCGACACGGCAATGCTCTTTTGTGAGTGCAATCCGAAACGGCTTTGATACTTAATGAGATGGTTGATATTCAGGGATTCGTCTCATTGTTGTTTCCACACAAGGCCCAAGGACCCGGAAATTGAAAAAGAAGAATAACGACAGTGAGGATAAACGACCCAGAACGGCGTTCACAGCTGAGCAGCTCCAAAGACTGAAGGCTGAGTTTCAGGCCAGCCGGTATATCACGGAGCAGCGCCGGCAGACTCTAGCGCACGAACTCAACTTGAACGAGTCGCAGATTAAAATCTGGTTCCAGAATAAACGCGCGAAAATCAAGAAAGCCAGCGGATTAAAGAACGGCCTCGCGCTGCAGCTGATGGCTCAGGGACTGTACAACCATTCCACCAACACCATTCAAGAGGAAGAAGACGTCAACTTGCAGAGAGAGAGAGAGAGAGAGAGAGAGAGAGAGAGAGAGAGAGAGAGAGAGAGAGAGAGAGAGAGAGAGAGAGTGAGTGAGTGAAGGGAAAGAGAGGGGAAATGGGAAAACTGCATAAATGACCAGACATTGTTGAAAGAAACTGTGGCTTGGCTTGTGAAATTACCGGATCATCATGTATGGGCGAGGCGAGCGGGTGAATTTCTTTAAAATAGAATATATATATATATATATATATATATATATATATATATATATATATATATATATATATATATATATATATATATTTTTTTTTTTTTCTATTAGACTGAAATTAATTAACGATTGCCTACATGAAAACATTTAGGCCTCATTTTGATTTTGCATTGTAAAATATGCTATTCTTTATTTGCATTGGGAATCAGAGATGGACCTAGTAGCCTTACCCAAAGCATCAAACAGTAAGTTTGTTTCGCCAGATTACAGAATACAGTATAAAATAATCTACATATATTTTTTTTTTTTTTTTTTTCTATTAGACTGAAATTAATTAACGATTGCCTACATGAAAACATTTAGGCCTCATTTTGATTTTGAATTTGGTATTACAATTAAGACGGCTCAGATTTTTTAAGTTGTTTGATATCATATGTGTTTGTTATCAGTCAAAAAATGTTATCAGTAAAACATTTTAATGTTGTTAATATCTTCGTGCCAAAGATGTTATTCGGTGAAAGTATCCAGTTTACAATGAGATGCCGAGTTTTTATGACTTGGAAACCGACAATGAATATTGTAATATTTTGAATATTGACAAGGTTTTTTTTTGTTGTTGTTTGTTTGTTTGTTTGTTTGTTTGTTTCTTCTTCTTCTTCCTTTTCTATTCGACTTGGGATAATTGGAGACTTACATATCTGATATCAGATGTTATTCTTTACTAAATATTTAACGCTGCATCAAAATAAACCCTTTTATACCTGCAATATGTAGCCGATATTTTTCCCGATATAATGTTATTGTGCCTTATTGTTTCTGTCTGCATTGTAAAATATGCTATTCTTTATTTGCATTGGGAATCAGAGATGGACCTAGTAGCCTTACCCAAAGCATCAAACAGTAAGTTTGTTTCGCCAGATTACAGAATACAGTATAAAATAATCTACATACATTTCTTGCAATGCCTTGCTGCCCAAAATAGGCATGTGTCGAAAACATCATTAATGTTGTTAACATTTAGTCTTACAGCCAATTTTTTTTTTTTTTAATCAATGCAGGCTGATGTATTTAACATCAAAACACTTGTCTTTAACATTGCAATGTTTTTTATGAGTAAATAAAAACGACATAATTTTTTATTTTTTATTTTTCTTTATTTTATTTTTTTTGTGCACAAAAGATTTGCAGATTAATATGTAATTAATTACAAATAATTAATAACAGATTGGTTAGAACCAAGTTGCACTACCCTCTTTCCGAACCCAAATATCTTTATTTATTTATTTTATTTAAGTAGGGAGACGGGGAAAACATGGTGCACAAACTGAATATCTTCTTGAATATTTTCAAACTGTTAAGTATAAAATACTACTACTAATAATGTATCCTATAGGCTATTTATTTTTTAATAATACCATCTAAATTAAGTGAAATCTTTATCGGTGATTCACGCGGCTCTGGGTTGCGTTTCCCAAAATTATCGTTAGCCAACTATGGTCGCAAGTTTCATCGTTACCAACATAGTTCAACGATTTGGTGTTTCCCGAAACCGTAGTTCCGACGAAAATTCGCAAACTGCGCCGCAAAGTTGTGTAGTTGAAACTACAGCTCTCCACCTGTGGTTTGAAGCATAGTTCCTTGTTAGTTTGCGTTGTCAACATCATTGATTTCGCTGCAGCTGGGGTGTGTTCTATTCAGAGTTATCACCCCTATGCCCTATTCCTTTCAAAGACTTCACCATCCACACAGGCTTGAAGTTGTGGTGCTCAAAATTATTTTTATTGGAAATTCAGTTTGAAATGATCTTCCAGCATGACTGTCACAATTGTTCTCCCTTCGAAGTGCCCTCCTAAGGCATTATTAATGATGTTTGGAACACAGGATTGGCTTCGTTTCCGTGTAGAAAAGGTGAGTTTTTTTATTATTTACAAGCGAATATCTTTGTTACAACATTGTGCAAAGAGAAATTTCACATATGGCTGTATATGTAAAACACAATATGCATGTTAATGGTTTTCACTGATATAAAAAGTTATCTTTACTGTACATACAGTATATGCAACATATCTGCAGTACTTTGAGTATAGTGTCAGAAAAACGCTGTGTAAAATTCATTCGTTAACATATTTCAAAATATTACACTTTCATATATGTAAAACATAATTTCCCAAATCACTGTGTCAATTTATATAGCCAGTATACCCAAATAAATGAACAATAATTGTACACTGTAAATGTTTTTCGTAATTTTAACGGTAAAAGACTGTAAAAATGCTACAGTGAAAAAACTGGTTAATGAGTAGTTACCTTAAAATATACGGTAAAATGTTTAAATATATTTAAAAAGACAATATATGTAGTTTTACGATAAAATTTTGTTAAAAAAAAACAAAACAATTGTCTATGTAAAAAGTATGATTTTCTGTATAATTAACAGGAAATAAATATATATTATGTTTAACAAGAGAGTACATGTACTTTTTACGGTACATTATTGTTAAAATTATGGTAAAAACAATAATCGGGCATTCCCAGAATTCCCTGCGTGACCCATTCATTATATTTTATGGGAATAGTTATGTTTCATCTTATTTTTCATATCAGTTATGTACATTGGGGTGTTCTGTTTTATATTTGATGTAATTTAGTTAATGTTTTTTGCATAATTTTAATTTCACAGGTGTTACCCTGATGATATTTAGTGTTTGTGTGAGTGACACTGAGCACTGTCTCTACATGTTTGTTGGTAATTGCTTCAGAAAAAGCAACTGTTGATGAACTTTTTATCATCATGTGCCCTTTTGTAGTTACTATGGTGATTAACAAATACATTATAAAGTGAAAAGCAGATTTTTACAGTTTAAGAAGAAATATATATTATGTTTATTATTTAATAATATAAAAGACAGTAACGAACGTAAAATATACAGCCATCAAAATTACATCCATGAAACGTGGTTACCGTATTTTTTACGGTGAATTTCTGGCAACCAGTGCTGCCAGTTTTTATCGTAAAGTTAACAGGATTTATTTTACAGTGTAGAAATATACATGTATGACCATATATCTGATTTCTGTATGGGATAACATGTTTGTGTAAGTGGTTTTGTGTTTATTGTGAGGTGTTCACAGAAGCAGAATATAATAGAATATGGAATATTCTCAATAGGCTTTAAGTATACTTCTTGTTTGCAGTAGTCTTTCAATTAATGTTTGCAGGGGGAAAAAACATAGACCGAGGTAGGAAATTACACAAAAATGTCTATTAACACAAGTTATGTCAGTCAGATGAAATAAAACAAAATACAGTAACCAAACTGTACTGAAAAATGAAAAAAGTAACCAAACATTTTCTGAATTAAATGTTCTCTGAGTTCTGCTCCTGCAGGATGCATTCTGCCTTGGTATGGGCTCAGTGGATCGTCATCATCATTAGCACCAGCATGACTCCCTCTTCCTCCTCAGGAAGTTGAACAAATTTCCGTGACTGCAATGCAGCTAAGAACTGCACTGCTGGACTTAAAGCGTAGTTTCTTCTTGTGGCCCTCTTAAGGTGTGGTTTCACAACCTGCAGCAATTCAAGGATCTTAGTCCTTGGAATCCAGAATTTTCTTATGATGTCATCATCAGATAGATAGTCAAGTGTGGAGAAATTTGTCCTTATGTAGGCATTTATATACACTACCTGACTTCTGCATCGCCTTCTGTGCTCAAGCTGTAGGATTATTTGTAAAGCCGCCATTGTTGAGCATTTGATACACACATAGATACTGTTTTATTAGGAGAGTCATTAAAACACCTGCTACTGATGCACCTGAGGAATGGAATAATCTTCTAAATTAACTAGCTAAATGTGAGTGTTTCATCAATGATTTGTGACAGTAATAGGGCACAGCTTAATTTGATTTTCCAATTTTTGTATTAATCTGTTAATGGGATTTTGGTTTTAAAATAGGCTGCTTTTTTTTTTTTCTTCAAAGTTTTCATGCTGTGGCTTGGAGAAAATGAGAAGGCCTCTCTTTAGAACTGTCTGAGGATTTAAATAAAGGATGTGTTTTGTGTCATGTTTGGCTTATATTATCATGGCTATTATCTTGTGTATTGGGAAAATCTTTACATAGCCAGCTTTAGTTACTTGACTGTTGTAGTGTATATGATGGTGGGGCACCACTGCAAAACAATAAAGGTTTGTATTTCATTCCATACATAGGATTCTTAATCACACTTATATAATTTATTAATGACATTATTCTGGCAATTGATAATGAAGTAATGACATTGCATGACATGATTCACACAATAATTGCTTACATTTGATCTGGCATTCCAATGCCACTGTGATGCACCAAGTCACATCACCTATTATGTGCTCATTTCTACATGTTAAACTACTGGATGAATTCCCAGTGTACTAGAAAACACTAACTCAAAACACATGTTAAAAAATGACAGAGTAGGCCTATTTTTGGTCATCAAATGGGATATTATATTTTATATTTAAATTCAGATTGTGAAGGGTTTTAGCTTCTCTGTCGCTGAAAAGCAACTTGAAAATCATGTGTTTGTTGCCATGCAGCACCACACAGCTTCACCACAACCCCATTTGCCAGACCCAGTCTGTACCTTTCACTCCATATATATTTAATTCTATATTGTTCATTGTGTCAAGAATAAAAGTGGCGTTCTTATTGGTTTTTGAAAAGTGTGCATATGTATGTGCTCAAGTGCCCCGGAGGTAAGAGGGAAACCCCACTATTGCAGCTCAATCCTGCAAGAGGTCGCGATGAAAACAAACACACTAGCAACAGAGGAGCATGTGAAAATAAAGCGAAACAACAGAGAACAGAAAATAACAGAAGTAGTCCTCAGATGCCATGTTTGTTATTTACAGCAGCATCGCAGGGAAATAACATTGCTGTGGAGCTGCTTACTGACCGAACCGCTTGTATATTGTAGTAAAGAGTACGCCACTTACAAAGTGCATATAAACGTAAATGTTTATTTCGTGTCTCAAGCAGTTTTTTTTAACAATAAATGGATTTCTGTCCATGTAAATGAGCTGTTATAATTTGATATCCATTCGATCTCTGCAGAAGTTATTACTCCACCCCCTGAGTAACGTCATTAACAACAGCTCTACATTGTTGAAACGACGTGGTATGAACGATGGATGTGCGACATAGTTATTAGGGTTTCTGGAAAACTATCGTGGTTAATCAGTGAGTTACGTCGTTGTCTGGGAAACGCACCCTGAGGCTGAGCAGTAGCTGAGTGACTGTTTCGGTGGTGTGTTGTGGGCATGCCGTGGCTCTTGTGACCGATTAATCAAGTCAAAGATGACAGAGAACCGTGATCCTGATGGCAATCACCGCTTCTTTCTTTTCTGAAGCTCTCTGCCGAGCAACTTTTTACCGTGGCATGTTCATCTGACATACAGAATGTGAGTTGTTGGATTCGTGGTTTTCTCACACTCCCATTATCTCCACCTTTATGGCCCTCAACACGAGGCGCGTCCGGGCAGGTTCGGTTGAATACGGGAATTGGTAACTGTCAAGTTCAAAAGCGAGTTAAATTTGATTAAGATCTTAGTCTGCAAATCGACGTATTTCTCAAGTTCTGAAAACCACACTGGAAATAGCTTTCAAACTAGAAATTAGAGATAATGAAGTAATGCAATGTTCCTGACGTGTAGGCCAATTACTCATATGAGGGTTCTTTAGTAAGTAATGCCTTTAGTAAGTCCTTTTGTAAAGGCCCAAATCGCCACAGAAAGTTACAGTTTAGCTAAATAATGCGCTTTGCAATTATGACTATTACGCAGACGCTGGAAAAATTAATCTGCAGCATTCCGAAAAGAATTAGAAGAGCAAATGAGATGGTGTTGCGGCATGTTGTTCGCCATCAATCACTGTTAAAAAGCTTACGTTGTCTGTGTTCAACCGCCAAGCCAAAATTTGGGGGGTTATAGTATAAATAAAGGATGGTTATAGGATAAATACATGTTTTATCCAGACAATTAGATGGATAAGACGTCCAGCGACGTCACTGGCTGTAGTGAAAGTCATAGGAATTCAAACAAGTGCAGTCGCACGATATCATACGAATTGGCCAAATTTAGAAAAAGCGTTCGAATACTGACGATTTTGCAGCGAGAGTGTGTTGGCCCAGCTGATGAGTTACCTGACCTGGGATTTTGGATCGTCAGGAGTGAGCAGTTCTCAGCGTGGACAAATTGGAGGATTTATTTGGTGAAATAAGGTTTGTGCCAGTGTTTTTATCTATACTATCATTACTGTACACCAGAAGATGCAAAGATACCATTCCATAATCAGAATTGGACAGCTCATTTGACATAAGCTGTTATTATATGTCACTTTAGTTTCGTGAGCTCTGGCTTTGCTAGCCTGTAATGCCCACTGGACGCTGAATAGTTTTATTTACTTTTTCAGAATTTTTTTTTTATTATTATTATTATTTTTTATTTTTTTTGTAATGCAAACGTCTCCTTTCGGCGACATTTGCCGTTTTGAATCCAAAATATATCACCTACATGATTCATGTAGTTCATACCCTGTATCACCCTCGGACGCGAGCGGTGCGTTGCTGATACGAAGGCCGTTCCACCTCACTCGAGTCACGGGCGTCTGGGCTTCAACACACCGCTGTACACAAGCGTCATGCGGAGCTTCGTCCAAGTCCAACACATGAAAAGCGTTGGTGTGTACGGGAAACACTGAAAACATATTTGAGTTTAGAGTAGGAAAAAGTCAGGGACAAAAATAAGGTAACTATTAATGAATAAAGAAATTATGAGCCATCGAATATCGAATCAAAGTCTGAGTTTTTCTTTGTAGCCTACTTTAAAACCATCACCAGTGAGGCAAACACTTCAGAAATCACAAACTGGTGCAAACTTCTACCAGTTATTGCACAGAAACATTTACATTTATTAACCATGCTTCCAGTATTCTGATGACTGTTTGATTGCTAACATTATGGGTTTATATCTTTCTTTAACATTTTTTGCTTTTCTTTCTTATTGTCTTTTTGTAGATTGGAACAAATATGGTGGAGTACCTTCAGCAGGCTGAGATGTCAAAGCCTTATTCCCCTACACTCAGCAAAACATGCCTGCACATAGATCATTTTGAATTCTTATTTTAATTGTATAAATTTGATTCATTCCTTACATAAACAGTTTTCTATAATAGACAGTATAAGTAATATTTTAAAGGTATAGTTCACCCTAAAATGAAAATTCTCTCATCATTTACTCACCCTCATGCCATCCCAGATGTGTATGACTTACTTTCTTCAGCAGAACACAAATTAAGATTTAAAAGAATATTTCAGCTCTGTAGGTCTGTACAATGCAAGTGAATGGTGACCAGAACTTTGAAGCTCCAAACAGACATAAATGCAGCATAAAAGTAATCCATATGGTTCCAGTAGTTAAATGACTGTGGAAGTGAGAAAAAGTGAGAAACACATCAGTATATAATTTTTTTTTTTTTTTTTTTTTTTTACTATACATTTTTAACTTTCACATCTAAAAGTCACACGTGGCACATGTTTAGTTTTTCTTTCAGATGTGAAAGTGGAGATTTAGAGTAAGAAAGCATTATTGATCTGTTTCTCACCCACATCTATCATATCACATTTGAAGACATGGATTTACCACTGGAGTCTTATGGATTACTTTCATGCTGTCCTTATGTACTTTTTGGAGCTTCAAAGCTCTGGCCACTATTCACTTATGTTACTATTCACTCATAGAATGGACTAAACAGAGCTGAGATATTCTGAACAAAAACAAATAATTTTAGACGCAGAAGAAAAGCATACTGGGATGAGGGTGAGTAAATGAGAGGTTTTTTTTTTTTGCAGTTATTTATATTCATCCAAAATAAAGGAGCTACCATTACACATTTGTTTATGGTGTGGTTTATTTTACAATAATTTTTAAGGATAAAACAATCTGAAAATATTAACCCACTTATGAGATCAAATTAACCCAGTATTACTGTAAAAATGAGCCAGAATTTGGGTTGAATAAATAATCAACTTGCTGTGTTAGATTAGCCCAACATGTGTTCTGTCCCATATTTAAACTGCGGCTGGGCTAAAAACAATCAAATTTGGGTTATTTTTAACCTTGCATTTTTTTAGAGTGTAAACTTCTAAAAATCTACAAAAGTATTTCGATCTCATTCATTTGCGTCAGTGCATTTGTGAAAATAATTAAAGCAATATTTACACCGTCAAATAACTGTAAATAAACAAATAAAAATAGCTATAAAAAGAGATAAAAATGACGAGCATCTCATAGGCCTCTGATGTCACACAGACTGTATAATATTTTTGCAGTGGATCTCTAGTGGTTTCAAACACATATAATTCGACTCATCTTAAATTTGTGACCATGCTCTAAATTTTGTTACCGTTTCCATTTGTACGGTTTTATGAATTGTTCTGTTTCATAATTGTTTTACTGTTTGCTATAAATGCCATTAAATTGCTAATACATTTTAAATGTATTGTGGAAGATGTCTTAATTGTGTAATCCCAAATCAGTGTTAATAATCAGCAGTAGGCCGATCTCATTATGACAACTTACCCCATATAGTAACAACATGCTTCATAAATATTTGTAGCCCAAGACTTTAAGGTAAATGGCTACACCATTCAAAAATAAACCTACCATGAGAATATTTTGTTTACGAAGTGTTACAACTAACCCCGGACTAATTTTAGGGGGAAAAATATATTCCTTTGAATAATTTCATTGCTGAATTTCATTACGCTTACTATGCCCTGCTATTACAAAAATATTCTGATATTGAAATTGTATGAAGATAGAATTATAGAATTCGAATTGATACTTACAAAGATAACCATGCACTGCTGGAGAAAACAAGCCTTTGTGCAGATGCAACAAATGCAGTAAAAACAGCCCGAGCAAAATTATTTCTAGAGACATTATGAACACCGAAGTGCACTTTTTGTGTATCCACTCGCTTAGTAAATTCTCTCTGTAATTTGTGCTAAAGCATGTAAGCTCTACGGCTACTCACACTGCATACAAACAGCTGACTGTGTGTATGTTTGTGTGTAGATCTGAGAATGCTGGGGATCTTTACAGGAACTCAAGGTTTTTTCAAGTTCAACGGCATTATTCAACCATCTCATTCATGAATTAATTTGGGGGGCTTTGAGGAGAGAGGATACACTCCTAACATTTGAAAAACGCGAGTGTTTGGTAAAGAAGTCAACACAGTAAGATCCACACTGGGATACATTTCGGCAAGGTTCAACTAGGTATTTTGAAGGTTTTGTTCTCGGGATCAATGTTTTGCATAAACATCAGGTTGGGACAAGTTGTCATATTGGCATATAGGGGCAAGGTGTCACATGTGTTTATATGTTGCTATTTTATATGCATCCCTATAGGAATTTGATATGTAGCTTATCCAGCAGTGCAATTTGATAATTTTGTATGGTACCTTTTCCATTTTTTACTGTTTCATGAATTATTTTTTTACAAAGCTTTACTACTTAAAATTAGCTAAAAAAGCAATTAATAAGCCTATACAATTGTTGATACAAATAGCCTAAAGTTGGCTTTTTACTCATAGGCTATTTAGTATTTCATGCACTTTGTTCCTTTCTTAGCATAATCTTCCACGTCATTTATAAAAGACACAACAGTAAACAAAACTAACAGCTTTTCACTCTGTTTTATCCAATAGTCGTATTTTCTATTTCGTGATATAGTTTTTGGGGTTGCCATGGACAAGAGTCTGCTTTGACAACACAGTAACCACAAAGTCGATTTCAGTTTTAGTTTTGTGCTTAGTCGGTGCCTAATTAAGCATAATCGGTGTAATATTGTACATGTTACCGCGCTCATAATACACAGTTATTTCTAGATTTCCGCTGGTATTCCTGTGCAGAGCTCGAACCCGGATGACTCCAGGCAGGGGCGTAGATTCCGTGGGGGATGGGGGAAGGTAACCCCCCCCCCAATAATCAAAACAAGCAAGTACAAACTCCCATTATGTATAATCAATGGAAACATGTAAATGCTTCACACTGACTGAATACAAGCTAACAAAACTCTAGAAGGAGCATTTGCTACCATGTTTCTTAAACGGCAGGTACAGTTGTTCCCTGCTGACCACCATGCATGTTTGCCTATTTTTCTCAGCGACCTTACTTCCTAGCATGTCCCACAATATGAAATTTAAGTGGACAAAAGAATAATTACAACAAAGAAAGTTCTCTTCCATGGTCAGCGAGGGATAATGATGTTCACTAATCATTTTGTACCAGTGTGGACTACGTCCTTCAAATTACCCACGCAGAGAGAGGAAGCTAATGTAAATGTGAAAACTGCTAATGACAGTTTAAACTTGCATGAGAAGGGAAATACTGACAGTGTTAAAACTGTACTCGGTCTATCATATAAGCTCCACTTCATGTCGTCCGCAAACAACACCCAATACTCATGATACAATCACTGAAAGCACAGTATCTCTAAAATTGCTTTTTTTATTTATTTATTTTTTATCCCCTTTTCTCCCAATTTGGAATGCCCAATTCCCACTACTTAGTAGGTCCTCGTGGTGGCATGGTTACTCACCTCAATCCGGGTGGCGGAGGACAAGTCTCAGTTGCCTCTGCTTCTGAGACCGTCAATCCGTGCTTCTTATCACGTGGCTCGTTGTGCATGACACCGCGGAGACTCACAGCATGTGGAGGCTCATGCTACACTTCCCGATCCACGCACAAATGACCACATGCCCCATTGAGAGCGAGAACCACTAATCGTGACCACAAGGATGTTACCCCATGTGACTCTACCCTCCCTGGCAACCAGGCCAATTTGGTTGCTTAGGAGACCTGGCTGGAGACACTCAGCACACTCTGGATTCGAACTCGTGACTCCAGGGGCGGTAGTCAGCGTCAATACTCGCTGAGCTACCCAGGCCCCATGCTTATTGCTTTATTGTACACTTCTGCTTTCTTGAGATTCAGGATTTTAATGGACACAGAAGGGAGCTAAAAATAAGATAAAATTCACTTATCTTGACTCTTTTATTCCTTAAAGCTCATTGTAAACCCTAATAAGTTAACAGAAATTTTGAGGCAGTCAGATACATACAAAATTAGAAGTTAATAAACTCCCAAGTTTAAGTTAATAGAACTATCAGATTTGATTTTGTACTACACATGCATGTTAATTGCTCTTAACTTGAAACATTGAGTTAGCTAATTCATGTATTTTTAATGCCATTCCATTTGAACTTAATATTACCATATAAGCCTAACATAAAAACTTCAAATAGAGAATATACCTAACTAGCTAGTACAGTGAATGTTACAGTAGCAGAATAAATGCATGTTAATTGGAAATACTATGCTTTCATTAGCATAGCTATTGCTGTATAATGCAATGTATTGTTGAAAAGACTCCTCAACCTAAGCTGAAGCTCCACTATTCACCATAATGGTGACCCCCAAAACATGACAGACCAGAAACTCTTCTAAATAACACAACAAAAACATGAAATACTACCAGATGTCCCCATTTACATTAATCTTGCACAAAGACACATTAAATATCACTTAATTTGAACACTTACCTTCCCTGAGTGCCATGCAAAGCATGCTGGTAAATAGAAATCCCCTGCCCAGTTTCAGTTAAATTAAAGTTCTTATAGATTTAAAGAGACAAATTCATTAAACTCAAAACAATAAAACAATTCAGGTTACTTAAAATGTGTCAGTTTCATGAACTCAAAAGAAAGATAAAGTTCTAAATACTCATAAAGGTTCATTTATTTGAACTAATGTATATGATTTTATTTTTCGCTTCTCAAAACATTATTGTCTCAGGACTGTCTATTCATTCAGTAACCTGTGACAGCAGTGAGTGCGATACACAGAAACAGTCAATCAGATTCACTTCTTACATCAAAGACATATAGAAAGAAAGTAAGTAGTGTCTGGCACAGCCTGCCTCTAAGCAATTCAAACCGAAATGCTGGTTACAGACACACTAAATGAGCATTAATAGTGAAGATATTACTGTTGCATGCTGACATGAACACATATTGTCAACTCTAAGGGTAAAGGTGCCCTCAGTAATTGTTTTAATATGACGTCTTGGACTTACAGTGACACCTAGCGACTTGGATGCAGCATAATTTAAAATCAATAGTTTTCAGTTTCAGATGCCATTGTAGAAATTTAGTATTCACAGTCAGCCATGATTACTTTAATCAATGAGTGAAAGTGTCCAATAACAGGACGGTTACTGAGATTATGTGAGTAGTATTCGGCTGTTCATGTGATTCTAACATGGCAGCCCCCATGTGCGGACCCTCTCCATGTAGAATAAAACAGCTTTTATAAGGGTACTGATATGACTGGAGTCTTAATTTCAATGTGAGTGCTCATGATTTTATACATATATCGCAAAATTACAGTTCATGTCTTTAGGAGATCAACTTTTTCAATGAGGAAAAAAATGACTGAGTGCTCCTTTAACATGGACAGAAAGAAATCTTTTTTTTGTTTGGCAGTTTTACATGACAAATGAACTACAGTCATACAAACTGTTATTGCATTAATAATTGTAAAAGCAATAAGGAAATGTTTGTCAAAAACACACAATAATTGCACATAGCACAAATAAAGTCTGACAACAGTTCAAATAAGATTTTTAATTCTGTATGATCCATCAAATTTAAAAGACTCAATCCTTAGAAAATCAACCAGTTGTGAAGGCTCTTTACATTTTAGTTTTACACTTTGTATTCAATGCATATTTATTAGTTGCTATGGTGCTAATGCACTAACAAATAAATAAATAAATACAAATCCATTCATCAAGTGTAAGTATGTATGATGAATAACAAAACAAACAAAAGGGAGATCATAGCAGATAAGGGGAAATGACTCTAAAATGCAGGAAACGAGACTAATCACAGGGTGACTTTTTAAAAGAGGAAACGTGGACATATATGAGACAAGTGAAAGAGACAGGAAGAGCTTCATCTACATTATATTCATTTGAACCAACACTCTGTACCATCACAGAAGGTCTCATTACAGATGGATAACAATCTGATGTGACAGCAGTATAACACAGCACCGGACAACTATGTAGGGTATAATTATATGCCTTATCATTCATTGAATACTTACTCTAGATTTCCTAAAAGTCATTTTAAAGAGTTAGAAAATACTGCTACAATGACTAAATATTCATAGGTGATCCCTTTATTTACTATACAGGACGTCTGAATATTTAAATCTTCTTTAATAGAATCTGTATCAGAGCAAATGTTCTGTGCCCACTGTTTCTTGTCAAACAATTCAGCACAGGAAACATATTATAGCAATTTTTAGTGCATACCAATCAATGGTCTCCGCCCCCTGCCTTAACACACATCACATCTGTATAGACTACAGTAAGATTCCTTCTTTGACTTCCACTATCGATGAAGAGCAGACCGGCTCTAAATTGTAGTGTGTGCATGTCTGCAGGATGTCAGTATTCTGTCAGTAGGCACCTATTATTATTATTTCTCCGGCCAGACAGAGTGAGAGCGGACATATGGCCTCAAATCACACAGACACGCAAAACATATACACACAGACAGACAGAGATGAGCCAGCCAAGTGCAGACAAGACTATGTAATAAATCTTGGACTGGGATTGGCTGTGACAGTTCAGATGCTATCAGCCAGTCAGTGGTCAGTCGTAACTAACAATGAGCAAGACAGGTATAATCCATAATACAGACATACACACTCATTATAACATTCACTTACACACATACACTTTGACTTGGACTATTTCTGTGGAAATGTAGGAAAATAGAGCGAGCGAGAGATACAATCAGAGAGATAACAGTGGTAATAAGGGCTCAGTGACACGGAACAGAGTAAAGCCTTAGGCTATCAAACACACACTGGGATAAACTTGCTTAAACTTAGCATTATAATTCATCTGTTATTACCTGACATAAAATTCATGAGCGATATGTAAAAATAACACTTCTAATGTAAATTTCACTCTTCTAATGCCTTCAGACGACATAAGCCACTTTCTCAAAATGGCTTTACTGAGACCCACTCACTCCATTTATCATTGTTTTACTGTTGTCAGCTGATATATGTGTGCGAGAGATCAGGATATGGGGAGCACATGCTCTCTGACCTTTTGATCGGTGCTAAAAGGATCTGGAGAGAGGAGGGTAATAGAACATTATGGGATCACTCGCCTCATTGGCTTTCAGAGAGAGGAGAGGGACACATGTAAGGCTGTTGCCAAGGAAACAGTAACTGCACTTTTTAGTTTTAAAGTGTATAATGAATAAGATCTAACTTGTTCCTCCACTATTTTTTTATTGCTTCATTTTTCAAATAATCACTGTATATATTCACATGTTGCTAACCTAGGTTATATATTATACCATTTTTATTATAAAATAATATAAACTACAGTATATATACTCCATAGGTGTTGATTTTCATCAAAACAAACAGATTTCAACTTTTTCTTATTGTTAAATGAGGGTCACATTAAAACTGAATTGAAAACTATCAGTAGTCTTGTCCAAGACCCAGGTTTTCAATATTAAACTATGAAAATCCATTATAAAAAACAAATTAAAGGGAAAGTTCACCCAAAAAAATCATCTCTGATGTGTAAGAATTTTTGTCTTCTGCTGAACACAAACAAAGATTTTTAGAAGAATATTTCAGCTCTGTAGGTCCATACAATGCAAGTGAATGGTGATCAAAACTTTAAAGGTCCAAAAAGCACATAAAAGCAGCATAAAAGTAATCCATAAGACTCCAGTGGTTAAATCTATGTCTTCAGAAGTGATATGATAATTGTGGGTGAGAAACAGATCAATATTTAAGTACTTTTTTACTATAAATCTCCACTTTCACATTCTTCTTTTGTTTTTGGCGATTCACATTCTTTGTGCATATAAATAAATATTAATCTGTTTCTCACCCACACCTATCATATCACTTTAGAAGGTATGGATTTATCCAGAAGTTGTGTAAATTACTTTTATGCTGCATTTATGTGATTTTTGGAGCTTTAAAGATTTGGTCACCATTCACTTGCATTGTATGGACCTACAGAGCTGAAATATTCTTCTAAAAATCTTCATTTGTGTTCTGCAGAAGAAGTCATCGTTCACATCTGGGATGGCATGAGGGAGAGTAAATGATGAGAGAATTTACATTTTTAGGTGAACTATTCCTTTAAGACCTGTTTAAAACCATGATAATCTAAACAAAGAGTTAAATACACATAAACTGTTTCCATAATTATAGTGTGAAAATTATTTCTATAAATTTTTCAATAATTGCGACTGTCCCACAATTGTGCCGTCATTTCCACCACACCAAACAATTTTGGCCCAAATATTTTTGTTTACCAAGTTGTACTTGTTTACCAAGTTGTCAGAAGTGTCAGTGCAGATCATGCTTGAGATGAAATATGAGACAAGTGATGTTTAAAAAAAAAAACAAAGAAAATTTGAGGTAAATAGCACATGTGAACAGAATATTTTAATTGAGCATAATTTCCAATCAAGCTGTAATTTTGCCAAATTATGCAGCAAGTGTGAAAATATGATTAAATTGTGTGTATTTAAGATATTTAAAATGTTACTTTTAAAATAAAAAGCAAAGGAGTTGGCCATTTTAATTAAAAATGTCATTCCCATAACTGTCATTTCCATCACTGAATTCTATGAAACACAATACAGAATTTGGCATTTTCATGACTTTCAGAAAAAATTACAAAAATTACACAAATCTTGTATGTTGCATGTATATACGCTGTTGGACACTGTAAGTACACAAATAAAAAATTAAAAAATAGCGAGAATGTCAAAAATGTGTCAACAAAGCTTTACTTTCTAAAGAAAACTGTGTTAAAAGTGAAGTTGAAGAAACACTTATATCCAATATGCATTATATAAACAATATGTATATTATTTATAATATAAAAAATAATGCATAATTTATTTTTATATTATAGGCTATGTACATGTATATGGTTTATAAATTATTATAATCAGCTAATTTATCATAAACATATATACAGATGCCTAGCCATCATACACTTAAATACACACCTGTACAACTTAAAGAACTACAACTACCTGTTTGATCAACAGACACTTTTACACATACCTAACTAACCTAACTTAGATGACAAAAAACAAAAAAAAACAAAAAAAAAAACACAGTATATTCTAATTCATACATAGGTTTTAGACAAATATGCTGCAGGTATACATGCCATCTGTGCATGTTTGTTTACTCATTGTTCATTAATGTGTATGTTAATATCTAAGAGATTTTTGTGTCTTGAAATAATAATCAGTCATGTTTAGATTGTAATGATTAATTGGTCATTGTAGTTGATAAAGGTAATGAGGAAATGATTTGATGTTCAGTAGCAGTTGCAGAGGTTAATGAGCTAATTATGAGTTGAAATTAATTGATTAACCTCTCACTCCAAATCCGTGCTCTTTGAGGAGACTCCATGTGATGGAAACACAATGTTACACCAGTCTCTCAGCCCTCATTACAAGGACAGGGTCAGAAGGCAGCATGACCGAGTGCTTTTGCTGCACGCACACACACACACACACACACACACACACACCAGCCTGTCTGCTTTCATATGCTAATGAGATGGCCATAAACTCCGTTTATACTCATACAAATAAATTGAATCACACATGCGCACACATATAAACATACATACTGTACACAAATAATCTCAAGAAATTCCAAGAACCTATTTGGGACTGTTAAATTTTTTTTATTTATAACATAACTGAATCTTTTTTCACAATAAATAAATTACAAAAAATAAAAAATACTGAGCACTGGCTGTAAATCACAGCTACAAATCTGGCCCAGATGGCTTTATTTTATTGCCAAGAATGTAGCTTGGCATTGTGAGTTGTTTTATAGACACATACACATTCATAATTCCCTGAGATAATTATAAATACATTACTCTGAATTATTTTTGTAATTAATATTTTTTATTAATTCTTACAATAATAAAGAAAAGCAAAAACACACACACACACACATATATACTGTATATATATATATATATATATATATATATATATATATATATATATATATATATATATATACAATCAACATTTAAACCCATCAACCACCCCTCCCCCTCCCAATCCCCAACCCCGACCCCCAGCAAACATCCCTGTGGTCACACATGAGTAAATATACAGAAAAAAGCAAACAAACACACAAAATAAATAAATTAATTAATTAAGATGACCTCCAACCCCTTAAAACAATCTGCCTGCCGATCATCACACAGGTCAGAACCCAATTCTCTATGTGACTATTCCCCACATCGATGACCACCCCATCGCCCAAAACACAGAGTCTGGTGCAAAACGAAACCTGAGTGCCCACCACGTCGCACACAAAACTCTGAACCTTCAACCAGAATTCCTGGATCTCAATACACCACCAAAAAACATGGGCCGTGTCTCCATCCTCCGACTGGCATCGCCAGCCTATAAAATCTAGAGGGGGTTCAATAAAATCTACGTAAAATCATGAATTGCATAAGGCGCACCCTTGCATCTCTAGATGCAGACTTGACATATTTTTTAAATCCTAGCCCACACTCCCTCATCCAATACCAAGTTGAAATCTTTCTCCCATACTCTCTTGATAGAAGTTAAAGCTCGGTCCCCCAGACTCTGAATTAGCAGGGAGTAATTCACTGATGCCTCATGACCTTTTCCAAAAGCAGTAATCACCACTCCCAGAGTGTCTGCAGCTTTAGGGGGTGTATGCTACTCCTAAAAAATAGTACAGAGCAGGTGTCGCAGCTGTAAATACCTAAAAAATTGAGATCTGGGAATCTCAAAATGTTGAACCAAATTTTCAAAAGATCTCAACACTCCACTCTCATATAGGTCACCGAGTGTAGCAACCCCCCTCACAATCCATTCTGACCAGCAGAAAGGGGACTTATTAATACATAATTTTGGGTTCTGCCATACGCTCAAGGCAACATTTAAATAAATGTCTGAATTAAACACTATGGACACTTTTGTCCATACCGCATGCAAATGTGAGATAACGGGGTGTAACTTAACTTCTCCGATTAGTTTGATAGAAAGGCTATGCAGAGGCGAGATAGGGGCAAGAACTTCCTGTTCAATACAAAACCAGGGGGCGCTCACTCAGGTGGAAGTGACCAATGAGCCAAATGTCTGAGACTGAATGCATAATAATAAAAAAAACCTTGGGTAAGCCTAGCCCACCTTTGTCAATCGGCCTATGAAACTTATCGAAATGTAATCTAGAACGCTTACCGTTCCAAATGAAGGACTTCACTATGCTATCAAATAGTTTGAAATAAGAGAGAGGGACATCTACAGGGAGAGATTGTAGCAGGTAGTTGAATTTTGGAATACAAATAATTTTAATAATATTAACCTTCCCAATCATAAATAAATGTAATGAAGCCCACCTGCCCACATCGCTTTTTATTAAAGGGTCAAAATTAACTCTGACTAAATCAGACAAATTTGCTGGAAATAAAATACCCAAATACTTAATGCCCTGTTTGGGCCACTGGAAGGCACCCGGCTGGAATGCCACTACTGGGCAGTACACTGTCAGAGCCAAAGCTTCGGATATAGACCAATTAACTCTGTATCCTGGGAACTTAGAAAAGGAATGAATAATTCTGTGGAGGCAAGGCATAGATCTAGTGAGGTCGGAGACAAATAATAAAATATAATCTGCGTAAAGCAATAGTTTATGTGCCACATCTCCCGCCACCACCCCTGGAAAATCATCCTCCTTTCTTATCTCGGCTGCTAATGGTTCCAGGGCAAGACAGAACAATAATGGGGAAAGGGGGCAACCCTGCCAGGTGTCCCTATCCAGAGTAAAATAATCTAAAATTAATCAATTTGTTTGTACCGCTGCTACCTGGTGTCTATAAAGTAACTTAATCCATACAATAAAAGTATTCCCGAACCCGTATATTTCCAAAATCTTAAAAAGATAATCCCATTCTACCATATCAAACACCTTTTCAGCGTCAAGTGAGATGGCAGCGACCAGAGTCTGATCATTCGCCACTGACCACATGATATTGATGAAACGCCTAATGTTATCAGAAGAGCTGCGGCCCCAAATAAACCCCACCTGATCTATATGTATAAGAGGTGTCATAGCTTTACTTAATCGGTTAGCCAAAATTTGTTACAATATTTTAATGTCTAGCTGGATCAGGGAAATTGGACGATAACTCTTACACTCATTTGGATCTTTGTCTTTTTTAAGAATCAGACTGATCTGGGCTTGCGTCATGGTTGGCTGAAGCTTTCCTTCATTCTTTAATGATTCTTTAATGATTCCGTGTAAACTTCTAGCAAAAGTGGAGCCAATTCTGTAGCATAAGATCTAAAAAACTCAGCGGCATAGCCATCTGGCCCCGGAGCCTTGCCTGTAGGCAAGGCCTTTACTCTGAATTCTTACAGTTAGGATCTGTTCATTTGCTTTCTGGAACCCAATTTAAGCAACAAATGGCATTTACATTTAATTTTAGTGTGTTAGCTAAGATTTTAGATTTAGCCAAATACAGCACAAAACACTGACAAAAAGTAGTAACCTGCAATTGCTACCTCAAGAATCTATAAAATAAATAAATAAATAAATAAATAAATACTTTCACTGGTGACACCTTATTTGTCAGGTAAATTTAGTCAGATTATATAAAATGTTTGAATGGAAAACAAATACTAGCAAGATTTACTTAATTTTTATTTAGCAAGTTTTTGCACAGTTTTTTGAAGTACATTTTCATGGAACTGTATTAAATTAAGTAAAATATTCTTAACTTCATGACATAATATTGATTAAAGTGAGTAAATTTAACTTACAATTTTAAGTTAATACAATAACTTTTACTTACATATCTGATGTACATGGTACTTAAATAAACTGATTAAAATCTTAAATAAAAATTCCACATTTTGAACTTTCCTTATAAACACATTTAATCATGTTCCGCATGACATACGAAAGCCTTCAACAGGAAAGCTTATTGCATGCTACTGTATGTAGTTTAGACTTCATAACCTTGCATTACTGGCAACAGAAACAATATACAGAACTGCGTACACAAACCTAAACACTTGGTGCACAAAACATGATGACGATAACTATCAACAGATAATTGTTTGATTATGAACGGTTAATTTTGAATAGAAAATTAACTTCAGACTTCACAAAACAAGAAGTTACCAAACATAACAACAAAATCAACAATAAAAATGTTGTAAATAAACTTGTTAACAGTGTAACCATGCAAGCGTATTCATTATTCAAGCCGGTGCATGCTGGGAACACCAGCTTCGAAAAGTTAAGTACAATTTTATTTACCTGTGAAATTTACTTACTAAGGTTTTCTGATTTAGGACTGATACATGATTACGCATTATAAAGATAACAAACAATCATAAACAATAATTACAAATGAAAATATACTTAATATTTTCAAGTTCACACACTTAAACTTACTTATTCAGCGTAGAAAGTACTTGATCTTTTCTGCTAGATTTTCTTCACCACAAAATCTTTTTTTTGTTTTTTTTTTTTTTTTTTTTTTTTTTTTTTTTTTTTTTTTTTGGTGTAATTTAGATGTTATCACATGAAGCATATTAGATTTCTTAATTTTTAGACAAAACATTTTTCACAGTGCTAGCCAGTAATCTGACCTCATTGGTTGAATTAGCCAGTGAGTCTATCTGTAATTTCCAACAATACACAAATAATTATGCTTTATGTTATTTTTCCCTCAAGTAAAGTTATGGAGAAAACATGTTCGGTGGCTATTGGTAGAATAACTCAATAGAAGAAAGTGGCTAAATTTAGCATCACTTCAAATTTGCTTGATTTCAAATAATAAAACTAAATTTTCAATCTATCCATCTGGTCTGGTTTATGAAAGGTTGCAACATACTGTTTGAAATGTATATACAATTCCTAAATAAATGAATAGAAGTAATGCTGTCACTTATTTGAAGAAAAAATTAAATTTGTTTAGGATCATCTGATCTTTTTCATCTGTGAATCACCTCTACTGGGGTATACATCATGTTGTGTAAATACATGACTGCTGCATGTGTCTGCATTAGGTGTATTAGGTGTGTAGCAGCCAATAATGAAATAACTACCGTTAATGTAATAACTGCCAATAATGTAATACATTTGTATTATTTTTTTATTAACCCTGCCAATAATGTAATAGCCAGCCATTAATGTAAGAACTTATTACGTTATGGGCAAAAATTATTATGTTATTGGTTCAAAATTTATTACATTATTGGTAAGTCATCACATTATTGACTTTTATTACATTAAGAATGGGAAATTTATTACGTTATTGGCAGTTATTACATTAACAGTAGTTATTATATTATTGGCTGCTACAAGGTGTTAGTATGTTATAGGGGTTGCACGATTACTGAGTTTTAAAAGTCTACTAGTTGAGCCCATTAGTCGATTCAAATTCAACTAGTCATGACATCATCAATGTCATCCTAACATCGGATGGAATAAATATCAACCATTATGTCATCTCCCCATAAGCACCATTTTATAAGAAATGTGCAACAATAGGTAGGCATATGTCGGCTGTAATGTAGCTAAAAGTTAACATAAGTGTCTGAACTTATTTTAGTGTAGCCTGAACTACCTGTACCTGCTGGTGGTTCACCCTCCTCTTGCAGCAGCTTAAATGGATTATTACACGGATTTAGAGTGCTGGATGGGGATGCCTTCTCATCGTATCTCATCGTACTCTAACTTGAAGCGCTTTTGTAATTGTCACAAAACCGCATTCTTGATAGAGCGATCAGCAACCAGGTCAGATGTCCAAATGCTCAAAGTTGTGCTGATCCTGTTGAAATTCACTAACTAGCTCTAGCGGATGCCTATTTAAATGATTATGCATAGCACTAATATTTCTATTATTTTTTGAAGGCAACTTTGCATATATTGGAGGTTACTGTAGCATTTGTGTCATCTTTTTCAAAGTACATTTGAGTCACTTCGCTCTTTCAGTGCGGAGCCTTTGACCTCAACACTTGCTGGAATTTTATTTCTAAATGTAGGATGGCAGGGAAAGAGTAATTTATATTCATGATAGAGCGATAACTGATTGACTGATTCAGTAATATTCATCAAGAAAGCACTACCTGATTGGTCAGAGAAACTATAACTCAACCCCTAAACCGAACCATAAAAAATCATGTAGAGTAGGGGTGTCAAACTCTGTTCCTGGAGGGCCACAGTCCAGCAGAGTTTAGCTCCAACCCTAATTAAACACACCTGAAGCAGCTAATCAAGGTCTTCAGGAGTGCTTGAAGATTACAAGGAGGCATTTTGGAGCAGGGCTGGAAATAAACTCTGCAGGGCTGCGGCCCTCCAGGAACTGAGTTTGACACCCCTGATGTAGAGGTTTCCTCATATGAATGAGTCTTACGTTTCTGAAATCCACCACCCGCTGTATTTCCTACAGAAGTGTTTTGCAAATCACGTGAAAAGCGACTAGGCGACGCAACCTCTAGCCACTAACTTTAGACTGACAGTGTCGACTATATTGTAGTCAGTTAGTCGAAGCAACCCCTAGCCATGACTTTAGACTGACAGTGTTGACTACTGTATATTATAGTCGATTAGTCGACGCAACCTCTAGCCACTACTTTAGACTGACAGTGTCGACTATATTGTAGTCGATTAGTCGAAGCAACCCTTAGCCATGACTTTAGACTGACAGTGTTGACTACTGTATATTATAGTCGACTAGACCACGCAACCTCTAGCCATGACTTTAGACTGACAGTGTCGACTATATTGTAGTCGATTAGTCGAAGCAACCCCTAGCCATGACTTTAGACTGACAGTGTGGACTACTGTATATTATAGTCGATTAGTCGACGCAACCTCTAGCCACGACTTTAGACTGACAGTGTCGACTATATTGTAGTCGATTAGTCGAAGCATCCCCTAGCCATGACTTTAGACTGACAGTGTCGACTATATTGTAGTTGATTAGTCGAAGCAACCCCTAGCGATGGCTTTAGACTGACAGTGTTGACTATATTATAGTCGATTAGTCGACGCAACCTCTAGCCACGACTTTAGACTGACAGTGTCGACTATATTGTAGTCGATTAGTCAAAGCAACCCCTAGCCATGACTTTAGACTGACAGTGTTGACTACTGTATATTATAGTCGACTAGAAGACACAACCTCTAGCCATGACTTTAGACTGACAGTGTCGACTATATTGTAGTCGATTAGTCGAAGCATCCCCTAGCCATGACTTTAGACTGACAGTGTCGACTATATTGTAGTTGATTAGTCGAAGCAACCCCTAGCGATGGCTTTAGACTGACAGTGTTGACTATATTATAGTCGATTAGTCGAAGCAACCCCTTGCCATGACTTTAGACTGATAGTGTCGACTATATTGTAGTCGATTAGTCGAAGCAACCCTTAGCCATGACTTTAGACTGACAGTGTTGACTACTGTATATTATAGTCGACTAGTCGACAACCTCTAGCCATGACTTTAGACTGACAGTGTCGACTATATTGTAGTCGATTAGTCAAGCATCCCCTAGCCATGACTTTAGACTGACAGTGTCGACTATATTGTAGTCGATTAGTCGAAGCAACCCCTAGCGATGGCTTTAGACTGACAGTGTCGACTATATTGTAGTTGATTAGTCGAGCAACCCTAGCGATGGCTTTAGACTGACAGTGTTGACTATATATAGTCAATTAGTCGAAGCAACCCCTTGCCATGACTTTAGACTGATAGTGACGACTATATTGTAGTCGATTAGTCGAAGCAACCCCTAGCCATGACTTTAGACTGACAGTGTGGACTACTGTATATTATAGTCGATTAGTCGACGCAACCTCTAGCCATGACTTTAGACTGACAGTGTCGACTATATTGTAGTCGATTAGTCGAAGCAACCCCTAGCGATGGCTTTAGACTGACAGTGTTGACTATATTATAGTCGATTAGTCGAAGCAACCCCTTGCCATGACTTTAGACTGACAGTGTCAACTATATTGTAGTCGATTAGTCGAAGCAACCCCTAGTCATGACTTTAGACTGACAGTGTTGACTACTGTATATTATAGTCGACTAGTCGACGCAACCTCTAGCCATGACTTTAGACTGACAATGTCGACTATATTGTAGTCGATTAGTCAAAGCATCCCCTAGCCATGACTTTAGACTGACAGTGTCGACTATATTGTAGTCGATTAGTCGAAGCAACCCCTAGCGATGGCTTTAGACTGACAGTGTCGACTATATTGTAGTTGATTAGTCGAAGCAACCCCTAGCGATGGCTTTAGACTGACAGTGTTGACTGTATTATAGTCAATTAGTCGAAGCAACCCCTTGCCATGACTTTAGACTGATAGTGTCGACTATATTGTAGTCGATTAGTCGAAGCATCCCCTAGTCATGACTTTAGACTGACAGTGTTGACTACTGTATATTATAGTCAACTAGTCGACGCAACCTCTAGCCATGACTTTAGACTGACAGTGTCGTCTATATTGTAGTCGATTAGTCGAAGCATCCCCTAGCAATGACTTTAGACTGACAGTGTTGACTATATTATAGTCGATTAGCCGACACAACCCCTAGCCATAACTTTAGACTGACAGTGTCGACTACATTAGTTATAGTCGACTAGTCGACGCAACCCCTAGCATGTTAGCTTAAGCTTCAGTGGGTGGCAAGGACTGCACAGTTGTTATGAGCAATGTGACCAAAATAGGGTCAAAGGTGAAAGGTTTATTAGGAAATAGGTTAGTAACTGTTTTAAATAGGATAGGGACCTCACAAACCTTCCCCTCCCCCCACCTGCTCTGCTGTAGACACTTGACTCAAACGAAAAACATATACAGTATGGAAACACGCACTAAACATGTAAACAGATGCACCAAGACTGCACTAACTTTAAATCCTCTGCAGCAAATTAGGGGTTATTTTGCACATCTTGCATTTGTTCATAATCAATAGTTATCTGACAATGCAAAGAGTGAGGTGTGACAGCAACAAACAAAATATATAGATTGTGTTTTTACTACATAGAATTAAGCAGTATTACATGAGCAATAGTGCTGAATCACAGGCGTGCTGATATTCAAACCAACAGCTTGATCACAAATATGATATTACTTTTATACATTCAACATGTACAGTTCAACAAACAAGTAAATAATATTGAATAACTTGTATTTCAGACAATAATTGGTCAGTTATGTTTTGCATTTATTCTACGCCAGCGAAAATAGTTCCAAAATACAGCTTGCTCTCTGCATTGCTGTTCTTCTGGTTTCTAGTGGTGTTTTGTTTGTGGATGAATCTTATAAGTAAACGAATCATTCTCATTCACTTCAATGGTGGTGAACGAAGTTGCTTTACACACATATGGATTAAATGTGGACATACCCAGACTTCTGTTGTTTTTATGTAAAGCTAATTATAAATACTACAGACTAACCTTTACCCTAACCCAAACCCTACCTATCCCCATACCCCTCAAATAAATCCTTTTCCATTTTTAAGTAAAACACAAACAAACTATTATTTTTTTATTTTATTTATCATTTTTCCAAAGGAGGACATCCCTAAATGGTTTATTTAGTTGACTTCTGAGACTCATTCGTCCCCAAGCTATAGCTAAGTATGTAGGCTTAATTATGTACAGACATAGAAACAGATGGTAACAGATTGCAATTCTTCAAACTAAGCCAAGACCTAAATTATCAGTTGTAACTCCTGCTTTCAAGCTACATCCACCAAACTCAGCACAGACCTTCAGACTGTTCTGACTTTTTATGTATATAGGCTTAATTACATACACACATATAGAAACAGAGATGCTCAGGCTATGCAGTGAAATTCTCAGGGGACAATTGGAGGTGCCCCAATGTACAGACTGGCAGTCTAGACGTTTCGCTCTGTGTCCTCTTCAATAAGATTTCTCTTTCTCTTTATCGCGCACCCTCCTGCAGAGTGTAAAGAAAGATCAGGCTTCTGCACTTCCTAAACATGCAGAGGTCTAGCCATGTTGTGTCATATACGCTGTAGGGGGAAACTCTGATCACCCATGCTCGACAGGAACAGCAGAAGAAACCACACACACAGACAAACAAATATTCTTAATGAAAGAAGTGCCACTCCTATCCTGAGGAGGTCTAAAACTGAATACATGAACATTCTTTTGTATTTATCTATTTATTTTCCTGTTAATTTTGTTGGTTTCTTATTGTTTTCACTGCTATGAAATGCAAATCTTAAATCTTAAATGTACAGTATGTATTTACTTCCAACATTTTTCCAAGATTCTTATATAACTGTGGTTATTATTATACATTTTCATATAGTTTTATACTGGTTTTTTATTCATCCTAATAAAAACAACTTTTCGTTTAGGGTTAGGGTTTGAGCGAAGCTTGGTCTGTAGTAATTCTAAAGAGCTTTAAACAGTATAAAAAACAATGGAAGTCTATGGTATGTCCTCAGTGAACATAAACTGTGAAACATTCAGCTGTGAGTATTTCCTATATATGCAAAGCAACAGCCATTCCCCATTGACCCTTTTTCAAATGCTGAGTTATTTATTTTATTTACTGGTGACATTTAGATCTACGAATGGACTTTGTTTAATGTATAATGCAACACAGATTCAAAAATTTATTTTTAATATTTGTTTTTCATCCCTTTTGAAATTTTCATTCTGACATCACATTTGTGTCTTTTTGACAACAGATATTAAACACTTCAGCTTTAAGGCTGTTATTTATTTATTTCATTTATTTATTTAAACTTCTGAAATTTGCAGAACTGGGTGTAACAAATTCATCCCACTTTTGCATCCACTCAGGACTCTAGTTATAATGGCGATGATCATCCTCTGCCAATGATCCCAGACCTGCGGGCGATCTTAGCTCCGCTAACACTCATAGGTGTTCATTAGTCACACTACAAACCTTCCACTCAGTTAGGTATTTACTCTAAGCAAACTCACAAACAGGGAGATCCTCCTGTAAGAACATGTGGTGTCTTTCTGTAGCTAATAATGTAAACTCCAAAACAGAAACTTGGCAGCTTTAAAGGAGGGAGGATGAACTTACATTTTAGCTTTTGCCTCACAGAACCTAGTTTGTTTTAATTCACCAGATGTGGCATATCAAATGGTGTAACTATGGTTTGTGTAACAATGGATGAGCAGGGCCCATGCAGTTGGCACTCACACTCATCCAGTCAAAATTGATTTTTGGATATGAGCAAATGTTAATAAGCCAGTTCTAAAATTGGGTGTAAGCTGGCCCACATTTGTGTGCACAGAAAGCTCTACACATTTCTGTAGAATTTGAATGCCCATTATTCACAAATCTGTATTCATCCCCTGTCCCTTACTTGTTCGATTATTAAATATTTTGTCTAATTTGATTATGCATTTAGCTATTAATAAGCCTGTAGTTCTCAAAACAGAACAGAACAGAACAGGACAGCACAGCGCAGCACAGACCAGACCAGATCAAACCAAAACAGGACAGGACAGCACAGCACATGACAAAACAGACCAGACCAGAAAAAACAGGACAGCACAGGACAGGACAGAACAAGTACAAGAACAATACAAAACAAAAACAGATCAAAACCACAACACCACAACAAAACAACACCACAACACAACACCACAACAACACCACACCAAAACAAAACCACAACACAACACAACACCACAACAAAACCACACCACACCAAAACAAAACCAGAACACCACAACAAAACAACAAAAAACAACACACCACCACACCAAAACAACACCACAAAAAACAACACCACACCAAAACACAACACCACAACAAAACAACACCACACAAAATACACAGCACCACACCAAAACAAGAAACCACACCACAACAAAACAACACCACACCAAAAAATACCATACCAAAACAACACCACACCAAAAAACACCATACCAAAACAACATAAAACAACACCACACTAACACAAAAAAACACCACAACAAAACAACACCAAAACAACACAACAGCACCACACCACACCAAAACAACACCACACAAAAACAACACCACACCAAAATAAAACAACAACACAACACAACACCACACCAAAACAACACCATGACAAAACAACACCACACACAACAACACAACACCACAACAACACAATAAAAACCACAATAAAACAACACCACACCAAAACAACACAAAACAACACCACACCAGAACAAAATAATACCACTTCAAAACACCACAAAAAAACAACACCACATCACAACAGCGCCACACCAAAACAAAACAACATCACACCAGTTCCATATATCACAAAAAAAGCTGAATAAATTCTGAATTCCAGGATTGGTTTTAGTTTGACAAGACTCACCAAATCCAATTAGGCTTCATTAGGGTTAAGTGGTATCAAGACGTTTAGTACCAACTTTCTATATCAATTCAGAGTTTGATTCTGAGGTTATGGTTAGTTCACGTGCGCGTTCACATGAATGAAGAGACACATCTCGTGAGAGAGTCAGAGAGGTTTACTTCTCCGCTGAAGATGTTTAGGAAAATTATGATAAATTATAAGAATTTAAACACAGTTATAACACAGCACAAGAGGATGTTCAAAAAATATGATCAATAAAATCACATTTACACAACACGAATGATGACTATGAAATCATGAATAATTATAATACATTCACACAGCACAGAGGATCACTAGTAAATGATAAAGAATTTAAAGGCATTAACACAGCAAGAAGAAACATTGCTGCTGCTCCTGCTAGAGTACGAAAAAAAATCTGAGTGTGATGAAAATATTAAAATAGATCATATATCGATGTGAAAGTAACTTTATATAGGTCCACAGCCAGAACAATCAGGCTTGTAATTTTAAAAAGTTTAATATCTTGATTTTAAATTTAAATTAAAAGCTTTAGTATTAATTTAAATGACTAATTTAATATAATTTAATACTATTAGACATGAATTCACAATCAAATAATAAAAATGTGAGCAACTGGAAAATGAGTAGATGGTATGCACTAATAAAGACTTATTTGTTCTTTCTTTCTAGCAGCATAAGCCAAAATAAAGGCATATTTGGTGTGCTAATGTGCTTTGATTGAACTTCAAGTGAAACACTGTATGTTCATGGCATCTCTGCCAGCAAATCCTAATAAGAAGGGGTTTGGGTAGCATTCACACTTTGATATATCTACAGTATATTGTGGAGTGAAGTTTTATATTTTAAAGTCATTCGATCATTATTGATATTGTATTAATATCTTACTTGAAATGATATAATTATTTTAGGTTTATTTATTCATACATATTTTATTGCCAGTGTGGGAAAATTATTGGGAATTTTTTTTTTAAGTGTCTTTAAACAAATGCAAGACTGCCAAAATATATTTCTTGAGATAAATAATGATTATAAATAGCAAATATTGTAAATTGATAAAACTGAGATACATACAATTGAGGAACATAAAGTGCCCTGGAGCAGGTTAGACAATTAGCGTATGTTACTATGGCGAGAAACCCCGATGAAAGCCTAGCCAATTTACTGGTACCGCGAATTCAGAGTTTGCTTAAACTAAGTTTAAACTTATCTAGCTAGCTGCTTAATCCTGCTTTGTGACATAGGCCACAAAACAAAACAACACAATACCAAAATAAAACAAAAGATTGGTTGGTTCGCTTCTGGAGTTAGGCCCTGCTTGTAGATGTCGTAACTACACCATTATGTATACAAAAAGCATATTTTCCTTTGACGATGGTTCAGAAGTAGCAATACACTGGTTCAGGTGATTGGCTCAAAAATGTTCCTGCGCATGAAGCAAAGATGGCACAATAGGACTCACATGCTTTCAGAGCTGAATGCACTAGCCATTGAGATGAATACTAGTGGATAGCTTTCTCCAGGGATATTAGAACTTACTGGTACAAACCATATTTGAAACTGAATAGAAAGGGAGTAAATAAATGGCTAGTAAATTATTAATGTACAGACACAATTCACCCTCCTTGTTGTTAATGCAACATTCATCTACTACTGTAAACAAAAAAATAACAAAAAAATAACTTAGACATCATTTTATATATATATATTATATTTTATATATATGTTATATATATATGACTGGGGCACAGTAGTTGCAGAACTTCTTAGTGGAAGCTGGTCCATGTAAATGCTTGGTGTATTCTGACAACAGTGTGTGACTGTATTTAAGTTTGTCTGGTCCATTTCCCACATTCTTTGTATAGTTGGTCAGCCTCTGCTGGTGGCCTGGCTACCCTGACCTTTGACCTCTGGACAGGTGGCTTCAGCACTCTTTAAAACCAGTTATTTGAACCCACTCACACTAAGGTCCCAACCCTTGCACCTTGACCCAATAGGCATCTGCTCTGGACTTGTAATGATGAGTTCTCTCTTATTACAACAGAGTCAGATATTGGCTATACTCAGACTCGTCATAGAAATTGAACAAACACCTATATATGTTTGTTCAATATTAAAGCTTTTTCAACATGTTTTCAGAAAGTTTGTTTACACCCAATCTGCACTGGAAGTGAGTCACATGCATTTGCATGAATGAGTTAGCATCTAGTTGCATCCATTGCCTTAAAATGCATTATTACTCATAAGTTTTCCGTTCATACATTTAAAAACTGTTGTGGATGCTTCAGACTTGGATTTCTCTGCCATTTCCTACAATTTATAAAGCCAGAATGCACACATCAAAAATCCACCAGAAATAATTTAGTGTACTATCCGGTCACCTTTACCATAATGTGTTGTGATATGTGATGTTCAGATTCTAATCTTGTGCAATATTTAGAAAGGACTGTATGCGAATTGGGCGCATGGCAGGACCAGGATTGAAAAACACTGATTTAGTAAAAATGCTTTAAAGAACAAGTGCTTATAGGAGTATAAGTAAGCTTAACTTTCACACACACAACACACACACACACACATTTACACCACTTCACACACATATTTGTAAGAGTGGAAATTGTGAAGAAGTGATGACATATTCACCATAGGCACAGTTACACCTGGAGCCCCACCCACTCATCCGGTCTGACATTTACCCAGCACCCTGAATTCTGTGTGCTCATGTGTGTATGTGTAGCATTACATTTTTCCAACAAAATTTACTCACTGAAACCTGGTCTTGGGTTAGAGGATAGTTCACCCAAAAATGACAATACTGTCATTATTTACACTTCCTCATGTTGTTCCAAACCTGTATGACCTTTCTTCTGTGGAACACAAAAGGACAGAAATGTTAGGCAGAATGTTAATATCACCATTTACTTTTATTGCAGCTTTTTTTTCTATACTAATGAAAGTGAACAGTGACTGAGGCTACAATTCTGCCTAAAAATTCCTTTTGTGTTCCACATTAAAAAATAATTTGATATATCATATTTTTGTTGGCAACAGACTGTCATTCTACAGTTTAAGCCAAGATCTAAATTATCAGTTGTAACTTCTGCTTTTAAGCTACTTCCACAAAACTTGGCACAGACCTTCAGACTGTTCTGACTTGGTGTGCTATATGTCTTTTCTAACTGGTTGGACTTCTGGTTTTTTGCACAGCAGACGATCAAAACTTTGAAAAATCCCATAGAATTACATTGATGGAATGTTCAAATGGGCCAACGGAATGCTTGATAATTCAAACTCCAACTGTAAAATTTCAAATACCTTTTTCATACGTCCCGTGATGCTTAGCGAGAAATATGGGCGTTACTTCCATTGTCAAGTTAACACAGCTGTTGTTGCGGTGTACGTCCATTGATTTTTTGTTGTGGTGTTGGGATTTTGAGGAGAGCGGGTATGATTTCATGAGGACATACATCACTCACTATATCAGTGTGTTACTGAACGATAATAAACTGCAAAAATGTCATAAAGACAAAGAAAGCGCAAACAAAACCAGTGCGCTGTTTCTCCCAGACGCAGCTGAGATTTAATCTAAGAACAAATGCAATATTTCAAGCAAAACAATCGGCTGTTTTAGTGGAGTACCTATGTTAATTCAGCTTCAGATGTGTGTGCTTGTCATCTTATCACCCTGCATGTTCAAATCAGACAGACACACTGAGGAAGAGCTGTGACATTCTCATACTTGGGTATGTAATCGCTTTTTCAAGTTGTCTGATGGGACGGTTATTTCCTTTTAAATCCACATGTAAGTTTAAACTTTTGTTCGGCGGGTGATTGACTGGTGAGAGGTGGTGCTTTGCTGCTGTCCGGGACACATCAGGACGCCGTTTTAAACATCAAATGCGTTGTGGTATTTGACTACCTGTGTATGTGTGTTTTGTGATCCAATCACAAAACAATTTGCACCACGTTTACAACAATCGCTGACCTTTGAGATCGGATCATCCGAAACATATTACTAGCTGTAAACAGGGTCTTAAAATGACTGAAGCTAGAGCTAGGGGATGCTGTAGAAGGACATCTGGCGGAAGTCCCACCCACATTAGTTTCCCCAGTAAGACCCCCAGGAAAAAAGTGGATAGCTGAAGTGTATAGCTTTTTCAGTGTTAAAATACTTTCTCTTATCCCAGCTTAATATGCAGAGACAACTATATGTAAGCCATTCATAGCTTAATTTTCTCAAAAACTGTAAACACTGTGTCTCTGTGGCACTATAAAAATTCCTCTGTTTGTTTTGAGTGGTCCAATTAGACTCGCCCCAACAACCTTACTCAAATAATGGTGTGAGCTGGGGACTATCTGATGAGGAGCTATCTATCATCTAATTATCTGTCTCTTGTTGTCTGTCTGTCTGTCTATCTATCTATCTATTAAATGACTGATTGCTTCAAAAAGTATATAGCACACCTCTAATCAACCAAAACAACTCAGCTGTCAGTCAATCTGCAAATGAATTATGTCATTTTTAATAAATTTATTTGAAATATATGTTCATTGTGGTGTCATAGGGACAACATTCAGACAGATTTGTATTTACAAACTGCCACTACTGCAATTAATAAAGCCGAAGAGATCACAAATAGTTTGTGTTTGGCTTTTCATTCTTTCTTTAAACTTAAAACAAAATGGACATAAAGATGAATTGTGTTTATGTGTGTGTAAACCCATGGCAGACAGAGGTGCGGCTTCGGTTCTAATTCATTCCACAGTAGTAAAATGCATTCTCACTGCCTCTGGAGCAAACCAGAAACAGAGCTTAACTTTGACCTGGTGTCTGGTAAAAAGAAACATTACAAAACACACACACACACACACACACACACACACACACAAAGAACATGTCTGACTGAAATAATTAACAAGAAAGGATATTTTGTGTAATATAGGGGCTTTTTTTTTTTATGTAAACCACTTGTCTTTCAGCGCTCTCTAGTGTTAATGAAGCAGACATGTTTGTTCAACTAAGTGATTCAAAACCTTTTATCTTCATTCTGAACAGCTGTAAATCTATTGTTCATCATTTTGAAAATTTACTTAAAAATTAAAATTAATCTTTTTTGTGGATTATATGTATATATATATATATATAATTGTTTTTAATAAAAACATTGTACCATGGAACTTTTTTAGTTTAATTTATTGTTGCTTTACAGCAGCTAGTTATTTATTTTTTTGTGGACAACCTGGTTTATTGTAATTTTGTACAATAATATACATTTTACTAATGAATCATGATGCATCATTTTTCTTGACTGCCATAGGCCTTTTGTTGTTGTTGTTTTTACTTGTCATGGCTGTCCACATTCTTCCTAATGCTGTATTGTGTCCACTGAAAACATCCTTGTTTCCACTTTAGAGCCTCTGCAGCCCGTTACAGATACAGACAGTCTCCTATAGTGCAGGTTTGTGTCAGAGACATTCAGCGAACTCGACAAATTTACCCCACTGCGTGATCAGTCGAGTGGCGAGCAGAATAAGGCCTCCTGTCAATCAGGATGCACCGGCTGTTCTCTCTCTGTGTTCATTTAAGAGCACACCAACATACACTATCTTGGTCAGGAGTCAGAAACAGCCATCACACAAGAATCCATGAGGAAAACAGTCCTGCTGTACAAATGTGTGATGTGTCTGAACAGGCTTTTGAGTGCAGATATTGTAGAGCAGGACCGATTTCATGTCTTAAGATCAGAGTTACCACATATTAAGTGTGTTCGCATGGAGATAAGACTCCCTTGGAATTTGAGGGCTGTACAACAAATAGGGGAGACCTATAGTTCAAAACTGCCATTAATCAGATTACATTTTGTGAATTTTATCCTACAAATTTATCCTAACTAAAATTTACATTTATTTTCTGATAGCTCTTGAGTAAAACAAAACAGAAACAGAAACTAAATGAACAAAACAAAACAAAACAAACACGCACACACACAGGGATACAGTAAAGCAAGGTTCAGCTGAAGGAAAACCAATTGAACTGTGTTCGTAGGACAAGGGTATTTTTCATTATTATCAGATCAGGCAGGTTGTTATATTCCAGGGCAAGTTATCATATATATATATATATATATTTGTTTATACAATTTATTAATTACATTTTTGGTTGGCCAAAAACCTACAGTTTGCTATGGTATACCTTTTCTATTTTTTATGTGAATTATGTTTCATCATTTATTATTTCAGTTTTGCTGAAAAGCCACTTAATAGGCTGTAATACATTTTAAATACAGATATGTGGTGGAAGATGGCTTTTTAAGAATAATATTTAAAATAATATTGAAATAACATCATTATATTACATAAAAGTATAATAAACAATATTAAGAAATAATATTACATTTTTCTGGTGTAATCTGATTAAAGGAATTCGTTACTGTAATCGAATTACTTTTTAGTCAAAAGTAGTGTAAAATATTACATTTTAAATTCTTGTAATCAGATTAGGTTTAGTGAATTTCAGTTAAATTACTTTTAAGCACATTACTTGGGTTACACAAATTTCTAATATAATAATATTTCTACATAACGTGTAGCCTGGAATGCCTTCTTTGTTTCTGTTATCTATTTATAGATGTTTTGTTAAGTTTAGACAAATTATGCAGAAAATTATAAATTACCTTGAAATAAACATTACATAACAAATACATAATAAAATAAGATGCTGGAATTAAAAACAAATTTAAATAGAGACAATACAGTCTTCTCATTTTGTGTATACTGTATATTGTATATTATTAGGTTTATATTGTATATTGTGTTGTGTAACAAGATGTGTAAACTGTGTTATGTGTAAATCAGATGTTTATTGTAATTGTCATACTGCTATGTTGCTTGGAACTGCACCCAAGACTTTCACCCACTGTTGCACCTGTGTATATGGTTGAGTGACAATAAAGGGATTTTATGTGATTTGAGCATTTATTTGCAGAAAATTACAACTGGTTAAAATAACAAAAAAGATGCATTGTTTTCAGACCTTGAGTAATGCAAAGAAAACAAGTTCATATTAATTTTTAAACAACACAATACTAATGTTTTAACTTAGGAAGAATTCAGAAATCAATATTTGGTGGAATATCCCTGATTTTCAATCACAGCTTTCATGCATCTTGGCATGCTCTCCACCAGTCTTTCACATTGCTGTTGGGTGACTTTATGCCACTCCTGGTGCAAAAATGGCTTGTGGCCATCCATCTTCCTCTTGATCACATTCCAGAGGTTTTCAATGGGGTTCAGTTCTGGAGATTGGGCTGGACATGACAGGGTCTTGATCTGGTGCTCCTCCATCTACACCTCGATTGACCTGGCTGTGTGGCATGGAGCATTGTCCTGCTGGAAAAACCAATCCTCAGAGTTGGGGAACATTGTCAGTGCAAAATGAAGCAAGTTTTCTTCCAGGATAACCATGTACATGGCTTGATTCATGCGTCCTTCACAAAGATGAATCTGCACAATTCCAGCTTTGCTTAAGCACCCCCAGATCATCATCGATCCTCCACAAATTTCACAGTAGGTGTGAGACACTATGGCTTGAAGGCCTCTCCAGGTCTCCGTCTAACCATTAGACGACCAGGTGGAGAATCGCTGATGTGTGTATATCAGTGGCGGACCATGCATTTACAGTCTAGGCCTTCAGTGTGATTCATGCCATTAAGAAAACACAGTTTCACAATGAATAAGACACTATATGCCTTTGGGCATCATACATTATGTTGCAGCTAACTAGTAATACCAATTGACATTTTAAAAACACGTCCACACACGAAAGCCAGAACTTGAAACGACATTTAATGCTCAAGCAAATCTAATTTTAACTGCAGTATGACTGTTTTCTGAAATGAACGTCTCCCAAACAGACATTCAAAAATCATAATTTTTCATATGAATCTATCAAGGAGGTCTATAATACCCGGAAAAATCGATCTAATAATATTTGCGATTTAAATGTTGCTTGCAATAAATTTCATTTCGTCAGGGTACACGGTTATGCTGCGTTCCATTCAAGTTGGATGTGGGATATTCCTACTTGATATCGCCGACCATAAATGCATTCCATTCCCCGATATTTGGAAGATGATGTTTAAGGAAAGAAAACTGCAACCCTCCCGTTAGCTTAGCAGGGGTTTGACTCTCATTTGAGATGTCTCCTAGCAACCCAACTGGAATTCTGGTGTATATACACCAGTGGCAAATTCTCAGGGCCAGCAAAGCCTTCTCTGCTATATATATATATATATATATATATATATATATATATATATATATATATATATATATATAACTGTACTGAAAACAACTGCACAGGTTTCCAGAAAATTTGGAAATGCCTTCTTGTAGCAAAAAAATAAATACATAAATAAAAAATATTCACTTATTCATGGAAAAAATTCCTCATATTTGCAAACTAAAAAAGAATATGAATTTTATAGGTTCAAGGAGTTCAAAGTGAAGGGGGGAGGAAGAGAGAGAGAGAGAGAGAGAGAGATGGAAGCACACAGCTGTTTTAGATCAGTGGGATGAGTGCAGTTTGTTCACACTTCCTTCACACACAGAACCGAGGATAATGGATTAACTAGAGCAAGAAGCTGAGATCTTCTGCATGAATCTTTATACTATGAGGCAGCATGTGTGTGTAAGACAGAAGTAATATTTTTGCTGGATAACATTCCCTTGAGAGTTAGTGATCACCATTTGTTAAGGCTTTGAGCAGTTTCATGGGACCACACAGACTGACACAGTTAAATTGATTAAATGCACACAATCCGTAACTGTGGGATTGTATCTATCAGTGTTACTGAGATATGGAGGAGCCAGTGATGCTGAAGTACACCCACTAAATCTCCCATCACACACACAAACATGGGCATAGCAGTCATTTTAAAAGACCCAACATTTACAGTGCAAAATTAATATATTACAGTAGTAAGTGGCACGAGTGTTTTGACTATGTTCACCTAAAATCATTCAGATCCATTTAATGATTCAGTGACCATTTCTGGTGATGCCAGAAGGTGGTGACAAATGAGTGTCTTGTGTGAAATGAGTTAGTCACTGAATCAACGATCAAATGAAAAGTTTAATCCTTTCAAATGTGTGTCTACAGACCTACAAAGAGACTTTAGAAGAGGTTGTAAGCATTATAAGAACAAAGCAAATCTATCATTTCCCCAGTTTGTGAACTGCTGAGCATGACTTTTATCAAAAGACAACAATAATAGTCTTATAATAATTATGAGTTTCAATAACATCTGTACGTTTTCTTGTATACAAAAGCATGTCTACATATCTATTCAGTAAAATGCATGTGTTCTAAGAAAACAGCAGATTTATCTTTTTTTCTACAGTGTGTCGACTGCACATTAATATAGAGGGAAAAAACAGGAGCTGATATTAAAAATAGCTTTACATATTTAACACAGATCTAGTAATCTGCTTTAATTGGCAAATACAACCGATCAAACTATTACCTCACAAACATAATGTAAAAAGCATTACTTAATGAAGACTCATGCCGATATAAACTCCACTTACAATGTGTGCTTAAAAGAAGTCTTGTCCTTTGTTTTTGTTTATTCTGCAGTGCATTTCACCTAATGCTGCCAATCAAGAACAATATGCCGATAAATACAATAACTATCATTTGTGTGTTCCTCATCTCTAGATTATTAATTTCAATGCCATTGATCAACATTAATGCAGATAAAAAATTTGGATAAATGAGCATTGTTGAAAGCAACTTTGTAGAAATGAACGGAGCTGTGTTGATTAGACTGTCTGACTGATGGCCTATTTTGTAAGGGTTGTTTCGGTTCATGAAACTCACCTGTGATTGGCTGCATTTGGACTCGGTATGGGTTTAGCTTGGAAAAGTGCAGGGGACAAAAATCGTCTTTTTAAAGAGTGCTGCTACGCCCATGCACACAAACCTCTCACACTCATATGCCTGGATATGTGCAAAAGATGCTGATGATAATCAAAAATAAAACAATTATACACAATGCCAAACAACTAAACTCAGCAAAAAAAAAACGTCCTCTCACTTTCAACTGCTTTTATTTTCAGCAAATTTAACATGTGTAAATATTTGTATGAACATAAAACGATTCAGCAACTAAGACATAAACTGAACAAGTTTCACAGACATGTGACTAACAGAAATGGAGGGGGGGTCAAAATCAAAAGTAACAGTCAGTATCTGGTGTGACCACCAGCTGCATTAAGTACTGCAGTGCATCTCCTCCTCATGGACTGCACCAGATTTGCCAGTTATCGCTGTGAGATGTTACCCCACTCTTTCACCAAGGCACTTGCAAGTTCCCGGACATTTCTGGGGGGAATGGCCCTAGCCCTCACCCTCTGATCCAACAGGTCCCAGACGTGCTTAATGGGATTGAGATCCAGGCTCTTCGCTGGCCATGGCAGAACACTGACATTCCTGTCTTGCAAGAAAACATGCGCAGAACGAGCATTATGGCTGGTGGCATTGTCATGCTGGAGGGTAATGTCAGGATGAGTCTGCAGGAAGGGTACCACATGAGGGAGGAGGATGTCTTCCCTGTAATGCACAGCGCTGAGATTGCCTGCAATGACAACAAGCTCAGTCCGATGATGCTGTGACACACCGCCCCAGACCATGACGGACCCTCCACCTACAAATCGATCCCGCTTCAGAGTACAGGCCTCGTTGTAACGCTCATTCCTTCGACGATAAACACGAGTCCGACCATCACCCCTGGTGAGACAAAACCGCGACTCATCAGTGAAGAGCACTTTTTGCCAGTCCTGTCTGGTCCAGCGAAGGTGGGTTTGTGCCCATAGGTGACGTTGTTGCTGGTGATGTCTGGTAAGGACCTGCCTTACAACAGGCCTACAAGCCCTCAATCCAGCCTCTCTCAGCCTATTGCGGAAAGTCTGAGCACTGATGGAGGGATTGTGCGTTCCTGGTGTACCTCGGGCAGTTGTTGTTGCCATCCTGTACCTGTCCCGCAGGTGTGATATTCAGATGTACCGATCAGCTGTACTTCCTGTCTCCCTGTAGCGCTGTCTTAGGCGTCTCGCAGTACGGACATTGCAATTTATTGCCCTGGCCACATCTGCAGTCCTCATGCCTCCATGCAGCATGCCTAAGGCACGTTCACGCAGATAAGCAGGGACCCTGGGCATTTTTCTTTTGGTGTTTTTCAGTCAGTAGAAAGGTCTCTTTAGTGTCCTAAGTTTTTATAACTGTGACATGAATTGCCTACTGTCTGTAAACTGTTAGTGTCTTAATGACCGTTCCACAGGTGCATGTTCATTATTGTTTATGGTTCATTGAACAAGAATGGAAACATTGTTTAAACCCTTTACACTAAAGATCTGTAAAGTTATTTGGATTTTTACAAAATTATCTTTAGAATACAGTGTGCTGAAATAGGGACGTTTCTTTTTTTGCTGAGTTTAGTTACAGCAGACTTTTAAGCTGTGACCGAAACCGAGGCTGTTCTGCTGCTGCCAGCGTTTTTGTGTGTAGGTGCCGAAGAAAACGGGTTTCAGACCAGCTTTCAAGGCATCACAGAATTATGTCTATTGACAATGAATAAATTCAAGAGACCTTTAGTGATAACAAGCAAATTTTTAATGATTAAAATAATTATGAATCTCATATATAGATATCATGCTCAGTGCATCTGGTACATCTATGCTGCTTTTAAACACTGACCAGATGAAGGTATCTGAGTAGAAAGGATGTTACACAAATATTATTCGGATATGTCTTGATGCCCTCCTACATCTGTATACTGCCTGCAAAAGCAGCATTTTCAGGGTTCAGATACAGTCATTGGGCAAAACTAAAAAAATATCAAATACTGTCACAGCTGAAGAGTTTGCAGATTTACTGTTTTAACTACATATATGTAGGTGCTTTGGGGATTTTATGTCCCAGAAGTTAATTTTTATTACAGCTAACAGATTTCAGCCTTTTTCTTTTTGTTATAGGGATAGTTCACCCCAAAATGAAAATTCTCTCATCATTTACTCAACCTCATGCATCCCAGATGTGTATGACTTTCTTTCTTCTGCTCAACACAAGCAAAGATTTTTAGAAGAATATTTCAGCTCTGTAGGTCCATACAATAAAAATGAATGGTGATCAAAACTTTGAAGGTCTGAAAACCACATAAAGGCAGCACAAAAGTAATCAATATGACTCCATTGGTTTAATCAATGTCTTCTGAAGCGATATGATAGGTGTAGATAAATTCTCCTCCCTGTCCAGTAGGTGGCGATATGCAAAAATAAAAAACGAAAAACAAAAGAAGTGGAAATGTATAGTAAAAAAAGGACTTGAATTAAATCAGTTTCTCACCCACACCTATCATATCAATTTAGAAGACATCGGCTTAACCACTGGAGTCTTATGGATTACTTTTGTGGTGCCTTTATGTGCTTTTTGGACTTTCAAATTTCAACATAAAATGTTAGCGATCAAATTAGTCTCTGAAAGTTGGCCATTTTATTTCAAAAACTTTAAAAATGTAATTTCCATCAGCTTCATTTCCAGCACAGAATTCTATTAAACACAATACAACCTCTCTGATTTGTAGCCTCTCTATGAAACGAAGGGAATATTTTGGGTCAAATAATTAAAATTGCAATAAGATCTATTGACAGTATCTTTGCATACAGTTGATTACCACTGAAAATAAATTTTGACTCATCCCACAGTTGGCAGTGTACAATAAAAGCCTATGGGGCAAGTGTACCCAACCGTGAGTAAACATTTAAAATATGCAACTGTTACCCTGTTATGTGTCCAGATCTTAATCAGGCTACTTCCCCCTATTGCGAAGGTCCTGCAGGCTTACAAACTGTCACTCTTGGTATAAAACCCTAAAGCAACAGAAACACACTACATACACAATCTATTATAACATTAAACACACAAGAACAAATCATTAATACATTTCAAACAAATAGTCTCTTTTAATAATGCAGATGTAATACCAATAACAAACAAGTAACATCAACTTCCAAATACAGTAAATGTGATTAAATACAGATTCTGGGTCAAGCAATCACCCATGCATGAAAAAAACATCCCAATGATCACAAATTAATTGCAGAACAATTCCTGTAAGTCTACAGTTGTTTTAAGTTGTGAAAAGTCATTGCAACACTCAGTAAAACTTTGCAGCTTATTCACTATTTTCATAAAATATCCTTGAAATAAAAAGGTAAGATAGTAATTTCCCTTAATTTATCCAAAACCAGTGCACAAATGGTGGTCTGCCAGTATATCGTTTTTTTTATTTAATTTTTTTTATTCCAAGCTCAAACATATCTGTCATGTTAAGGCTTTGGTAAAAATCAACGGATTGTCATTGTGAGTCAATGTACAAAGTACAAAGTGATCTCTGAAGCTAAGGAATGCCTTAATCATTCAGAACAAATGAATTATTTTGGTCTAGCAGGAACTTATCTCTTATTACTAAAAATGCAATCACTTTTAAGTATGCAAGTACCAATTAAAGCTTTAATAAACACCAATCCTTTAGCTAATGAACACAGCACTCTGGTGAACAGTTAACCTGTTGTAGAATCTGGTGTGATCTGCTTTTCATTGGTGGGAGTCAGCTGTGCTCTGACGCCCTCTGGTGGTGGATTATAGACAGCAGGAGTGAGCTGCCCTTTAATGTAGTGATATGCAAATGATCCCTCACTAAGAATGGGGTGCCCTGTCATAATACTCTACATTACTTTCCAAACTCTCCATTTTTCTGTATTAAACATTGATAAATGTGAACCGATGGTGGTGCTGCATTCAGACGACACTCCTTCACCCATCACAGAGGATGGAGGAGGCAATGGTAGGAAGGGTGAGTGTGTCAAAATATTCAGTCAATACATTGTCCTTCTAACTTCTGCCTGCAATTGAGTGGAGGACAGTCAAGCAGTCTGACCAATCAAAGTCAGTTTGGCACTTTATTGTAGCCAAGAGAGTACGAGTGTGTAATCGATGTCATACCCTGTCGTTATACACACTCTGAGAACCAGAGCATGCAAAGAACTTATCCGCAGGCATAAATCATAACACTGTCCCATCTTCAAACACAGAGAGCAGCCCCTCCTTAGCGATGGATCACTCTGTCAGTCATGGTGCTCTATCAGTTGATCCCATGCTTCTTTATCCTGGATTTCCCGATGTGGGCAGAGGCTTCTCCATTAATCCTGGTGGGTCTTTTCCTGACTGACTTTATACTCATACTGTAAGAAGAAAAGACATATGACTCTGTTTAACAAACTTAAACAATATTCTCTAAAGCGCTGTTTAAAAAAATTGTGATCTGCCCATCCAGGCAACACATTTAGGCATCACAATAAGCACAATTTCAATGTCTTAAGTTTTGGAACAGATCTTAATATTCATGTGAGTGCACATGTGTGACAGTTCACCAGAGCTAGTTGCCTTCCGATATTCCCCACAGTTATCACACCCGCAAAGAAGATACATGGCAGCCAGGACCGAATGTACAGGAAGTCAGGAGAGGTATATCTGCACACATTCACATATTTACAATAATGCCCAAACTGTGTGAGTAGTAGATGTTTGTAATGTGTTGGTGTGTGACAAAACTTACTGAAAGACTCCATTGTAAACCAGTAGCTGAGTGGCCAGTGTGGCAAGTATTGCAATGAAGACTCCCAGCCCAAAACCACTGCGTGAACGATCAAACATCCACCACAGGCCAACAGATAAGGCAGCCAGAGTAAGTGACAGCTGCACATTATTTGCAAAGTCCACCTTCTGATTACAACAGTGTTAAAGGCATCAATTCATACAGAACAAAAACTCAATCCATAATAAACACTATCATTTGTGTGCAGTGTGCAGAAAAATTTCTTGCAGTCAGTCAGAACAAGAGATGTGTCAGGGTGGTCGACCGCCGACTAATCAACTAATGCTTTAAGTTTAGACTTTTTATGCGCTGAATCAAAAATAAATTTCAAGATGTTCACTGTCAGAAGGTAAATCCTCTGCTGGGAGTAATATTTCTGTATTTGTGAGGTGCTGTCGAGAGATTAAAGTATTTTTCTAATTGTGTCTGCAATGTTTAAATAAATAGTTGTAGTAAAAAAAAGGTTTAAACTTCTGATGTTGTGAACTAGATGTTTTGTACCCGCAGTCTTACAGTTATATGCTTTTGAGTGCACAGTGAAGATCGCCCTGAAGCACTCCGGTTACATTGAAGCACATCATGCTGCATTCAGGATGCTCATAAGCAGTTTTGTGCCTCTCTTTGTTGGAGCCTTTATTATTTCTTACTTTGATTGTTATGTACAATAAGATGATATGGTTATTTAGCCTGTTTATTTGTTGAATATTCTTTAGTTATCATGTTGAAGTGCTGCGCTTAGCATCCATATTTACCTCTGAAACATGTCTGATCGGGGTCATGTATTATCCTTAACACAGATTAGTCAATTAGTTGTTAAAACAACCTACCAACTAGTTGATTATGAAAAATAGTAGTTTTCCCCAATGAAGATCATGACTGGTGCAGTTTTTGGCAAAATATCCTCAAACCGAATGGATAATATTTTTATGTGGGCTGAAATGAAGAGTTACATTTTAAAAGACGTTTTTTTGTAAAAAAAAAAAAAAAAAAAAAAAGATGCTTAAATTACAAATTTGATTGAAAACTGTCGAGGCGGTGAATCAGAAAAGAGGCAAACGATCATAACAGTCATTTGAAAAGACGTGATGTGAAACCTGTATTTAACACTTGCTCAACTAATGTCTTTCCTCCAAATATTCAGTCATGCATTGTCTTGTACACTTGGACAGACACATGACTGTAGCTCAACTACGCAAAACCCACTGTAGCACGATTATAACTGCACATGTATACGTACTGATTTCCACTGCAGAAAAGTATTTTTCTTTTTGTTTTCTTTTATACTTTCTTTCAGAAACTTTTGAAATAATAAAACTCTCACACTGATCCTAAAACTGACTGCATGAAAGGAGATAATCTACTGCAGCATACAAAATGTATCTCACAAAATAAACGTCAAAAATAAAAAAATAAAAAACAATAAGATGTGCGAGCCGAGAAGGATACAGCACTGGCATGATTTATGCCCACATAGACGGCCACACAGCGCATCACATTAGACCACTCCCTCTTAAGTTTATGGGGCTCCCCCAGACAATGGTCCATACAGGGATACAGCAAACCTATCAATGCTGAAAAAAAGAACATTATTCAATGGCTCATAAAAACACAAATCTCACAGGCCATGCAAAGTGTGGGGAAAGACAGCAACATTTATTTTCATGACTGAATCCCCCAATTTAATGTTTCCTTATTCATTAGGGCCCAAGCACTGAAAGTGTGGATGCCCTGTTGTTCTTCTAAGGATTATTAGGGCCAAAGCATTGAAAGTGCGGAGACCCTATTGTTCTTCTAAGGATTATTCTTTTTCTTCTTCTTCTTTTCAAGGTTTTCGGTACTTTTGGGGTACTTAACATGCATGAAAACTCTTGAAAGTTTGCACACACATTAATGCCGTCGGCCATTAAGGCTGGGCAAAGTTGCAGGGGGGCTCTGTAGCACAACCTAAAAGATGGGTATGTTTAAGGGGCTCTGTAGCACATCCCTTTTGAGCTACAGTCACCAAACTTTGTACACATATAGAATTCATCAAGCCGGACAACTTTCATGCTGACAGTCAGAAGCTCCACCCAACAGGAATTCGGCCATTTTGGAATGTTTGAAAATGCATGCTCTGGAATTTGAAATACTCCTCCTAGGAATTTCATGTTACAGGTACCAAATGTAGGTACCAAATGTGGGAGACATCATGCCAAGACATTGACGATGTTAACTGCGAACACATTTTTTATATATCGAATGGTGTTGCCATGGTGACGCGATAAACGTCAAAAAATGGGAAAAAGGAAGTGCCTCATATCTTCTGTGTGCATTGTGTATTTGACATCAAAATTGAGCCATATGTTTGGTCTGGCAGGCTGATCACATTGATGTGGCTATTGTGGGTCACAGTCATAGCGCCACCAACTGCTGTAAGGAAGTGTGGCACATTTAACAGACTTTTAAATATCCCTCTTATGTTTACTTGAATTGCTTAATTTTTGTTTTGAATAATGTCAAGACAGTGCAGATTTCAAATTCTGAAGGGATTCTTGATATCTTAAATAGTGTTGCCATGGCAACGCATTAAATGTCATTACTCCTTTTTATGTATATTCACATGTTTTTGGGGTACTTGACATGCTTGAATTTTCATAATATTTTGCATACACAGAGTTGTCGGCCATTAGATTTAGATCAAAATTGAGATGTATGTTTAGTCTTGGGGGCTAATTACATAGATGTAACTATTTTGGGTCACTGTCATAGCACCACCACCTGGCAGCAGGAAGTGTGGCTTGTACAACAGATTTTTAAAATAGTCTTCTTATATTTACTCAAATTGCTTCAAAATTGTTTAGAATAATGCCAATTTCATGTGTCCACCTTGCATTGTTTTCCGAAAGCCACCGGGTGGAAAAGGACCAGTTGTGCTTGGGCCCGTCATCTTTGCTTGCAGCTATATTTCCATTTGTGTTTCAGTACTGAGCATGTGTTAGTACAGTACTGTATGTGTGTTTACCTGCAGCTGTTCCACAGCAGGGTGGAACCCACCAGGCAGATGAGAAAATGCTGCTGATGACATCAGGAGGGAAAAGAGTGACGTTACGCTGCACCTGTAGCAGGTTTAGCACGAGTGCCAAGAACACGCCCACCATAAAGAGCATGGTGGCGCGGATCAACAGGTTCACCATCCGATTCGTGATCATGCTGATGTAGGGCCCCTGCTGCATTGGAGCGCCACTGCCCATTGCAGAAATCTCCGCCATGGCTGCTGTGAGAAGGAAAACCCTGAGAACCTACATCTGCTGCTGTCAGCTGACATCACATGCCTGCAGACGAGATGATGATGAGGATAGTGCCATGCTTCTATAATCATTAATAACTGCAATAACTAATAATAGCCGAAAAAAACATACAGTATCCTGTATACACACACAGAGGATCTGGAGTAGTGAATTAAGTCACATTTTTTTTTTCAATCAAAAGTAACAAAAATGTCCTAAAAATCAAACATGAAATGTATTAATATTACCATGCTGCATAGACCTGACAATTTGCAAAACTATTAAGGATGAATGGGAAAATTGACAATTTTGTAAATACATAAACTGCGATTCACCAGACAAACGCAAAGAGACAAATACTGTATTAGCAATAGCTATATCACCAAGTGAAAGATGAATCGGAGCCAAAATATTGTACTGTTTGGTTGGACACACAACCTTCACAAACATTTACAATAAAAGATGTGGGAAGCATTTCTCCCTCCCCTTTAAAGCTAAAGGGAGCAATTTCTGCAAAAGCTTTTTCGAACACACTCCACGTCTTCCATTGATCGAACAAACAGATAGCCCTGCCCCAAACCCAAGCCATTGATTCAATGGTGTTGCGTCTTGCTGAATAGGTAGCTCAAATCAAACGCAATTTTTATAGCACCACAGAGACACAGTGTTTACAGTTTTTGAGGAAATCAACCTACAAATGGTTTACTTACAGTCATCTCTGAATATTACGATGGGATTTGAGAAAGTATTTTAACAACAAAAAATGTACACACTTCAGCTTTAAATAAATATTCTTGGTTTAAAACAAGTTACACTCAATTACCAGCATAATGTTGATTACCACAACAACAAAAAAGATTATCGACACCTCCCTCGTTTATTAAAAAAATAAAATATTACAGTGACGCAAATGGAAGTGAATGGGGCCAATCTGTAAACACTAAAATCCACATAGTTTCAAGAGTACAACCCTAAGACATAAACATTATACATTGGTCAATATCTGGCAGATAAATATCGGCAGCCGATACATCAGTGCTTCCCTAGTAAGATAACTTACTAACCTTATCTGTGTAAAGTTATATCGGATTACAAGTTGTAATATTGGATATAACTTCACAACAAATGCTGAAGATCTTTCACTGAAACCAGAACATTCCTTTTAAGTTGATAAGCCTATTTATTTTGCTAGCCTAACTTTGCATGACTAAATGTTTATTTGCCTTTTTATTATTTTGCACTGATCCAGATGGACAATTTCTGCAACAAGTTTGCTGTACTGTACTTGCGACAGAAACGCCAGCTAAATGGCACAAAAACACATAAACACTAAAAGTCTCTGCTTGTGAACCTGACTAAAGCTTAAGCGGAGTGACCAATGGCCACATCAGCAGGCCAATGTAGCTGTTACTTTAATAACTTCTCGGGACGATTCGTCAGTTGTGAATCGTATTATTAAATCACATTGGCCAAAACATACGATATGTAATGATGAAAGCACTAGCAGGTCGAGGCTGTTGAATTATGAAATCATAATATCAACACTTCTGGTAGGTTCTGACCCAATGCGGGAGAAAACGCCTTTGTTATATTCAGATTACATCCAAAATCTGCGACAACTGTCTATATTGTAGTTTTTGTTTTACACAGTGACACAAACCACTCACCGTTGTACCGCTTTGAAGGACCTAGTTGTCCCTTTCTGAACTAGTAAAGTCCTGAGCGTAAACCTGTTTTACGGTATAATGCTGAGGACTTCCGCCCCGCTGATCGCGCGGCCCTTCAGCAGCCAATCAGAGGAGGAGCTGGTGACGTGATGAAAAAGAGGTTCTCGAGCCTTCCGTATGCATGAACAACGTGTAATAGCGGGTAAGTGGGCTTTTAGGTTTCATTCAAAGATGATTACAGTTAAGCTTTTATTCACACATCTTTTAGAAAAGTGGGGGAAACTATGAAGGTAAAACCTCACAGCAACCTCTCGCGTGTCTTCACGCGCCTTTTCTCGCCTCCCATTTCCGCTCTAAATGTTCACATTCCCGCCATCATCGGCTGCTCGTGGGGCTCGAGCGCAGATAACATCATACCCGGCAAAACTCACGCACACCGACACTGCTCCACATTGAAAGGATATATTCATTCTCCGGCGCTTTTTTTAAGGAATCACTCTCCCGCAGGTACACGCGGTTGCTGAGCTCAATTTGGCCACATTTCATCCGAATGGTCAGTTAGTGGAGCCAAAGCCTGTCTCACGGCCTGAGCTGCTAGTGCTAGTTAATTAGCTGCGTGTGGCATTATTATATTGTGCTGTGTGAGAGTACTGCACAATAAAACCGTATTTTGGCGAAATGCATTGTATTTTCTTTATTTATGTGAATGCATGAAGTGTAAGCTAGTCAAGTCGGTTCATTATAAGCGCGCGTAATGTTTGTTTACTTCAATGTTTACTCACTAAAGCTACATTAAACATAGTGGAGTTTGTTTTTCGGGATAACGTGTTATAAATGAGAGCTCCTGCTGTTGTTTTGACCTGGGCCGTTAGTTAACTTTAAAGTGTCAAAAGTGTGCCTCGTTTAAGCTCGAGGCAGATCTTCTGATTTAAAAGGTCTTTATTTCATGTGACATATTTGCAATAGTAGATCGAAGCAAGGAAATCGCTGTTTTAGGAAAAGGGTTTGAGTATTAACTCCGTTTTGTGCACCAGTTGTTTGAAAAGTAGTGGTTGTGGGTAGTTTTATATGACCTGAACCCTGTTGTTACACCACTAGACAGGTTATTATATGAATTAAAGTTCACAAATGTCTTTGCGATGTGTATTTAGCGCTGAGATTCATTAGTTTTATGTGTTTCGAAGCGATTCATGTCCGACACGTGGGTTGCGTGTCTTGCTCGTGAGGTTGTAGTTTAAAATGTAAAGACCGTTTTTATTATGATACATGATGTATATATTAGTTGACATGCAGCGGCTCATTTGCAACAGATATTTTTGTTTGAAGAGACAGTGTCGTAAAACAAAACAAAAAAATTACTGTTATTGTTCTCGATGTAATGCTAAAGATAATGCTGTAGTATGCATGTTCATGCCTCAGAAATTCATTCATGTTGGACCTTGTCTGTCATCTTTTGTCAGGGCTTTTGTTGAAGATCACTGGCCTCATCTGTTTATCCTCGATTGTGTCCCGAGACGAAATTTTGCGCCCCTCATTCACTAATGGCTGTCGCAGTGCCCAAGATGACCAGCGGTGGCACTGTCCGCATCCGCATCAGGTGTGGGGAGTTGGGGACCACCAAATGGAAAGAGGGAATCTTTGAAATCCACGAGAGGGACAACAAAATAAACCTGTTAGTGAAGTTTAGCAGTGGTGGTGCTCCAAGGAGCTTTCAGGTATGGAAGCCTACCTTTTGCTTAACGTACAATTACACTGGTATCCTCTAAGACCGGTACACACAGTGTTGTTGGTAATTTTAACACACAGAAGCGTTTTGATGAATGCTATTTTGACTTTTCTTTCATTTTTTTTATATACAGCTGAATCACAATGTAAAGCAGGTTACGTGGGCTCCAATGCACGGCCCGAACCGTGTGACTTTGACCCTGAAAGATGCGAGTGTCGTCATGATGGACAAACTGCCAATGTTGGTTGCAAAGAAAATGAGGGAATATCTTGACATGGTGAAGCATGGGAAAACCGGTGTGTTTGTTTGTTACTCTTTTGCATTGAATCACATCACTGTTTTTTTTTTTTTAGGATGGATTTCAAAGATTAAAATTTTATATGTGGATCATACATGTTGGTTAATGGCCAATGTATAAAACCATCTACATTATTTGGCCACAGATTAGCCATGACTTTTTAAATTAAGCATTTTGCTGAAAATAGTAGGTGTGTAGTAAAGTCTGTCGGATGCTTTGGGGTAAGCTGTGCCATTGGGTTATAGGGATGGCAAGCTTTGCCTCCAAAAATGCTGAAAATTATTTTACAAATATTTAACAATAAATGTAAACTGTTAACATTTTCCCCAGTCATTCAACTTGCCCAAATGACATGACACCACTTTTATTTATATTGTTGTATCTTATTAGGGCTGCAACTAACGATTATTCCACTATTCCAGCAATTTTTGCAACGGTTAATCATGAGCTCTTAACCTACAATTTAGCTTGTGCCTCGATTTAAGAGGTTGTATTAAATATGTGCTTACTAAAAATAAAGGAAAAAAAAAAAGAGGACGAAAGCAACTTTTAAAAATACCACTAAGTGACCTTCACTTAATTACGGTGGGGGAAATACTTTATACTTTCTATTAAGTTTAATTCAATAAAAAAAAATCACTGCAAAATAAAAATAAAATACTATTGTTTATGACTGTTCTTGTCTTGTTTTCCATGGACAAATATCTAAAAATCCTTAAAACAACAAGATGCATTTACCTGAGAAGCAACATGTTAGATATTTAGATTTGCTTTCAGAGAATATATCTTGAATATAAGTGTATTTTGTATGCAAGTGTATTTTTTCACTTGTTTATACTTCTGCCAGTGCAGTAAAGAAAAAATTCACTAATATTTAAGATTATAATTAACATTCTCTGAAAACAAATCATTCTGCAGTATAGCTCCTCAAGTAAATGTACCTAGTTTTAAAGAAGTTTTAGATATTTATAATTGAAAACAAGAGAAAAAAATACTAATTCAAAACATGTTGCAGTGTATAATGGTCTAAGATGCCCTCTCTCACATTTTTGTTCACTTGATTTCTATCCATCTTTAACTCACCAAAATCAAACTCTCAAACTTTTATCTAATTTCTCCTTGACTAAAGAACAAATATAGTAAAAAGGAACTCCGTTTACCCCACTCTCCCCATTATAAAAAGTGCTTTACAAATAAAACTTGTTTGACTTGTAATGGTGTAATAATATGTAATGGTTCTTTATATATATATATATATATATATATATATATATATATATACATATATATAATATATTTGTTTTTGTTTTTTTTAAATTTTTTTTTAATCTGTTTTTTTTTTTCTTCAAGTTTTAAAGACAAACCAGGGAAGTGCCAGTTTTGGATTAGTCCTTGGGAATCGTACATCACAGAATGACTCTGGCCTCTCTCAGTCAGAAAAACAGGTATCACAGCGTCGCAAGCAAAACATGCCCAGAAATGGACATGAATGCTTGTCTATGTGCTCATTTACTGACCTTCTGTTTCCTTTTAGACCACACCAAAGCGCCCGAGTCTTGACATCAGAGAGGACGGCACACCCCGGAAGCCTCTCGGGAGTCCCAGTCGGGTAACTTCCACACCTAGCCGCAATGGACTCTCAGAAAACAGGTGTGGAAAATTGCTTTGCAGTGATGTCTTTAAATTTGTCAAAATGTTACAGTGTCAAGTGAACATTTTTTGATTGAACACATGCTACACAGCACTTATTTAAAATTGTTTTGTTAGTTTGAAAAGATAATTTTGCTATTTTGGTTAATTGCCCTAATTGCACCTATTTGTGTTATTATTTTCAACTGTTTTTTTTCCCCTCCTGTAGGAGTGAGAAGAGGAAGAGGCTCATGAACTCTGATGGTGACATGACTGAGGACTATCCCAAAGAGAATGACTCATCTAGGTAAATGAGCCTCACTGACTCACTTTCAAAATTAATCTCCTTCAAAATCAAATGCTTACTTGAATAAGAATAAACTAAGTTTTTTAACATTGCCTATATGCAGTAACAATAAGGCCATCACAGACACGTCTAGAAAGTTTCTGCTTAGCTGCAAAGAGAAGCTCAAGCAGTCAGAGGAGAACCGAGCATCAGGTTGGTGCCTATTCATGTTTCATCTACTAGAACCGTTTCCTCTCTGCTATATTACATATTCATATTACTTTATTTCCTCAGCTCCACTCATTTCTGCCCCTCTTCAGCCAACATCCTTTTATGGGAGCAGAACAGGAACTAAAGACTACACACAAACCCATTTATTTTTGGACAGGTAAAGAGCCAAGAGCTTAAACCGCTTCATTATAAATGATAAAAGAAAAACAAAATGACAATCATAAGTGTTACCTGGTAAGAGGTAGAACATTTTAATTTATTCTGTAAATATATGGTACTGTTCTTAAAATGTGTTCTTCCATTTATAAGTAGGATTTCAATTACAGTTACATTTAAACCTACATTTGAAGTCCAAAACCAATGTTTAAGAAACAGCATGTTTAATCGGAATCCTCTACGGAGTTTTTTTAACAAAGTGCTGCCGTGCGCTGGACAACATGGGTTGTGTTTTTTCCACTTGAACTTTGTCACTGGCATTTTTCAGACAAGTTACAACAAGATTTTCACTACCGTAAACTGACTGAGTTTCACTGTGCACTAATGCAATTCGTTATTCATTTTCATTATCGATCATTAGCGATTTGATCATTTAATTGTTGCAGCACTAGTTTCGAATATATATTCAAACAGTGCCCACATTGCTGTTTATGAAATCTAACCATGTCTCCATAACCTTTTCCTTTACAGACCCAGCGGTACAGGCCAGAGTCCCTCTGCCAAAAGAAGCCTGATTTTACCCAATCACTCAACTCCCTTTAAAAAAGTGCGTCCAACTTTGGACTACGGTGGTTGGAACAAACCGAGGCTGTCCACATTGGCCCAGCCACAACCTCCACTACAAGGGTAAGTGTCTGAGCCTTGCTAACATTATACATTCCTGCATTGTTTTTATCATGTTCATAGTTTCTTTGCACAAACATTAGATTCTCCAACCTTGGGAACACGTGTTACATGAACGCCATCCTCCAGTCACTTTTCAGCCTGCCTTCATTTTCAAATGACCTGTTGAAGCAAGGAATTCCATGGAGGAGGGTCCCAATCAATGCTCTTCTGAGGTACGCTCATGCTGTAGTCTGTGTCTTTATGAAATCAGATTAGTAAGATCATGAGTAACATGAAAAATACAGTATGCAACATTTAAAAAAAAGTATTTTACAGATGTGGATGCTTCACAATTTGATGTTAGCAAACAAGAAGTTTACAAAATGTTTCAAAAGAAGCACTTATTTTTCAGAGTATTTAATCGTAATTCACAAATGAAAACCAAAAATGGTCATCCACTGATGAGGCTGTTGGTAGATTTTGAAACTGACTCAAGGGGGAAGAGCCTTGTCAGATTTTTTAAATAAGCTGATTTTTAGAGTAATCAGTGTATTAGTGGGCATGTAAATGGGCTCACTAACTTGAAGCTGAAGCCCTTTGTTAATGTTATGTTTTCCTAAACAGGCGTTTTGCTCACCTGCTGGCTAAGAAAGACATCTCCTCTCCAGAGGTGAAGAAAGATCTTTTGCGGCGAGTGAAGAATGCCATTTCCTCAACAGCTGAGCGTTTCTCTGGCTACATGCAGAATGTAAGAGATGTGATTTCTTCTCTATTCATAGTAAAGATGCCCTTGAATTGCTGACACATTATGCTCACATGAAGCAAGTGCCAATCAGCTGTCTTTACCCAGGATGCCCATGAGTTCCTGAGTCAGTGCTTGGACCAGCTGAAGGAGGATGTGGAGAAGATCAACAAAAGCTGGAAGAATGAGCCCTCGGTCTGGGAGGAGCCACAGAGCACACGGTTAGCAGAGGAGGCAGATACCTCACGAATTTACACCTGCCCAGTAACGGTCAACATGGAGTTTGAAGTGCAGCACACCATAACGTGTAAAAGGTGAGCCAGTTTGTGTATATATCGGCTGTTTTATGATGGTTTCGAACATGACTCATCTAATCAGATTTTTGAGTTGGAAGATTTCTATTTTAGAAAGCTTTTTTCATAGGTTTTGTTGAAAATTTGTTTATCGTCACTGTAATGATGATACTGTTGTTTGCAAAAAAATATTAAGATTGCCAGTTGGTTAAAATGTTGAAAAGAATTTCAAAAAGATGCTGAACTGATTGCATGTACAGGGTTCCCACCCATCCTGGCAAACATGGAATTTGGCAGTACAGTTTTCCAGTCATGGAAAATGAGAAAAATACCTAAATGTCCTGGAAAATAATCATTTTGTCCTGGAAAATATTTCCGTATGATGAAACTGCTTTACTGTGTCGCAAATAGAGATCGACTGATTTTTATTTATTTATTATTTATTTTTTTAAAAACCGATACGATAATGATTATTTTTGTTTACATATCCGATAACCGATATGCAGAACTGATTTTTTTATTATTAATTCAATTTCTTTTTATTTCATCTTTATTTTATGGAGAAAATATTAAACAGAAAAAATTTGCAAAAATGTTATTACAATAATAATCACATACCATGTTTTTTATATAATAATTACATCAACAATAATAATAGGCATAATAATTTAACCTCTGATTTCAAACAGAGAACATAAATGACAAGGAAGGCACTGCATGAATGTAGTCCATTTTAAACTAGACCTATAGTTCAAATTAAATTAAACCGTCATATTTCCAACATACACTCATCCAAGGCTCTTAAAGTTGATTAATGTGAAGTAATGTAATGTCTTTCAGGATTTGTCTTTTGAGTTCGTCACCGTTTCTTAGCACTTAAACTACACATCAAGCATTTATGCAACACATCTCACTAGAGCATGAATGGCTGTTATGTATAATAATGTATTAATACATTGCAAATGCAAGGTACTTTACAGGTGGACAACCACCAGCATTGTTTCCTCTCACACGCACTGCTGCAATGGCCGTCTTGCGCGCAAGTTCAGAAACTCCTGCTAGATGCCCAGTCATAAAAATGGCATTAGCTACAAATACGGAATGTCAAGGAATTTGACATATTTGAGATGAATATGATTGAATGCACAATTAATCAAATTAAAATCACAATATGTCCTAGTGTGATTAAAAAACCAAATAAATATATAATCTGCATGTGCTACGTTTAAAACCCTGCATTATGATCATCACGTGTCTGTAGTAAATGATGTAGAGCATTCTGAAGCATGCAGCACAAACAGACTATATATTTATTTAATTAAATCACAGCTTTTTGGGGTTTAATAATCACACTGCGAACTGCTTATCCGGAGGTGAGAAATTACTGTCAAAAACAGAAACGGCAAAATAAAAGCTTGATTTAAATGGATGCGTGAAAATGCATAAGAAAGAGACAACTATATTACTACAGTATAGATATGTGATGTTTAGTGTAATTAAATAATAATAAAGCAATATCTCACATCTGTGATGATCTGTTGTGCAGCACTTAATTTAACAAAAATATCTCCAGTGATGTTTTGGATTGTGCTGTGAGGATTTTTTATTAAAGTGCTTCATTTGTTAAAAATAATGCAATGTTATGTTGACAAATTAAAATAATATAATTATATTTTCATTTGATGAAAGTTTTAATTCATTTGATTAAACACCATTTTGATAACATTTAATTAAACTGTCAAATACAGAATTAAAAAATAACCAACTACAATATACCCCTTGTGTTTTTTTAAATATTACAGCTGTTGGGCACATCAGATATCCTGGAAATTTAGCACATTTCTATCTTTATACTGTGGTAGGCTTTGTTTGGAAAATGTTGATATAGCATTATATTGGTACATATTCTTTTGTTTTCTAAGATGGAAATAAATCCATCACATTGAATTAATGTGTTAAATCGACAGCCTTAAAAATGTGTATGATTAAACAAAAATATTGCTGTAGTAACTACATGTTGCTTTAACACTACTCTCTATTCCTGTGGTGATCAGCTGTGGAGAGGTGGTGACAAAGCGAGAACAGTTCAATGACCTGTCCATCGACCTGCCTCGCAGAAAGAAAACGCTCCCTCTGAGATCCATACAGGATTCTCTAGATCTTTTCTTCAGGGTAAGCATCAGCTGTTTGTAAAAACACACTTGGCTGTATGTTATGAACAATCACAACACAGATTCTCATTTCTGGTCGGAGTTTTATTTCACAATGTGGCATTTTATCTTTTATCACCCGTTGTCTTTATTATTCTTTGTTAGATGGAGGAGATTGAGTATTCCTGTGAAAAGTGCTGCGGAAAAACAGCGACTGTCTCGCACAAATTCAGCCGACTTCCCAGGTTGGGCTTAAGAAACAGTTAGTCAAGTCTTAAAGGAATAGTTCACCCAAAACATTCAGTCATCCTTTACTTACCCTCATGTTGCTCCAAACTTGTGATTTTCTTCTGTGGAACACAAAAGGAATAAAAATCTTCACGTCTTTTTGCCAGTTAATGAAAGAGAGGAACTTGACTCCAGGCTGTAATACAGTGACACGTCAATAACATCACACCTTATTGGTGCTTACGTGTTTCGTGACCAAACGTCACAATGACAGAGCGCAAGAACTATCAAGGTTTGTTTGTGTGCTTTGGTTGCTGTTTACGGGAGTTGATCAGTGATTTGATTTGTGTTTATTTATTTTTTCTCCCCAATTTGGAATGCCCAATTCTCAATGCGCTCTAAGTCCTCGTGGTGGCGTAGTGACTCGCCTCAATCCGGGTGGCGGAGGACGAATCTCAGTTGCCTCCACGTCTGAGACTGTCAGTCCGCGCATCTTATCACGTGGCTTGTTGAGTGCGTTAACGCGGAGACCTAGCATGTGTGGAGGCTCACGCTATTCTCCACGGCATCCACGCACAAATCACCATGCGCCCCACTGAGAGCGAGAACCACATTATAGCGACCACAAGGAGGTTACCCCAACGTGTGACTACCCACCCTAGCAACCGGGCCAATTGGTTGCTTAGCCTGACTGGAGGTGTGACTCCAGGTGTGGTAGTCAGCATCTTTACTTGCTGAGCTACCTAGGCCCCTGATTTGAGTTTTTTTTTTTTTTTTTTTTTCTCTCTCTTTTGTGTTCCACAAAAGAAACCAAGATTTGAAACAACATGAGGGTGAGTAAATATTGACTGAATTTTCACTTCGTTTAAATTCAAAACCAGAAATGTGGCTTGAAATATTCTCTCTTCAGGGTACTGATCCTCCATCTCAAACGGTACAGCTACAACACCCAACTGTCTTTGAACAGCAAGCTGGGCCAGCAAGTGCTGATCCCCAAATATCTCACGCTGCTCTCCCACTGCACAGACGCCACACGCCCTCCCCTCGGCCTCGGCTGGAGTGCCCAGACAGCCCTGTAAGCCACACTCTTACACACGCTCTTATTTAGTGCAGTGCCCTTCTCTTTCACTAATGCTTATGTATGCCATTTTCAGCTCCAGAACACTGAAGGTGTCACAGTCGGTCAATTCTTCAACACTACGGTGAGAACAGCTCTGATGTTTACACTTCAAATATATTCAGTCGTGGTCAAGTATTCATACTTGTTTTGCTTTATTTTTATGGTTTACAGAATAGGTTCTCAAAAGCCAGAGAGTTCAGCCAGTATGTTGTGTGACTCTGATAGTGAGGAGGAGCTCGTCAGAAAAGTTGGTCGCAAACTTCAACCAGAAGATGATAGGATGGAAGAGGTGAGATAATGAATATTGATAAAATGATTATTTCTTAAGAAATGGGTTTAGAATGATGTCTAATTCACAAATGAATAGTTCTTTATCAAAAAAAATCTTTATCAAAACATAGTGATGAAGTATTTATCTAAATATGTATTTCAGGGGGCCTGGGTAGCTCAGCGAGTATTGACGCTGACGACCACTCCTGGAGTCGCGAGTTCGAATCCAGGGTGTGCTGAGTGACTCCACCCAGGTCTCCTAAGCAACCAAATTGACCCGGTTGCTAGGGAGGGTAGAGTCACATGTTGTAACCTCCTTGTGGTCGTGATTAGTTGTTCTCACTCTCAATGGGGTGTGTGGTAAGTTGTGCATGTATCGCGGAGAGTAGCATGAGCCTCCACATGCTGCAAGTCTCCGCGGTGTCATGCACAGCGAGCCACATGATAAGATGTGCGGATTGTCTGTCTCAGAAGCAGAGGCAACTGAGACTTGTCCTCTGCCACCCGGATTGAGGTGAGTAACCGTGCCACCACGAGTACCTAGTAAGTAGTGGGAATTGGGCATTTCAAAATTGGGGAGAAAAGGGGATAAAAAAAAAATATATGTATGTATATGTATTTCAGTACAAAAGAAAAAGAGGCAAGTTTTGTTTTATTTTATTTTTTTTGTATCCCTTTCTCCCAATATGGATTGCCCAATTCCCACTACTTAGTAGTTCCTCGTGGTGGTGCGGTTACTCCCCTAAATCCAGGTAGTGGAGGATAAGTCTCAGTTGCCTCCGCTTCTGAGACCGTCAATCCACGCATCTTATCCCATGGCTCGACGTGCATGGCACCGCGGAGACTCCGCATGTGGAGACTCATGCTACTCACCGCGATCCACGCACAACTTGCCACACGCCCCATTGAGAGTGAGAACCACTAATCGTGACCATGAGGAGGTTACCTCATGTGACTCTACCCTCCCTAGCAACCGGGCCAATTTGGTTGCTTAGGAGACCTGGCTGGAGTCACTCAGCACACCCTGGATTTGAACTCGCGACTCAGGGGTGGTAGTCAGCGTCAGTACTCGCTGAGCTACCCAAAATGAGGCAAGTTTAAATGCTAGTTTAAAATGCCCTAAAATTGATTGAGGTGTAACTTTTGTCATTTCTTTACCATTTCTCCTTAGGTACAGCACAGCAGGCAGGTAGATCACTCCGAGTTTAATGCCATTAATGATGACGAGATGCTGGCAGCTGTGCTGGAGATGAGTCATGACACCAGTCTCTCCGCATGCCCTGACGACGAGCCAACCAGCAGTCCTGACACAGGATTTGGAGATACTGATGGCCAGGATCTGACTCATCATTTGGACCTGCTGGATGGAGAGAAACAACCTCCTGGTACATTATTCCAAACTGAAGTGTGTTAACTAGATTTTTTTGCCTGTAAATCACCTGTTCAAATTGGCATTACTCATATAACATGCTTATTGTACCTTCTGACTGTCTAGAATTGTATCATCGGGGTTCACACAAGGTCCTTGAAGTGCTTGAATTAAGCTTTTAGAAATTTAAGTACTAAAGTACAAAGTACAAAATTGGCTTTTCTTTTTTTTTTTTTTTTTTTTTTAAAGTGCTTTAAAGAAATAAAACTGTACATATCTATACATTTTAACATGTCTAAAAACCATATATTTATTTTCCACGTATCTTTTTGCGATATCAGCAAGCTGGGTCAGCAAGTGGTGATCCCCAAATATCATTTTGCACAAAGATTCATCATTAAAAATGTAATAAATATTCAACTCCTGGCATTGCAGGAAAAGCAATAGAGTGCAATGCTCAATCTGCACTCGCTGCTACTAGGCTTCACAGCTTGTTTTGTTTTTTATGTAACATTTGGGGCGGGCAAGAAAAGAAAAGGTCTGTGCCTTGTGGTGTTGCCAAATGTCAATACACACAGACGTCTGCAATGCAAGCAAAACAGTTGCACTTGCCATTAAATAAACTCTCCAGTGTTCGAGTTGTTTATATGAAGAAATTTAGCACCAAATTCTTTTCATTAGGGATTGTCACATGATCATGCACTAAGGAAAATTGACCTTACGGATTGGCTGCATGGAATGTCACCTTCAGTTTAGTTGAGCTGTAAAATGCCATAGTTACTTTGCATCTAATGAGGTCAACTCTCTGATGCATGTGACTCTACAGACCCGTCTACGCGGCTGTTCAATTTCAGTACACACTGAGTGTAAAAATTTGGTTTAACCTGCTCCGTGTAACGTGTCTCCATCAAAGATGAGATCCACATGCTCCGTTTTCATTGTAATGATGTATCTTTTAATATCCTCCTCCTCTTTTTTTTAAACAGTCAGTTGTTGACCAAAAAGAAACCTTTATTCTAATTAGACAGTGCAGATGTGGTAAAGAGACCGTACTATTTTATTGCTTGTCATGCAAATGAATGGAATCTCAATGTAAAAACTTGTCAAATGTACACATTTTTTTTAACCAGCTGACAGCTCATATTATATTAATGATGGGATTTCGTAATTCAATTTCATGAGTATATATGGTGTTAATTTTCCTGGCCTGCTACCTTTTCTATACATTTGTTAATGATCTGTTCATGCCATGTCAGAGTTTCTGATTTGTAAATATTGTTAACGTCACTCATAACACAAATGAACCAATGCAAGAAAATAAATATGAAAAATTGGGTCTGGAAAAATTACTTGAAAGTCATTGATTTTCATTCAGTGATTGCTGTATGAACCCTGATTGTGGACTGAGACCAAATGTTTTTGGTTTGGTTCATGTGTAGATGCTTTGGAGTCTCTGGATCTGACAATGGATGAGAACAAGGAGAACCAGACCCCTGATGGTGTGCAGGGAGAATTGGACTGGGTGAAGCAGTACAGCTTAGACCAGGAGCGTGAGGAACAGGAGCTGCAGCAGGCCCTCGCCCAGAGCCTGCAGGAACATGTAAGATTCATTTTACACATCCTCTGCCTGCTCTACATTGGTGATGTGGTGGTGCCGAGTTGTAAGGGTAATAATTGACAATGAAAATTCAGTGCATTGATTTTAAAAATGTATTAGAATTACTACTACATTACTAAAGTAAGTACTAACTAAAAGTCTTACCCTTAAAGAGGTTTTAACAAAGTCCGTCCTGAATCAGTTATGTAAAAACTGAAAAAAAAAAATAATAATATATATATATTTATAGCCTTTTACCCGTTTATATTTGAACCCGCCATTAAAACAACCATAGAGCTGACAGCTTTTAAAACAAACATTTCCAAAATACAATTAAGTCTGTGAATTTTTTTTTTCTCTTCACTAACATCTCGTTGTTTTATTTCCTTGCCGCAGTCATTTTTGACTTGCAAATTGGGGGTTTAAAGACTAAGACATTACAGTAATATTTTCTACAAAGCTGCTGTGAAATTATGTAAAATACGCTACAATTAAAAATGAATTGCCAGTAACTAGGCATGTGATGGTATCAAATTTTCACATCACAATAATTGCTGAAGCTTTTATCACAGTATTGAATTACATTACAAAAACGGGTTGAAAGATCAACAAACTTTATTGTTGTTCTCTTAATAACAGGACTTGCTATTAGCTTATTACAACTGTATTTTAGTTGTTACTACAAGACGTAAACTTTACTGTGTAGCTAGCAGAATTTTAGCTAACTGCTCTTCGGCAACTTGAAAGCAAGCTGCACATCTACAAATGGCAACAGCAGTTTACTCTTTTCCATCTTAGTTGTCACTTAGCTAGTTGTCTCTTAGAATTTTGTATCTCAGATTGGAAAAACGAGCAGAACTGTCACAACTTACCTTTATCTTGCTGAATTGCACAGGAAAATTGTCCCGCAAATGAGCAAACATGTTGGAGGTGTTAGTGTTTCACTGCCACTATTCTGCCACATGTTTTTACACAAAGGGAAACGGTCTTCAACCAACAATCCATTCTGCATTTTTATGGAACCCAGAACACTTCCGACCGAACTCTTTTAGAAGGCGGATAAAGGGTCGGCTGCGTTCCTCCTTCAGCCATGCTTGTCATCCACGTTGGTTTTGTTTACATCAGAAACCAAACCCAAATATTAAATGTCATTTATGCCGCATGTACGCAGTGTTGTGAATCTTGATTCATTGATGGAAGAAAGCTACTGTGCGATCAGAAAAATAAACAATTATTTACGGTATTTTGAAGTGCCCACGATAACATTATAGTGCCAGTTAATTACTGTGACCTACTGTATCGCAGAATACCGTCCATGCTTACCGGTAAACTAAATGTAAAACCCTGGTATATTGTGTTTGGCAGTATTCCTCTGTGGTGTAAATTGTTCCTCCAGTTTCAGTTCCTTGGTATAATATTCGCACCCCTATTTAGCACAATTTCCTTTCCCCAAATTAAAAAGTTAATTTGCTTAATTCAGCTTAAACATAGTCCTACTGATTTTCAATGGTTGTTGTGAAATGAGAGAAGAATAAAAATCATAATTTTGTGTTGATTCCACAGGAGGCGAGAGAGATGAGAGAAGAGGATGATCTGAAGAGAGCCACTGAGCTCAGCCTGCAAGGTCAGTATGAGAAATTGAGCATTTTGTTCCAGTCATTATCCTATTATCTTTGTTTTAATGTGGATGTTTTTGTATGACACTGTGCATCTGATCTTTTTGTGCTTGTAGAGTTCAATAACTCTTTGCCTGAGCTGCTGTGCTCTGATGATGACTCTGGGAATGAAGATGGTCTGGATATGGAGTACAGTGAAGCTGAGGCTGAAGAGCTCAAGAAGAATGCTGAGGTGGGTCTGAACCCTTTGCTGTAAAATGCTGTTATAGAAATGTCATTTTTTCAGGGTGTGGTTTTAATGATTGTTTAATGCTTTGTTCTCTAGACTGGAGAACTTCCCAACTCTTTCAGACTCATCAGTGTGGTCAGTCACATTGGTAGCAGTTCTTCGTCAGGTTGTGACATTTTTCTGTCCCGTTACATGTTCATGGGTGGAATTATGTAATACTTTTAGTTTCACATTTTGTTATTGCATTTAGCACAGTCACAGTCCATTGACTGATTTTGTATTTTTTTTTCCCCTCATATAGGGCATTACATAAGTGATGTCTATGACATGAAGAAACAGTCCTGGCTCACATACAATGATCTGGATGTCTCCCGCACACAAGAGTCTACCGTCCAGAGAGATCGAGACAGGAGTGGATATATCTTCTTCTACATGCACAAGTAAGTCTTTTCTTTAGTGATCTAATGCAATTGTAACAATCAGTTAATGGTAATAGGTTTGGGAAGGATTATATTCTTGTTGTAAGTAAAGAAAAGTAAGCTTAAGATTTTGTTCCCCTTTTGTGGTAAATAAGTAAATCAACACCAGATTCTCTGAGAACAATGTTGCAGTACATCTGAGGTCGTTTTTGGCTGAACCCCTGAAGGGATCAGATCTGTGATCTGAGATCTGTCTGTGTTCAGAGATGTTTTCGAGGAGCTGTCTGAGCTGGAAAAGGCAGGAGGGAATGGTGACGCTGGCCGAACTGTGCTGCAGCCGTTATGAGTCTCACCCCTCTCAACATCCCATCCAGGCTGATCCTTCTACTGATGAGAAGCTAAACTGAGCCAAGGGTAAAAGTGGCACCCTTCATCAGTACTACTGAAGACCGCCCATACACACAACACACCTACTTCTGGCACTTTTCTGTTTCTCGATTTTCCCATTTCTCCCTGTGAAATACTGTTAACGTTTCATTGAAGACTGCAGACTACATGGGCAAATATTGTAGAAACCCAAATGTTTATGGGGAAAAGCAAAGAAAAATAAATCTATATTGAAAGCATTTTGAGTTTATCAAGAGTGTAACTTCAACCTCGAAGTTGCTCTTCTATTTTCTTTTTTTCTTATGGTTTTGAATATTTCTTTTTGTTTGCATTTAATTTAAAGAGTCTCTCTGGTGAACTTTTATGCATTAAGAAATGTATTAAGCCAGAGAAAGCTTGTTCTGTAAAATTCTATTTTCAACTTTTTGCTTTGATCTATTGCATATAAAAATCTATTCTTGTATATGTTTTACCTAAGGGTGGAATGAGAAATATGGGGTGTCTCTGTCTTGTTTGATATGCAGCTGAATATGTGGTGCAATATTTGCTTTTTGCCAGATGGCTTTTAAATAACTGTCCTATAGCGATGAAGAGAGATGGGGAATAGTTCCGGTTTGTATTCAAGGCTTTACTGGAGACTGTTTTTTGTTTTATTTTTATTTTATAAACATTAACAAGCTCAGTGGTATTGATGTAGCTTGTCTTTTTTAAAGATCTCTAACACCTGCAGACCTAGTTAACAATTCTCTTTTCCTTTATAGAGCTTTACATTGTGAAGTTGCACAAACATTGTGTAGAATGTCTTCAGAAGTCAAATAACTCTTACACCTTTACGGAGTATAGAAAGTTATGGATATGTGATTGCTTCATATAAAGTCGGCTGATATGATTATTTATTTTAGGACCTTGTTCAAAATTTGTAAGTCACTGTTTACTGATTACACTGTACTGTCATTCTCGTTTTAACCTTTTCAGTAACCATTTCCTTTATGTTTTCTGTTCTGGTAGGTTTGAGCAGGTTCATGGAAGAGATGGAATTTGTTTGGAAATTGTGTGTATGGTGTTCTCTGAAACAGTGGTATAAGCTCAAAATAAGTGCTTAGTATTCAGTCTTTGACTTCCTTAAACACATTTTAAAATAAAATTTATTTAGAAAAAAAAAAAACTGCTTGTTTCATGATATGATACAAGAACCAGATGTTTCTAGTAGTGTATTTCAGCAGCAATCTTGGTTTTTCCATGGCCAGCAAGTCCATACATTTCTGTAAAGAATCCATCCAATGTCTATTGTCACGTGTCCTATGTACATCTCTTTGTAAGTGGTTCGAGGTGGCGGCCAGTTAGCCTGTTGAACTCACTGAGAATATAACTTTCTTTCTGTAGCATCTGTCAACAAAAGATAAACATACTTTGTGACACATGCAGATATATGTTTATTACACGGCTCTCTGGAGTACTTGGTCAATCGTGGCATTCTGTGGTCAAATATTGTACATTAACCACTAAACTGTATAATTTAGTGTTGTTTCAGGCAACAGATGTTTTTTGTATAACTCTGCTTTTCATATTAGATTTGTTTTTAATTCAAGTAAATATTTTGTCCATTTTTATATATATATATATAATTTATTTGGGGAAAAAGCAAGGTAATGTACAATCAGCCAGTCTTTATCACAAAATAAACCCAGACAAAGTGATATTTTTGTTTATTTGAGGTATTTTTTTTTTCTGGTAATGACTGGCTGATTGTACATTACCTGGTCGATTCTTACAAAACCTGTCAAAGAAATGTCTAAATGTATTTAACCCTGTATCGATACAAAAGAAATCAATTATATTTTACAGTTAGGATCATTACGATTTTTTGCATTGACAAATTATTTTCAGGACACTTAAGCACATTTACCCCGCAATTCTCATTACCACAACATAGCCGGACATTTCACTATACCCGTTGTTTTCAATAATGATTTTCACTACTGTATCAGACATGTTTTTCTGTATTACAATAAAAAATGCTGTTTTTGTGCCATGATTTATTTTTTTAATTAAAATAAGCAAAAATGAAAGGCAGAACTGAGGGAGTACTACTAAGTTTCAATACTTTACAATTAAATTATTTTCATGTTGCGATTAACAAAAACATGACGACCATCTTTTTTCGCATTGCTGTGAAGAGAAATGGGGGCTCAAATGTGTATAACTGTCACGAAAATGTTAATATGTAAATATTAATGGCCCTCAATATAGGTTTTTTATTTTCTATAGGCAATATATAATTTATTTTGATTTTGTAGTAAAATAGGACCAGGGCATTTTCCTGACAGATATAATGAATCAACCAAATAATGTGCCATCAGCCAGTCATTATCACAAAATACAACCTCAAATAATCAAAAATATCAATCTGTCTGGCTTTACTTTGTGATGACCAACATTATGGCCATCAGAATGATAAGCCTGACAAGATATTAAAACTATTTTCATGGGATGAAATATTTCCAACCTCATTCCACTCCTCTTCAGTTTCATGTCTGTATCCAAGTAAGTGGCAGATTCCATGTGCTGTGACCACCTGTGCAGCACCACAAAAAAGACAAGCCATTTTATTTAACGTAAACTGTCTGAATCGTGTGTGAATATTAATAAATTAAAAAACTATAGATTTCTTACTGTAAGGCTTTCATGAAGATCCTGGGATGTCTCTTTACACTGTTGCATTACAAACTCTACACCTAAGAAAATGTCCCCTAAATTATAATCATCTCTTTGGAGGGCACATGGTAGTTTGCCTGGCCTCAGATCCTTGAGAAATGAAACAAACTTCATTTTTTAATTGGCCTAACATGTGGAGAATTAGTAGTTCAGTTTTGAATGGCTGCTCCACATTCATTATATTTGGCCTATTGAAATATTTCTTCATAATATATATATATATATATATATATATATATATATATATATATATATATATATATATGTAGAATTGGACTTGGAATTGAATGTTTGCTGTAAATGAAATGACCCAGTGTCCTATCAGACATGAGCATAAATTGGACTGAAAATGAAGGCTGACAGCAGCTGTACCTCATAGAAAGGGAAAGACAGCACATCTGTGGGCTGGTTCTTCTTCCTGTAGATGTGATTGATGCGCTGAATCTTGCGGTTGTCCACACATATGATGCCCAAGTCAAACTTCTGAACGCCGAAAATGTGTCTCAGTGTCTCCACATCTTTGCGCAGCCTGGCGCGTCTCAGAGACACCACATTCTGCAGATTCCGAAGAACTACACCCATCATAAAAACAGAATCTAAATAAAATATCTTCCCTGTTGTAGTGTTCTTGCGTTTGTCTCATTCACAAGGTGACTATATCAGATAAGTACGTATAAACGAATTTACTTTGACGCTACGTACAGAATAAACAGATTTATAGGTTTTAAGGCAATTTATACTCGCAGAATATAAAGTGAAACTGATCATTTATGATCCCGGTGTGGTATTTGTCCCGTCCATTGATTTGAAACTGTTATTGCGCATGCGCGAACCGGTCACCACACATGTGGACGACAGGTTGGGGAAAATTTCAAAATAAAAGCTCCGTAATAGTTCATGAAAGACGTTGGGTAGTTTATTTCCCTTTTGATGGCTTCAATAACAGATCCTTGTGATAATATTTTATCATGTTTATATCAGTTTGTACAAATGAATGCATGTCTGTTTCTCGTGATTTATTTCTCAGTGCAGTGACGACACTATTCCTCTCAGGAAGTAGAAAGTGAACTTCCGGTATTTATTGTGCGTTCGTATTGGAGGTCACATTGTTTTAAACAGGTAGTTATGCTGCTATTTAACACACTAACACAATCTGTAAACCACTTTTCAGATTTTCATGTTGTTTTAATTTTGAGTCTTTACATGAAGCTGGATTTGTTGCTGAAAACGGCATCAGAGGTCATTGTTTGTAGTTAGCTGTCATTAGCTGGTATGATTGTGATGTTTCTGTTTGTATCTGAACACATAAGCTAATGTGGTTGTACTTGCTTGTTTTGATTATTGGGTACCCCCCCATGCCGACAGCATTTGTGGCATATTGTTGATTACCACAAAAAATAATTTAGACTCGTCCCTCCTTTTCTTTAAAACAAAAAAAAGCAAAAATCGAGGTTACAGTTCAACACTTACAATGGAGGTGAATGGTGACAATTTTTGGAGGGTTTAAAGGCAGAAATGCGAAGCTTATAATTTTATAAAAGCACTTGCATACATTTTGGCGTTACGTCATAATGCCAACAAACTTGTAAAATTGGCTATAACTTTACACAGAAAAGGTTAGTAAGTGATTTTATCACACTAAAATCATGTTAACACGCATATTGTTTACGTCTTGTGGCTATACTTTTGAAACAGCGAGTATTTTAACGTGTACAGATTGGCCCCCATTCACTTCCATTGTATGTGCCTCATTGTAACCCAGATTTTTGCTTTTGTTATCCTCCTGAGACCCCCGCGTGACTGCTGTGTGCATTTTCAATTTCCCTTTTTGATTTTTAACTAATAGCACCTAATAAACAAGCACAAAAATAAACTTTTTTTCAGCAGCAGTCATGGGTGGAGATCACGGGCATGGGCACGGCAAATTGTCCATGCCAGACTACAAAGTGTGGAAATGGGAAGGAACGCCACTGGAAGCGACCCAGCAGAGGCTTGCTCGAAGAGGACTCAGGGACCCCTGGGCTCGGTAAGATGATGAGTTTTATTTCTCTACATCTCAATACAATCTGAACTTAATTGTTGATTTCTTTTTGCCAATAATTCTATTTTAACACCCTGAGCTTGCTTTGAGCGCTCAGTCTGTATCTAGATACGAGATTGTGGTCTGACAAGCTAAGATGACACTTGTACTTCAAGTATTATTTCATAGTCAATAATGTGTTACAAATTCCACTCTCTAAATATTTTAGGCAGTTGTTCTTTGCGAATATTGCCTTTGGCTTGCTGACTAGGGGTTGTAAGGCATTATCGTTTGTAAAGCTCATTCGGAACAATATGTATCGTTGAGAAGCACAAGTGACTTTTAGGCCATCAGTTCAGTGCTTTGTATGGAATTAAATGGATTTAAATGGAAATGGAAGAGCCTTTAGTCTGCTGTGCCTTATATCTGAGAGTGAGTGACAAAGACTACAATGCTTCTGTTTTTGCAGGAATGAGGCATGGAGATATACAGGCAGCTTTGGCATCCCTGTTACCTTCCGAGATATTCTCCTCCGTGGATTTAAGGGGGGATTCGCAGCATTTGCAGTGGCACTTGCAGTGGAGTATGCTTTCTTCCCTCCAAAGAAGTCGGAGCACTAATGTCATGGCTTGCCTACTGTAGTTAAAGCTCAGAAGAGCCAGTCACCATCAGACTCTGTGTTTCCTGCAGGTTTTAAGCCTGTTGTTGTCTTTCCATAAAGACATTAGCCCGTGAAGGGCTTCCTATACTTGTGTGTTCAATCATCATTATGTTTCCATGACCAGTCTAAAGAATAAATATAAGTTAATTCAACTGGGCTATTTTTGTCTATGTTTTATGGATATATGTAGTTTAGAGCCACCAGTGTTTAAGTTTTCCTGTGATATTACTGTTTAGGTAAATAAATTTAATTTGGCTCTCAATATAAATGCCATTGTGAGCCTGCATTTCTTCTTTCAGTAGGAACTGATGCGATTTTGAATATATCATTTTAAATATGGGTGTATGAAGAGACTGAGACACATGGGTGCAAATGTATAAATAATATTTAGGTGGAAACATTACATAAAACATTTGATAAATCCTTAAAGAAAAACACATGTAACATGTTAAACTGTTTTTACAATGCAAACCAGCACGGCTACAAGACTAGAACACTCATGTTATAATCAACAAATGTGTGTACAGGGAGTAATGCTTGGTTTACATTTCTGAACCAATTATTTTTTTTTCTTTAAAGATCCTGCTGATAAATGTTATTTTTATGTAATAATTATTGAATACTTAATTTAATGAAGAAATATGGGGAAATGCAACAGAAATAATGGAAGGTATATGCTCGAGTAACTTTTCAATTTCTCAATTATTTATTCAGTTAAGTAGCTACCAGGAAAGAAGCTAATTTATCAAAATGAGGTAATACATTATACATAAAGCAATAAGACATGAGAGGCCATGCTATGTTGTAAATATAGTCACAGCTGAAGGCCATTGTTAGGCACGACATGAAGCCCTTCAGCCGTGACTATATTTACAATATGGCACAGCCGTGAGTGCCTTATTGCTTTTATAAAACGGTTACCACATGATAAAAATATTAAGGAAATATTAAGGAAATGTAAATCAAAAATTTGCAAGTAAAATCATAAAATACCCTCCATCAGCCAGAAAATATAGTCCCTGGCAGTAAACAGAGCATTGCTATGCAACAAAAATAACTTAGCCAAGGGTGCTGCGGAGTGCTACAAACAGAAGTTCCGTGAAGAGGTCAGACCTGTGCTTTATCATGAATAGAGCACGGCTGTTAACCAATCAGCATCCAGGACCAGAACTATCTTTTATAAAAGGTCTTAATAGACGTTCTTGGTTGGGGCCTGGGTAGCCCAGCAAGTACTGATGCTGACTACCACCCCTGGAGTCGCGAGTTCGATTCCAGGGTATGCTGAGTGACTCCAGCCAGGTCTCCTAAGCAACCAAATTGGCCCTGTTGTTAGGGAGGGTAGAGTCACATGGGGTAACCTCCTCGTGGTCGCGATTAGTGGTTCTCGCTCTCAATGGGGCACGTGGTAAGTTATGCGTGGATTGCTGCGAGTAGCATGAGCCTCCACATGCTGTGAGTCTCCACGGTGTCATGCACAACGAGCCACGTGATAAGATGCGTGGATTGACTGTCTCATAAGTGAAGGCAACTGAGACTAGTCCTCCACCACCATGAGGACCTAGTAAGTAGTGGGAATTGGGCATTCCAAATTGGGAGAAAAGGGGATTAAAAAAAATAGACATTCTTGGTCAGGTTTAGATAGCAGCTGCTAAATCTTTTTTTGATATGAAATATGCCTAGTGAAAGTTTGATTGAAATAGTTGTTTTATTGTGACAATTTGTATAGAACAGTAAGAATCTTTATATAGCAAAGATTATTGTGTGAAAATGAGAAGTTGTCTGAGTAGACAGGTTACACCACCTTGGGATGTTTACCTTAGGAGCAACATAACTTCTAACAGATTAAAGTGTAATTATACGTTATACAGTACAGAAGAAACGGTGAACAGAGACAGACAAAACTAAATCCAAACTTTATCAAATGCAATACACTTTTTGCACTTTAAAGGTGCATTCAGTAACTTTTGTCTTTGTGTCATCTTGCACTTATACTGACCATTGTAGAAATGTAGTATTCACAGTCAGCTATAATTACTTTAATCAGTGAGTGAAAGTGTCAAATAAAAGGACGGTTACTGAGATTAAGAGAGTATAGTATTCAACTGGTCATGTGATTCTAACATGGCCGCCCCATGTGCGGACCCTCAAAATGTAGAATAAAACAGCTTTTATAAGGTTACTAATATGATTTGAGTCTTCATCTCACGCGAGTGGTCATGATTATATGCATATGTTTCAAAATTACTATTAATTTCTTTAAGAGTTAAACTTATTTAATAAGAAAAAAATTGCTAAGTGCACCTTTAAATGCAGCATCAATAATATGGTAATAAATGCACTTCTGTCTGCCTAAAACGTCTTTTAATGTTTCTGTTCATCGAAAGGGAAAGGCAGCAGAGTGAATAGGCCTACTGTATGTTGTCAAACCCCAAATAACCCAAGTGTAGTTATACACACACACGCAAATGTGTCATTCCTACAATTTGGTGACATTTTGGCTTTGAAACTTAAAAAATAAAATATACTTTTACAAGTATATTTAAATTTCATCATTAAAGGGACATGTTAAAGATTTTATTTGTCATACTGGTTGAGCTAAATGACACAAAAAATTCAGATGTCCATCCAGTTCAATGGGTATAGTCAGGGTGGACATTCAGTGGATAATTAGCCACTACATGGTCTGTGAATGATATCTAGCAAACATATCTGATTTCTGTTAACATTATCATACTGAAATTTTAAATTACATTAATTTCCCATATATCTTCCCATAACAGGGTGGACATGTTATGCTTGACCACATATGACTATCCCCACAAAATAAAGGAAAACATAAACAAAACAGAAGAGTTACAAACTTCAAATAACTCAAAATTATTTTGCTGAATGGATGATGTCCACCTCCAGTGTGTGTGATGTAATTTCATAGCATATATATTAAATTAAAAGTCATCATAGTATTATGACATAACAGGATGGACAATAAATCAAGGGACACACAAAAAACCTCCACTAACAGTGTTGAAATGACACATTTACCACAAATAAATACATGTATAAATTGACATGTCTATAACAGTCGTTTACCTTTACCGCGGTTATTTACCGAATGTCCAGACTCCCCCCGCCCAACAAGCGTCACTTTCATTTCCTCTTTCTAAGATGCCATTGTGTCACGGAACTCCAGTTTTACTCAGTAAAAGCTATGAATTTTTTACAGATCACCCCGTTCAACCAAGAGAAAAGCTCTCTCGAGGTAAGGTTTTCCTTTTTTAAACGTTTGATTGCATAATATTTAACTGTAATATTTTACGTCATGACGTAACATTTAGCGTGGTCACCAAACTACACCATGATAACCATAGTTTACACAAAAATACCATATGTAGCAGGCTAATGCCATAAAGAGTGATATGAAACCACATATAACTATACAAAATTGTTCTTACAAATAGACTATTGTTACTACATTTAAACTGAAAAGTAAAATTGTAACTTTTAACCAACACTGTCTGATAAAGAAACAATATGACAAAGTTTCTGAAAGCTTCTTACATTATTTGAAGGAGATCCCATATTAATGTAATTATTTGACACTTGTAACTGTAGACGAACAGACAAATCGTGTACACGTTGAAGAAATAACACACAAATTCAGCTGTGAAAGTGAATGATGAATCATCAAGCTCACCAGTTTAGTTTTTATGAGAAATGATACTATAAAAATATGCATATGAATAACTAAATGGGCTTATTCAAAGTGATGACACATAACAGTAGTATTTTTGTTCTTATCTCAGTCAGTTTGAAGCAGAATGTCTGGGCAGTTGCATCACACCATCTGTCAAATCACAGATGAGCTCAGCACCGATGAATGTAAGCGCATCTCTTACCTGTGTGGGACTCTTGACACGGACACGTTCTCTGCAGATCCCAGAGGAATGTTACAGTCTGTGTTGTGCCAGATAAGGATGGATAATGTGTTTCTCACCAAGCTCATTCTGAACATAAAACGCTATGATCTACTGAGAGATGTGCTGGGGACCAACAAGAGTACGGTTGAGGAAATGTTAAAACTAGGACATGCTGTATCTGAATACAGGTAATATTCCATATAGGGGTTTTTTCCCTATATATAGGGATTTTTACTGTGTGTGTGAGAGAATTGTCCTTTCTAGCTGTGTTCTGTGTTCTTTTAGATTACTGATGGATGATGTCAGTGAGGACATGGACACTGAAGACCTGAAGTCATTGACATTCTTACTGAGAGACACTTTACCGAAACATAAACTGGAAAATGTCCAGGTATGATGAACTCAGTGCATTGTAGGGGTGTCCATACATTTGGCCATGCAGTGTATTTTCATCGGTATAAATAGTCAAGTTTTTACCATCAAAAGCACTGACAGAAATATTCACAATTGCAGAGTTTTTTAGACATTGTGGTGGAGCTGGAGAAGCTCGACCAGCTCTCTAGTGAGAAGATGGACATGATCGAACACTGCCTGAGGTCCATTCACAGGGTTGATCTAGCTAACAAGATCAGCCGTTACCAGCAGAGAGGTGAGATTGTCTTTCATTGAGAGGCGTTTTGAGTACATCATTAATAAGGTTACAAAAGGGTAAATGAGAACAGGAATGTCAGTTGACTTCATCCAAATTCAGTTCCTTCTTCAGTTTTTTTCTTTTGCGTCATTATACGCATGAAATGCGCTCGTGGAAATTTTTGAGGAAATGGAATCAGTCCATTGATTTACATTGAATTGCTTTCACAGTATTAATGGCAAACCACGGAACTTCCCCACCAGACAGACTGCAACTCGGCAGATGCAGAAAGGCATTGGTAGGAGATTTAGCCTCTTGCTTTGCCTAGGATCAAATGTAAAATTACATGTTGGTATTTCCTGTAAACTCTCACTGTTTTGTCCTCAGGTGAATAACCCATTTGGTATGTCATCAGTTTCCTGCAATGTTTGGCAGGTTCCTAAACTCTGTGGTGAGTGCATACAAAGTGGGCAGAACAAGGAAATACACTAGCAGTGAAATATGGACACGCCTACTCATTCTGTATTATTACTATTTTCCATATTTTAGAATACTGTTATTATTAGCTATTATTATTTACAGATATTATTACAGCTCTGCACATTTTGAGCATTTTCTCAACCAGCTTCATGAGGTGCAACTCATCCAGGCCCAGATCTAGGGAGGAGCTGGGGTGGGCTTTGCTTTGCTGTTACTGAAGACAAGCGAACACACACACCCCACCCCCCACGATGTCCCTCCGTTATATATTCTTGCCCCCCTAATGTTTCCATTCTAGATCTGGGCCTGAACTCATTCATTAAAAATATAGTTACATTTGTAGTTTTGTAATTTTTAGGCATATTAATTTAATTGTCTACAAATCTAATTTCGAGCATTTAAGCATGTATGCCTGTAGATAAAAAGGTCTTAAGGTTCACAACAAATATATATTCAGGCAGGTGTGTCCAAACTGATACTGTTAATTCTGTGTTATTATAATCCTTTTTCAAAATATTGCTCAATTTAAATAGATTTAATCCATGCCTTTTAAACTGCATTTATATACAATACATTTGTTTTTGTTTTCTTACTTAGATAAGAAGACAGCTGTGAAGGAAGAAGCAAGAAGCTCCTGTTTCCAGGTAATGATTGTGGATTTAAGACTGTTTTCTGTTATGTCTATATGAATGAACATTAATTTAGTATACATTAGAAATAGGTCTACAGTAGAGGTTGACCAATATATCAGTTTTACTGATTAATCTGTGCCAATAGTTGGTTTTTGGAACTATCGGTTATCGGCAAAAATCTATGCCGATAGTTGCAGATAGTTTTTTAATCATTTCAAAATAAGAGTCCCCGGTGTGTTTTGGGCTTGTTTATATGTAACAATTATGCGTTATGAACCAAATCTTCATTTTTTCTGTTTATTATTGAGATTTTGGTTGAACAAAAAAACTGCATCTGGGATTTTATTCATTTTGGACTCTTTATCTTTTCCTGCCATAGTAAAGAAAGAATAAGAAATTTTGTTTTTTTTTCCTGAAAATAGACTTTAAAAACTATCGGCCAATTCATCGGTTATCGGCCTTATCCACCACCTTAGTTATCGTATCGGCAAAGTCCACTATCATCGACCTCTAGTCTACAGATCATATTTGTTATTCAAACATTTATTTTTGTTTAACACATGGAACGTTCACGCTCAGTTCAGATTTGTTTATTTAGAGTTTTAGTGTGGAAGCAGATGCATTTGTAATGTAATATATAATTACTATATAAACTTGCTCACTGGACAGTGCCTCTGTCTGGGACTCAGTTCATTCGGTTTGGCTGTCTGTATTTGGACTTAATTACAGTTTAGCATTTAGCATAATAATGCAAATTCAACATGTACTTATTAACATTGTAAATGCATAGTTTTCATGAATGTGATTGATTTTCTGCAGACAGAATATGGTCATACTCAGTTTGTGATGTGTGTTGATTTGTACTCTTTGATAACCAGCAGCAGGAAGAAGTATACAGTATGCAGAGCGATCCCAGAGGAGTGTGTTTAATCATAGACTGTGTCGGCATTGAAGGAGGTGAGAAATCACTGATCTCTATTACACTTCTTTATATTGTTCAAATAATAAATAGATTTGATCATTTTATTCAGTTCATTTATTCAAAACCTGCTATCATGTAAATTTTTCTTTTCAAGATCAAGGATATCTTTATTTCCCAGAGGGGCAATTTTGTTGTACAGTCAGCAGTAAACACACAACCATCAGACAAACATTAATAAATGGACAATAGATACAACATAAACAAAAACTATTATTAAAAAAAAATCACATGATGAATTATTTAAAAAGCCAATGGCAGCTATAACAAATGATTTCTTAAGTCTATTTGTCCTACATGTTGGCAGATTATAGCCAGGCGGAAGTAACTTAAACTCCTTGGACAGGGGGTGGCTGGAATCAGCCAAAATTGACTGGGCCTTCTTTAAAACCCTGACCTTGTTTGCATGGGTTCAAATATATAAACCAACAGTGTTGGTTATTCAAGTATACAATACCGGTCAAAAGTTTTGAAACACTTGACTGAAATGTTTCTCATGATCTTAAAAATCTTTGATCTGAAGGTGTATGTTTAAATGTTTAAAATTAGTTTTTTAGACAAAAATATAATTGTGCCAACATATTAATTTATTTCATTATAAAACTACAATTTAATAATAAAAAAAAAAAAAAAGTTTTTGAAATGGATGACTTGGACCAAATAATAAAGAAAAGCAGCCAATACGTGCCCAACATAGATGGGAACTCCTTCAATACTGTTTAAAAAGCATCCCAGGGTGATACCTCAAGAAGTTGGTTGAGAAAATGTCAAGAGTACATGTCTGCAAATTCTAGGCAAAGTGTGACTACTTTGAAGATGCTAAAATATAACACAGTTTTGATTTAGTTTGGATTTTGTTTAGTCACAACATAATTCCCATATGTTCCATTTATGTTATTACATAGTTCTGATGACTTTACTATTATTCTAAAATGTGAAAAAAAAATTATAATAAAGAACGAGTAAGTGTTTCAAAACTTTTGACTGGTAGTGTATATATATATATATATATATACTTGAATAACCAACACTGTTGGTTATTCATGTTTTTGAGACGTTACATACATTACATCAGAAATTAGCATAATTCAATCTGATTTAAAGTAATGGCCAGCATCATCCAATCACTGCCAACCATGTTAAAATAAAGTTATATATTATTAATTCTGAATCTATGTACTGATTACCATTGTACCATGTCTGCCAAACATGTTGAGTGGTCCAAACATCATCTGCAGCTTGAAACTGAACTTTTGATAGGAAGTTTGAATTTAATGCACTTAGCTGCATAGAGAGCTATAGGATGCTCCCTTGCTCCCTATTTAGTGAATGACTTAACCTCCAGTGTGCTGTCTGTCTTCACTGGTCTCAGAACAGTTTGAAATGCTCCTTATTTTCATCCTAACTCAATGTAAAGCCTTTGAAAGCAACATTTTTCAGCTTTTGGATGAGCCCATTGATTCTCAATGTGAAAATGCACAGTAAATACGGGATTTCTAAGGAAAACATTTGCTAAAATACACAATAGTGTACGTTGTGTTTAGCAGTCAAATTTTAAAAAATGGCATATCTTATGAAACTAGAGACTCTAATTTTTTGGCTCAAACAAGTTTCAATGTAAAAACTTAATTAGGTTTCTTACCAGATGTAGTTTTGTTGGCATTTCTCCCAAAGACAAACTCCGCTGTGATCAGCGCCATGTTGTTTTGTCACATGATCGTACGTCGAAAGTTTAACCCTTTACTGACAGAACAGAGTCTTCTGAACTGAGATCAGTCAGTTTAAATTAAATTATGCGTTGCATTTAACGAACCTAAGGTACAACATCCACGCATGTGTACGTGGAGTCGCACGAGGTTAAAGTAGATTTTTTAAATATTTCATGATCCATATGGCTCTTGCTTTGATATTTTGACTGATCTGATGATCTAATTCAATGAAGTTTAGACATACTTTTTAGACAAACGAAAACTATCAAGTAACTTCATGACTGCTTTCCTGTCCATGCAGACCAGCTGGCAAAAACATTTAAGGGCTTACACTTCCATGTAATCATGCACAAGCTGCTGAGTGTCAGAGACATGCTGTCCACTCTGACGGAAGTGGCCCGACAGCGGGAGCACTACAAGACATGTGTGTTTGTCTGCTGCATTATCAGCCGAAGCCACTCATCAGACCTGCTGGCCACTGACTCCCATGGCCCAGGACTGAACCTGGACACAATCAGGCACCTGTTCACCCCAAACTCCTGCCCTGGCCTGGCAGGCAAGCCTAAACTCTTCTTTATCCAGAGCTATGATGTGTCAGAGCCTCAGGGGTGTGCTGGGTATATGGGGTGTGGAGATCAGGAAGATTTGGAGACAGATGGGCCTGTCCACTTCTGCAGGATGAGAACTGTCCCAGCTGATGCAGACGTCTTCTGGAGCCACTGCTGGACTGGAGGGAAGAAACTGGAGATACCAAACCACCAGTCTGTTTACCTGCAAGCTCTGCGATCCTCCTTAACTGAGGGACAGAGAAGGTTGGTCAGCCTGACAGACTGTTGGACTTATTTAAATCTTTGCTGTAGTCAATAATACTATCTAGTGTGATTGCTAATCATATACGTACATTCGGCTCCCAAAATTTGAGACCACGGGTGAAAATACTTATGTACTTCACAAGTTTGTGCAAAACCTGATGATCCATGTTAATCCAGCATGATTTGTGAATGTTCCAAAGAATGCATCTTGCATGCTTCAATGGGAGCAAGGAAAAAAGACCTTTTGTACAAAGGATGGTCAATTCATTAGTGAAGTAGAAACAGTGCAGAATATTACATATTTAAGTAACACTTTACAATAAGGTTGTATTCGTTAACATTAGTTAACTACATTACTTAACATGAACTAAGCACATATTAATCTGGGTTAATGTTAATTTAAACATATTTTAATATATTTTTGGAATGAGAAGTTGAATCTGTTAAAATTAGCTAATGCATAATGAACTAACAATGAACAATTGTATTTTCATGAATGAACACTGACCAAGATTAATAAATGCTGTAATAAAATTAGTTCATGATACCTAATGCATCAAGTAATGTTAACAAATAGAACCTTATTGTAAAGTACTGCCTATATTTCCAAATAATTTGGCGTCATTACGATTATGCATATATTTATTTATTGTTTTCAGTCCTACTACATTCAGTTTGTTTCCAGTCTTAAAATAGATTCTGAATCCCAGATTTTCAATGTAATCTCAGACTTCTGGACTGTACTGCATTTCTGGATCAATATGGGATAGTTTGTTAACTAGCTGTGTATGCTCACTGTTTCGGAATAAGGGATTGATTTGATCTCTATTGATCTCTAGTAAAACCTTCAGTTGAACTAATTGCCTATGTTTTTCTTTTCTTTATAGGAGGACTCATTTGGTAGATGTACACATGGTGGTGAATCGTGCAGTATATGAGCACAATAACAAATCTTCAGATTCCTCTTACTATTTAAATCTGAGACACACTCTGAGGAAAAATGTCTATTTGTCATGATTATGAACCCTTATGTTTAAACATGAGTGGGGTTATGCATAAGTAAAGGTACTGTTTATGTGTATGCAAGAACATGTCAAATGTTTAAGTCAGGGGTTTTCAAACTTTTTGATGTCAACTTCAAATATAATGATCCAACTGAAAATGACCAACCTTCCTAAAACATAAAGGTAGTTATATATTTTCATGTATAAAGACCAATTTGTACTGTATGAGAAAAATAATAAGTGTAGTATTATAAAGGCAACATGTTGTTTGCAATAGTAAATTATTAATAATATATAATATATTATTTTTGTAATTTATTATTTGTATATATTATATCAAAATAAGAAATTATTATTTGGAAAACACTTATTTTGTATTAATCTGATAGTGTATCTTTTTTCTACCCACTATGTGACTGTATAAACATCAAGATTTTTGTTTGTTTGTTTGTTAATGAAATTAAATTGAAATGTATTCATAGTCTTTACAAAGCTGACTGATACAGGCAATAATTGTCAAAATCTGAAAATATTTATTTGCTTAGTTTTTTTTACACTATTTTCTGTTTTTTTCCCTGATTTAAGTAATATCATAATGATATTGATATTAATTGTATCAATTAGAATTTGCATCAGGTTCTATTGTTTCAATAAATGTTTCTCATGCCTCATTGTTTGTTGTTTCCTAATTGTCCACATGTTGGCAGTGTTGACCTTCTGGCAGTACACGTTACCACTAACAGACTTTGTACGACTTTTCTTGCACAACTGGTTTGACTGGGTATTATATAATTATTATTTTTTTTTTTAATATATATAATTATTTCAGTGATAAAAATGAAAAGCATACTACTTTTTAATTATAACTCCAGAGAACAAAAGTACAGGAAAAAAAATAAAAATAAAAAACACGCAGTCAATTTGAATATTCAGTTTGTATAGGCGTGCACATACTGAATCAACCATGGTTTTATCATAAGGAACCCCTGGGACGCTGAATAAAATGTGCAAATGTTTGTACTTTATAGTGTTGTAGATGGGTGTTTATTGTCATGTTGTAAGTTCGTCTTTATTGTTATTACTTATTTATTGGAGTACTTCTCATTTCAAGTGCGTGTTCGATGTGTGTGTGCGTGTGTAGGTGACTCAGGAATCATTCAGGCATGTTCCCGCAGCTGCTCTACTGCAATGGCGATGGCGGCGCATTGAAGAGCGGAGTTGGGCGAGTTTCCCTTTGTTTTACAGAGAATTAAAAGGAAACATTTAGTCATGCACAGCGAGCCAGCGCTGAATCCGGCGTGAAGAAGGGAGTAGCTCTTGCATTTGAACATTTTACCTCAGGTGGTCGGAGCTGTCGGGCTGTAAAAGCAAACAGCAGCATACATGCAACCGCCCCGAATACTTACATCTGCATGCGATAAGCGAGCAGCACGCGCACATCCACCGACCAGCTGATCTGAGCCACAACAAACCCTCTGACCGGTGCGGACCTGGATCTACCTGAGCCCACGGGAACATTATGGCAGAACGCAATTCCACCGGATTACTCATGATGATGTTGGAGCCGTCACCGGCGATCGCGATGACTCTCCCGGCGGAGGTGCGCGAGAAGCTGGCGGAGCTCGAGCTGGAGCTCTCCGAGGGTGAGTCGCTGCTTTTCCGCCTGTATGAGTCTTGAAGCCTTCCCGACCGATGCAGCAAATCGGGGTTGTATCACCCATGAATAGGGATTGGTATATGTTTCATGCATTATTGTAAACGTGGGCATGCAAAGGCTAGTCCAGAATTCTGTTTAGACACACACATGCTCTGAAATATTTAATATCTGTCATCGTAACGTTACAATGCAGCTCTCTGATCCATGATCTGATGCATGGAGGTGATGAAGATGATGATAGGTCGGCGTACTGCAGGTGTTCAGTGCTGTGTCAGCAGTGATTCAGGATCACCACTCATTCACAATAAAGGCAATGCGATTAAATGGACAACTAAAAAAAGACTCAGTTTGTTGGCTCAGTGCAAGATCTTTATTAACTGATTCTCTGTTTTGGCAAAAAAAAAAAAAAAAATTTGTAATTAAACGTGCTGCATCCAAATAGTCCTGCTGTGATTTTGAATGTGCTGGATAATGGAAAGGTAGGACTGTGATTTACTGGTAATAGAAAACTGTATCACCATTCATAGGCTACATGAGTGTTGGACTAAATGAGAGTTGGTTTCAGATATGGAATTATTTTGAAATTTTATTTGATCAGATTATTTGAAATTTCAGACATGAACAACAGCATGTTTTGTATGTCATGTGGCATATGAGTCGGCACTGCAAAGCTTCCCTGAACAAGTCACTTTATAATATTGATCAAACCTTTTTCTTCTCAGATAAGATAATGTTTATTAGTAAACGGCTATTGTACCTAACTTATCTTATATGGACACTGAAAGGAGGATACAATAATATTCAGATCACTGGACAGTCAGTTATCCACTCTAATTATTATTTTTGTCTGTGTGAGACTTGTTGCAAGAAATGGAAAAATAGGTGGACATTTAAGAGCAACAAAACTCTCTCCCCCCATGTACACACATTTACATTTATGCATTTGGCAGACACTTTTATCCAAAGCAACTTGCAGTATGATTGAATGACTGTTATTTTAATGAAATTCATATAATTGCAGGGGTATGTTTTTAAAGTTTATAATAATATATAAAGATTGTGTTATTAGAACCAATTATGGGCAGTACTCTTTCACATGATGTTTAAGACCTTGGTTTTAACCTTTTTGCACTAGGAATTGCATGTGATTATTAATTCAGGGCCATCCATTATAATTATTGGTTGAGTTGAGTGATGTTCTACAAGCTTTTTGTAGAGCGGTAATGGAATGCTCCAAACTTAAGGATCCAGAATATTGTCCTTAACCCTCCTTGTCTTGTAGTTACACTCCCCCGCCCCCTCCCCCCAGAATCTGCACCCCTGGCAAGACTCATTTTTAATTGATTCTGTAATTAATGTTTCAGAATTGTGGGAATATAGCTACTATTTGCTAAATGGAGTTAAAAATTAGCACTAATTTAGTTCAAGAAGAAGATGTTGGCTATTAAGTAGAGGTCAACCGGTATTGGATTTTGCTAATACCAATAACTAAGGTGGTGGAAATGGCCGATTACCAATTAATCGGTTTATAGTTTTTAAAATTGATTTACTGAATGTTAAAAATCCCAGATGCAGTTTATTGCGCAACCAAAATCCAAATAATAACCTGAAAAATAACACATAGTGTGTGACTTTACCTATAAATAAGCCCGAAAGACATGTCTGTGCTCATAGCTCATACAAACACATAAAGGAAACAAAACATGTACTCCTACAATCATCGCAGCAACAAAGAAACATCTGCAACTATCAGTGTGGATTTGTGCCGATAACCAGTAGTTCCAAAAAGCAACTATCGGTGCTGATTAATCGGTAAAGCTGTTAAATTAGGTCAACCTAGGGGTGGGCGATATGGCCAAAAAAATGATCACAATATTTTTTTTCCAAATCGTTCGATATCGATATTTATCACAATATACATTTCATACCATTAATAGGGTCATAACTGCATTCCACATGTTTGCAAGAGCTCAAGAATGAATTAAACATAAATAGTTTGTTTACAAGTAAACTCCAGAGGGCAGGGGCGGACTTAGGAGCACTAGGCAAAGGTAGGCATCCGCCTAGAGCCCCCAGAAGCCAAGGGTCCCCTAAAAATACAAATAATATGCTTTGCTATTATCATTAATGCTAAATAACGTGTGCTGAAATTTTAAATATCACTGTAACAACACCGATTTGATTGAAATTGCAGTTATTTTCAGCACCATCAATACAAGCAACCCCCTTCCCCCTCAGATCAGGCTGTAATGGAATATTCCAAGGTTTTTTTTGCATCTACACAAGTTCGTAAACAGGTGAAAGAGAGCCAAACTGCTCGGAAAGTTTTGTGTGATTTCACCGTATACTCTGTTGTAAGTTACAAGTTAAGCTACATTGTTGCTAGTTCAGTTTGGTTTGAATTTGTTTTTCTCAGAGTGGGTTTCCATCCAACTAGTTTTATGCACATTTGAAATTGCGCATAAGAAATCCTGAATGGAAATGCTTGATATGTGAATAAACTCAAGATTTGCATAAAACTTAATGCGCTAGGAGGAGGTGGATTTTCTAGAGTTTCGCATTAGTTCAAATGCGCATTAAGATGATGGAAACAGTCTATTCGCAAAACGATGATGTGTTTTAACCATTCATGCACGTGTTATGAGTGTACGATAGCTTGATGTGACTGGCCCAAGAAAGGAGAGAGCTTGGAAGTTGGCACACAATTCTATGAGCAAAGCCCTTGATATACGGAATTGTCTAACCCCTAGCTGGTCTTTAAAGTGGGTCCTCACTATCCGCCAGAACAGTTTTAAACGAGGGTGCTCTGGTATGCGGAGGCTGGCGGCAAATGGACATCGCATCCATTTCAGCTCTCAATATATCAGATATTACACTTTTTTGTGGCCTATCCTGGTAGCATGTATTTATTTATTTATTTATTTAATTTCCTCCCCAATTTGGAATGACCAATTCCCAATGCGCTCTAAGTCCTCGTGGTGGCGTAGTGACTCGCCTCAATCAGGGTGGCAGAGGACAAATCTCAGTTGCCTCCATGTCTTAGACAGTCAATCCGTGCATCTTATCAAGTGGCTCGTTGAGCGCATTACCGCGGAGACATAGCGCGTGTGGAGGCCCATGCTATTCTTCGCGGCATCCATGCACAACTCACCACGCGCCCCACTGAGAGTGAGTACCACATATTATAGCAACCACGAGGAGCTTACCCCATGTGACTCAACCCTCCCTAGCAACTGGGCCAATTTGATTGCTTAGGAGACCTGGCTGGAGTCACTCAGCAAGCCCTGGATTCAAACTTGCGACTCCAGGGGTGGTAGTTAGTGGCAATACTCACTGAGCTACCCAGGCCCCCTCCTGTTATTATTTAATTACTGTACAATTGCCCCAAGCAAGGAGACTGGCTCCCTGAAGATAATGCGCATTATATAGTAGTGGATGGAAACGTGCTACGATTCGTATTTTCTTCAGTCTAATTTTTAGAAATGCACATAAAAAATGCTAAACATTTTGATGGAAACCCAGACGTGTTTTCGCCTTATTTAGCAATGTAAATCGAATAAACTTTTTTATGTTTTCAAATTTAAAAGTTTAAAAGTTAAAAGCAAAGCCTTCTGGAAACATGCAAAGTCAAGTTTTAGTCTGATATTTTGGATATAGTTAATTCAAGGTCAAGTTGATGGAGGAAAATTGCATTAAGAAAGAGGGAGAGTGAAAAGGGAAAAAAAAGAATTGTAGTAGTATATATTGTAGTTCATAGTAGCCAGATTGTGTTTTTTTTTTTTTTTTGTATATATATAATGTGTTGTCAGACATTACTATTCAGTCCTTTTTAGAAAGTTGGCACAACCAGGAAGAAAGACACAACCGCAGACACATTTTTGTTTGCTGTTTGCACAGTCTAGTGCTGTCACAGAGACTGATGAGGTATCTCAGGACACTTACTGTATTTCAGTGATTTCTTTTTCAGGATGTAGGAATATTTTCTCCATACCATTCCATAATTGTTATTTTTTATTTTTTTATTTATAAAACAGGTTACTGCACATTTAAGAGAAAATCGATGTAAATATCATTAAAGAGGCCCCATTCTTGTACTTTGCCTATGGCACCCAAATCACTAAATCCGCCCCTGCCAGAGGGTAAGCTATATTTAAAGTATACTCGGTTTAGGATTTAATCCTACACAAGGTGTGTGTGACCTCTTTTCGATGAAATTTCCCAGTGGCGGTAATGCACCATAAACTGGATTGCCAAACGGCAATTAACATCACGAGAAGAAACACTTTCTTGCCTGTGACAGCGCAATGAATCATGAAAAATCTTTTAACAAAATAGTACATAAATATACATCAGTGGTGTTGATGTCAGAGTTTGTATTCAGTCGATGGCTGTATTGCATTGTCAGTGCTGTCTTGTTTGGTACACAACGATGTTAAATTAGCCGGATAGCTAGCTGCTAGTTAGTGGCTACCTAGCCTCATTACTGGTTTCCATGACAGCAGGGGTGCCTGCTAATACTTCCTAACAGGCTGATTTCATCATGACTATGATTCAGTTTGCCAGTTGTGTATATATCTTTGCCGAACTGTTCGCGTTTTTGGCGACACTCAACTAATCCGATCGTCTAGATGTTGAAAATTACACAAAAGTTAATCATCGATAACGAAAACTTCTTTTTCCCGATATATCGATATCGTTTTAACCGCCCAGCCCTAGGTCAACCCCTAGTATTAATAAAAATGTTGGGACATCTTGATAAAGTGTGCCTATTGACACGGATCAAGTATTAAGCTATGCAGTGCTCAAGTTCTGACCCATATTGCATTTGATGAGTTCTGGGACAGCAGCACCAGACCTAGTTTCTTTGCAGGCTGTGGAAAGTTTTACTGTTGCAGTCTTTTAAAAGGAAATAGAGTGAATCCAAAACAGCAGTTCATACTGTTAACATACTGTGTCACCAGTAGGCTCTGCTACAGCAATACAACACCAACATGTTTCCCAGTTCTGTTTTCCAAAACGTTTACATTTACTCAGGTATATATTAATGTTTCAGCTTCATTCTTCCCTTGTTTCAAGGTTTTAGGCATATGACACACACAAACCAAACAAACACAGCAGGGTCGCAGAAAACAGCCGAACCCCTATCCGCTTCCTGTTTGCATGTGCATCATTTCCTGTCCTGCAAACTCTCTGATAGCCATTGTTTTCTTTTAGCCTTTATTTGCTGATGTCCAACTTGAAATAGAAGGTAAAGACCCTTAGTATCATTTTAAACAGTGGTCTGCTCGCTCATAATGCCCTCTTCACACTAATGGTTGTGAAATAATAGAAGACCTTTTTTTTACATCTATATGGGGTGAATCTCATAAAATGTGCGGTTCATATTTTACAATGTAAATAGCATCAATAAAATAAAAATAAATTATTTTTCACATAACAGCAATAAATAGCTAAGAAAGGGGGGATGTTTTATCTTCAAAATAATGTCAATGAAAAAAGGAATATATATATAAATATCAGTGGCAGGCCGTGCATTTACAGTCTAGGCCTTCAGTTTGATTCATGCTATTAAGAAAACACAGTTTCACAATGAATAAGACACTATATGCCTTTGGGCATCATACATTATGTTGCAGCTAACTAGTAATACCAATTGACATTTTAAAAACACGTCCACACACGAAAGCCAGAACTTGAAACGACACTTAATGCTCAAGCAAGCCTAATTTTAACTGCAGCATGACTGTTTTTTTTAAATGAACGTCTCTTTCTGCACGAGCCTACAAGTTGTAATTCTGATTTAAAGATGCATTTCATTGCAATTTTCCTAGTAGGAAGTTGTAAAATCCGACTTTCTGAGTTGAATGGAACGCAGCACTATTTTTCAAAACTTGATCCGACACTGAATGCTCCAGCAGCCTAATTTACACTTAGAAACCTCCTGATGTTGCTATAACAATGCAAAAAGCACTTACCAATTTACTTAAGTGAAAATCAGTCCTCCTTTCCTGTTTAATAAATTAAGCAATCACACGGTCATGCAGAACATCTCGTGTTTTTAAATCCATAAGGATCTCTTTCTCAATGGCAATACCAGCAGTGATGACAGCCGACTCTCAGCAAGATCTTACGCTTTTCGCTCTTGAATTACATACATCACTTAAAGCGTGATTGCGTCACTCAAGGCCAGTTAGAAGGCCTCGACCAGGACATATCCTAAAGATCACATCCACAAGAACAAATAAATCAATCTGATTGGCTGATGAATCTGACAATCTGACTTTAGTTGCTCATTCATTTGCACTGTTGAGGGATTCTGAAGAAATTCTGAAGGCCTGACGGGGTGCAGCTCAGACTCACGCGCTGCTTCGGGCATACGATTTGTGAAACAGTTGTCTCACTTCACTTGTAAGCATCAAGGAATAAATTCTGACTGGATGAACTTTTAGTTTTTCTCTATTTGTTTGTAGATTAATTAAGAGTGGAAAACGGTTAAAAATACATAGGCAAAAAGGTGATTGAGAATGAAAGGATGAAAAATATGTATTTATTTGGCATGTTAGGCCAGCAGTATTCGCCACTGATAAATATACACTACCGTTCAAAAGTTTAGGGTCACTTACTCATTCTTTATTTTAATTTTTTTTTTTCTTCACATTTTAGAATAATAGTAAAGTCATCAAAACTATGGAATAACATAAATGGAACAATGGGAATTATGTTGTGACTAAACAAAATCCAAAATAAATCAAAACTGTGTTATATTTTAGCATCTTCAAAGTAGTCACCCTTTGCCTAGAATTTGCAGACATGTACTCTTGACATTTTCTCAACCAACTTCTTGAGGTATCACCCTGGGATGCTTTTTAAACAGTATTGAAGGAGTTCCCATCTGTGTTGAGCACTTATTGAATGCTTTTCTTTATTATTTGGTCCAAGTCATCAATTTCAAAAACTTTTTTTATTATTATTAAATTGTTGTTTTATAATGAAATAAATTAATATGATGGCACAATTATACTTTTGTCTACAAAACTAATTTCAAGCATTTAAGCATACACCTTCAGATCAAAAGATTTTTAAAATCATGAGAAACATTTCAGGCAAGTGTTTCAAAACTTTTGAAAGATAGTGTATATGTAAATCTACGCCCTTGCTTTATACTATATACTAATATATATATATATATATATATATATATATATATATATATATATATATATATATATATATATATGCAGTTGTACTTGCTTGTTTTGATTATTGGGGGGGTTACCTCCCCCCATCCCCCTGGAATCTACGTCCCTGTATATAATATAATTTATATACTGTATGTAATGTAGTAGTAATAATATACTGAATCTGGGGTGAAATATGACCAAGACATGTTCTTGACAGTTTTCATGAGATTCAGCCAATGAATGAGTAGAGTTTAGACTTAATGTGTAGCTTTATTCATTGCTCCTAGTGATCTATATTAGTATTCTATTTAGTAACCTAATTAGCAGTCTTCTCAGGCCTATTGCTAGATTTCCTGCTTTGATTTTTAATGTCTTAGTGTTCACTCACTAATGCTTGTTAGCATAGATGATTGAGGCCCCCCCCCCGTAATAAATGTTTGTACATTTTAAAGTTAAATGTATCAATCTGGTGCACTTGGAGAGCAGAATTAAGAGGCTAGATCTATGAAGAACTTTGTGTTCTTTTAAACAATTTTGTGCTCTAGTAGGAATTTAATCATAAATGCTAATAACTAAAGCATACATTTGAGCCAGGGCTCGACATTAAGTATTGTCATGTGCTTGTCCTCCGGATAAGTAAATTGGACATTCACTTGTATAAAAAAGTTACTTATCCGGAGAGATAAAAGGACATTTAATTTACATGCTCAAGTAACATGTAAAAAACATGTTTCTAAATAATATGTTTCTAAAGTTATGACCGATGCCCAACCCTAATAGTGTACCTATACAATCACCTCAATTCTCTGAGACAGAAATGTCAAATAAAGAAAAGCCTGCATCATCATCATTTACAGCAGGGGTGCTCACACTTCTATTGAATGAGATCAACTTTTTCATCATGTTATTGCATCAAGATCTACCATGTAACAATAAAGGCTATACATTATCATAATACCAAAATTTCAGTAGTCAGTAGTGAAATTTGACGATTCTCAATACCAGCTTCAAAACCACAACAAATAATAACACTAACTAATATGTTAATTAGGGAAGAATGGTTTCAAGTTCTTAATTATTGGAGACTAGTAAACAGTCAGTAATAAAATAACAATAAAAAACAGCAATAAATAGAAATTAAGAATATTCTGCGCTTTTTTTAACAGCTTTAACAGTTTTTAACAGCAGTAGGCCATCAAGTATTCAAGTAAACATTCAGAATGAAATGCAACATAAAAGTACTACTGGTCTGAATACCTCACCAAGACGGGCATTTTGGCGGAATTTTGAAATGTATTTGACCTTTCAGGTGCGCATTAGCGCGAGCATTTTTGGAGCACGTGCATGTACAGCACACACACCTACGCCGCCTGTCAATCAAACAGGGTGCAGCTGTTACTAGATCATTAGCGAATTATAAAATTACGTGCTCTTCATTACTTTCAATGGCAGAATAAGAATATGAACTTTCTAATAAGTGACACAGGCCTAGGCTATCACAAATATAGGTGGTTATTTTTTCGTTACTGATGTTTTAATCAGTCTACTTGTCTGGTCGGGCAAGTAAAATTCTCTTTCACATACCCCTTCAAATATCCACTTGTCCCGGACAAGTGGACAAGCTTTAATGTTGAGCCCTGTGAGCCATCAAAGAAATGAAGCAAAAGTGTTACCTGTGTTGAACTTACTCCTCAGATGCTGAAAATAGTTACTTTGTCAGAGCTGCTGGCAATAACGTTAACGTTAGATAATTGGTTCCAGTGCGTGTGTGTGTGTGGGCGGTTCTGACTGACTGAGAGCTGAGAGATGCTTTGCCGAAGCAACGGCGCAAAACAAGTCATCATTTTTATTTGTATAGCGCTTTTCACAACACACATCGTTTCAAAGCAGTTTAACAGGAAATCATGCATTAACAAAAAATTTAAACTGTAATATCGATGAAGTCTTAGAGTGATCATTGTGTAGTTTGATTAAATATGATTGTAAATTGTGTATAAAAATTACATAATTAAATAATTGTATTTAGAACCTCTGTGAGCAAGCTGAAGGCGACTGTGGCAAGGAACACAAAACTCCATAAGATGTTGGTTAATGGAGAAAAATAATATTGGGAGAAACTCACAGTGGGGGCCAGTTCCCCTCTGGCTAAACAACATGGATATAATGCCAATATTAGTTATTTATGTGCAGTGCAAGTCATGGTTTACATTTTTTATTTTATTTATTAAGCGTTAAGTTCCAGTGTTTAAAACAATTTTTTTTAATGAACTTTAAGATTAATGACTAATGTCTTTGAAGTCCATCCTGGACTGACTGCAGAAGTTCACATAGATGCATTGTCCTTTGTTAGTTGGCTGATGAAGGCTTTTGTTGGCAAGTAAATGATAGTCTATGTATTTCAAGAGTGTAGTCTATCAATAGACAAATGTGATGCAGGCAGAGATCAATGAGGTGCATCACAGTTCAAGCAGCAGGTCATTTCGGTTAAGTTTGGTGGGGTCCATCTTAAGTCCAAGGTTCAGGCAGTGGCATATGAAGTATCCGATGTCTTACAGTTGGAGTTGGCATCAGTTCATCCTCTGAAGTCAAAAGACTGAAGTGATGTCTGGCTAGCACCGGCAGTAGTTTGTCGTCATCACTCAGTGACACCTAGAATTGGAGTCCAACACCAAGCAGGAACGGAGCTGGATCTGGCTGGCTCTGGTAACCCTGGGATGTGAATCATGGAAACAAATATAATAATATTAGTGTAGATGCCATTCAATTTTATGCAGATTTATAGATCATGATAGATGTTTCTGGTTCCGGCAGACCTAACTAAAGCACCCTAATTTTGATTTGAAGGATAAATTAGGTGTATGCCTGGCTAAATAGATGAGTCTTTAGTCTAGACTTAAACTGAGTGAGTGAGTCTGCATCCCAAACAGTAGGGAGACTATTCCATAGTTTAGGAGCCAAATATGAAAAGGATCTACCTCCTTTTGTGGTTTTTGATATTCTAGGAATTACTAATAAGCCAGAATTTTGTGATCGTAATGAACATGACTGAATATACCGTATCAGAAGGTCACTTAAGTACTGTGGAGCTAGACTATTCAAAGCTTTGCATGTAGTTAACAGAATTTTAAAATGAATACGAAATTTAATAGGTAGCCAGTGTAATGACGATAAAATTGAGCAAATATGATCAGATTTCTTGGTTGTAGTCAGCACTCTGGCAGCTGCATTTTGTACCAATTGAAGTTTATTGATTGAACTTGCAGTAGATCCTCCCAGTAATGCATTACAATAATCTAATCTAATCCCTTTTTCTCCCAATTTGGAATGCCCAATTCCCAATGTGCTTTAAGTCCTCATGGTTGCATAGTGATTCGCCTCAGTCCGGGTGGCGGAGGACGAATCCCAGTTGCCTCCGCATCTGAGACAGTCAACCTGCGCATCTTATCACGTGGCTTGTTGAACGCGTTGCCACGGAGACATAGCGCGTGTGGAGGCTTCACGCCATCCACCACGGCAACCACGCTCAATTCACCATGCGCCCCACCGAGAACAAACCACATTATAGCGACCACGAGGAGGTTACCCCATGTGACTCTACCCTCCCTAGCAACTAGGCCAATTTGGTTGCTTAGTCACTCAGCACGCCCTGGGATTCGAACTAGCGAACTCCAGGGGTGGTAGCCAGCGTATTTTACCACTGAGCTACCCAGGCCTTACAATAATCTAATCTTGAGGTCATGAACGCATGAATCAGTTTTTCGGCATCAGCAACAGAGAGCACGTGTCGTAACTTAGCAATATTTCTGAGGTGGAAGAATGCTGTTCTACAAACATTGGAAATTATATTTTCAAAGGACAGATTGGTATCAAATATAGCAACGAATTTCTTCGCTGTAGAAGATGAAGTAACGGTACATCCATCGAGAGTCAAATTAGATTTTAGCGGCTTATTTTTAGAGGTTTTTGGTCCAATAATTAGTACCTCTGTTTTGTCAGAATTGAGTAGAAGGAAATTTCTGGCTATCCATTCTTAGATTTTATTGATACACTCTGCTAATTTGGAGAATTGTGAATTTTCATTGGGTTTAGAAGATAATATAAGTTGGGTATCGTCGGCATAACAGTGGAAACTTATTCCATGATTCCTGATAATATCCCCCAGGGGAATCATGTATAAGGAGAAAGCAGAGGCCCTAAAACTGATCCCTGTGGCACTCCATACTTTTGTTTGATTTGACAATTCCTCATTTACACATACAAAGTGGTAGCAGTCTTATAAATAGGACCTAAACCATGCTAATGCAAGTCCACTAATGCCAATATAATTCTCCAGCCTATTCATCTGTCGTGTGGAAGGCAGCACTAAGATCTAAAAGCACTAGAAGAGAAGTGCAGCCGTGATCAGATGATAAGAGCAAGTCATTTGTACTCTGTACTGTGATGGGGCCTAAATCCTGACCGAAATTGTTCATATATACCATTTCTCTGTAGAAATGAACATAGTTAGAGATCTTTTATGTTAATATGAGAAGAAATGTGGGCCGCCACATTTTAGGTAATGAATGGGAAACACTGGGGTCTCTGGAGATGGTGTAATCTGTGGAATTATGGGCGTGTAAGAATTTATGGATCTCAGGCTTGTAAAGGGTGTTTTATTTTTTACCTCAAGACTTTGTTGACATCACTGGGCAACAGAAAGAATGATCTTAGCTCGGATACTTTCATATTCTTTCTATGTCACCAGTGTATCAGTGGTAGTCAGTTTATTTCTCAGAGGACAAGCTGCGATTCTGTGTAATAAGGCATCAGTAAGGAATAGACGTTGGAAATTGACATTCTTTTTACAATTGGAGCAGAAAGGAGTGAGGTTAGTTTTTAGTACTCCACCTAAATAGATATATAGAAATATCAAAATAATATTTTTTAAAGTAACTCTGTTACCATCTGCGATGAGAATATTTATAAGACTGAGTTTAACACTTGTTTTGTTAAGTGGCCTACAGTATGTGTTGTTGTCATGCTGACTGGCTTTCAAAGTCATGATATACTGCATTCAAATGTTTAAAACTCACTTTACCATGGCATTTATTCCAGTCTGTGACCTTTGACTTCCCAAAACATATACATGTGGTACTAATTGTTGTGGGAACTAAAACATGATGGATAGAGATGTAACACTGAGTGCGTTTACGTGCACGTTCTTACACTGATTATGCACAATAATCTGACAACGTGTGTTGCATGTAAACATCTTAACCAGTGTTCCTACTGGCTTATCATATGTATGCAAGAGTTATGCGGATGTCTCTTCACAGTTTGATGTCAAAAGCAGAGAATAACTTGATTATTTAAAATCTTATGTAAATGCGTTTTTCTTGCTTTGTCTGATTTTTTTTAAATAAACGTATTTTTGGGAGTTATTAGCTTATGGCTGTGCATTTAAATAAGCTCAATGAGATGGTTTCAAGGACACAGATTTACTGTTATTCTTACTTACTGCATGATGTTTAGAGTTTTCAATGCAGAATCACAATTTAAACCGCAGTTCAGTTCAGGTCTCTGTTAATCTGTGCCTTAGAATCCAGCCCTGAGGCTATTTTTTTTTAAGGGGCAAAGGTTAATTGATGTTACTCTGCTCTTGATTTTGGATGATCATGCAGGTAGATATATGCGGTGCTGAATGAAATACATCTCACTTGTCAATAAGGATGCATGTCAGACTACACTGTATTGTTAGCTATGTTTAGACAGTATACATTTGAATGTCTCAAAGGACGTTTCATGTTCCTGAGTAATGTAATAGGCAGGACTATGAATAACTTCTAAAGTCTAAATCATAATCACTTGTTTAACTGCAGTGCTTGACAGTGTATATTGATCGAAAACATGACAAAATGAATGACTTGCGGTTCAGTAAGTCTTTGATTCACTAAAAATGACAAGCTTATAAAAGTAATTTGTTTGGTAGGAAGCGCTGTATGTTTTGTGCTGAAGATTCAAAAGAATTGACTCATAAGAGTCATTCGTACAGCAATTTGACGCTGTAGATAAAAAAAAAAAAAGTGACTCAAAAAGTATTTTGTTCGGGAATCGGATGGCACTGGTCACACTGTAGATTTAAACGAACCAGCTCATAAGACTAATTTGTTCTGGAATCGGACTAAAATGATCGCGCTGTATGTTTCGCATTGCAATGTTGCAGTGCCACTGAGTGGTTGCAGGAAACTGTCTGTGTATTTTAGAATGGTGTTGTGTCTGCATTGGCGGAAGAATACATGTTCGAGAACTGTTTAAGGAATCAAAAGTCATGAACATCATTCGGTTTCTGGTATTTAAAAAAAAATATGAACGATTCTAAATAAGAACACGTTCTCAGTTCTCTGACCCTATTGGTCAGAAATAATGAGATTAATTGTGTTTCTTTTGTTCTGTTGACGTCACTTATTTTTAACAGTAGAAAACAAATATGCATTTAGTTTAGTGAAATTTAAATGGAATTTAATAAAATGCAGCTAATATTACTCTGATAGTGAGTAGATAAAAGATACGCTGTCACCTAAATACAATGTATAATTACTAAATACAAAAATAATTTTTTTAATATATTTTTTTTCTTTTGGCTTTAGTATGACTACAATGTAAAAGCTAGTTATTTAATTTTTGTCAAGGTTTAGGACATCTTTTGTCTTGTGTTCATGTGTCTTTTGGTTTCCAGTTATGTCAAGACTCTTATTTTGATGTTTGGTTACAAGTCCTTGTTTTGTCCCCTTTCCTGGTTTCCTTCCTGATTGTTTGCAGCTGTGTCTTGTTTCCCTATTCCCTAGTCTATGTGTATGTATTTATACCCCAGTGTTTGCCCATGTTCCTTTGACAAGCTTTGTCCGTTTGCAGTGTGTTCATTCATGGTGAGTTCTTTGTTTTCTTGTTTTGCTATGCTTCATTGTGGATTATATTCTTATTGAAGTTCTGCAACCTCTGATTCGCGTGGACATCATTACAGAAAGCTTGACCCCAGCAGAACACCTGATCTATTTATGGATCCAGCCATAGAGATCCAGGCTCTTCAGCAAGATAACGAAACAATAAAGAAATATACAGAGCTATTTTTCACTTTGGCCAGTTGCTTGGATTAGGGAGAATTGACCTTCAAGGACCTTTATCGCATCGGTTCGCTCTGTTCCCTGTTCCAGTGGTCCCAGCTTCGGTGGTCCTGGTGGTCCCAGCTTCGGTGGTTCCGTTGGTCCTTATTTAAGTATTCCTAGAGGTTCCGGGCAAGACTACTGAGACAACCCCTCCAGAGTCCCCTGTTGAGGCCGTCGCCCCTCAAGAGTCCACTGCCGAGGCCGTTGCCCTTCCAGAGACCCCTGTTGAGGCTGTCGCCCCTCCAGAGTCCCCTGTCGAGACCGTCACCCCTCCAGAGTCCCTGTTTCCTTTCCCTTGCTCTCATCAGAGTCCTCTGTTGCCTTGCCCTTGCTCTCATCAGAGTCCCCTGTTGCCTTGCCCTCGCCAGAGTCCCCTGGTTAATGGCCACCATCCGAGTCTCTAGGTCTGTCAGCATCACCTTGGCCTCCTTCTCCGTGGCCACTCCGCAGGTCTCCAGATTACCTGGGGTCTTCAACCCCTCTACCGGATCCACAGTGGTCTCCTTGTCGTCTGCAGGATCCACCGTGGTCTCCTGGTCGTCCGCCGGCTCCACCATGGACTCCTAGTTGTCCACTGGCTCCACCTTGGTCTTCAGGTTGTCCGCCGGCTCTACCGTGGTCTTCAGGTTGTCCGCCGGCTCCACCGTAGTCTCCAGGTTGTATGCCAGCTCCACCGTGATCTCCAATTCCTCCACCAGCTCCCCCATGGTCTCTAATTCCTCCACCTTGTTCCCCTGTGGTCTCCAGGGCCACCCGCTCCCTGTGGTCAGCTTCTAATTCGGGAGCCGCTCTTTTGGGGAGGGATTCTGTCAGGGTTTATGACAGGGTCTCGTTTTTATGTGTCTTTTGGTTTTCAGTTATGTCAGTACTCTTTTGAAGTTTGGTTCCTAGTCCTTATTCTGTCCCCTTTCCTGGTTCCCTTCCTGATTGTTTCCAGCTGGGTCTCGTTTCCCTATTAGTCTGTGGATTTGTATATATACCCCAGTGTTTTCCCATGTTCCTTTGTCAAGCTTTGTCTGTTTGTAATGTGCTCTTCCATATTGAGTTCTTTGTTTTCTTGTTCCGCTGTGCCTCATTGTGGATTTATATTCTTATTAAAGTTCTGCACTTGGGTTCTGCAGCCTCTGACTCATGTGGACATTATTACAATTTTGTAAACAACATGTTGTCTTTATAATATTATGTTTACTATATTTCTCGCATTGTATAATAGGTCTTTACATGAAAATATATAGCTACCTTTATAATTCAGGCCTATTCAGTAGAAGTTTGAGTAGGTGATTTCTCAGCACAGCTATTTCAGTGATATCTGTCAGGCAGAAGATGCATTTCATATGTGGTATTCCAAAATAATAAATTTACAGCACCTTTAAGTCAGAATTATGAAGTTAGAAATGTAGGGAACCTGATTTTTCTTAGGTTCTATTGACCTAAGTTTCAACTGAAACTTCCACCTTAAGGTGAGAAGTTAAATGGCATGCTCTTGTATTCTCTAAGGGTTTTCTCTAAGGTACGGGGTGTGAGGGAGGCATGCAGACATGCGAATCTGTTGATCTCGACATGGATCAGTGGTGGAGAAATGGGGCGTAAATGAGCACAGGAAGACAAATTGTGTACATTAACTCCTACGGCGAGGCTGTACTTGCCCAGATAATTCATTCTCTCTCTGATTTTACACATTATTGTTGATCAACCTCATGAAGAAGAGGATGTAGCCTAGTCTGACAACAGTCATGTGTCAAGTCATATGATGAATTTGAAGCAAAATTCTGTGTGGAATCCTGAAACATTATATCACATGGTCGTGGTTGTCCAACTCTAGATGTTTCTCCATACACTTCCCTCTTATGTGGTTGGTCAGGGTTGGTGGTTTCTTGGTGTCTCTCTGTATATATTACTGTTTGTTATTGCTGGATTGAGTGTTTGTTTCTTTTTGCTTGTCCCTGGCCACAATGTCAGAGTCATATTCCCATATTGTTGCCATAATTGTGGCAACTGTGATCTGACCAGGACTGAGTCCAAGTTCGCTCCGTCCAGCAGTTCTGTTTTTTATTTAGTTGTTTTTATCCAATGTATGCACCATTGAGTAAACAATGTTACACAATGAAATGTGGAATTTTGATGTAAGAATTTAGACCGTTAACTCCACTGGCTTTTGATAGGGCCTTCATACAGTAGGCCAAGAGCAAAGTTTGTCTGAATTCTGGAGGTTTCCTGAGGATGATTATGAGGTTGAATCAGGCCCACTTCGGAAGCAGGAATGTTAGGCATCATTTTTGCGCTTCAGACGCGAAGTCTCTTCCAAAACGTAGGTAGCATAATTATGCTGCCTTCTAAGATACCCTGTTTTGCCATTTTGGTGAGAAAAAATATGATTGAATTAATATAAATCATTCAATACTCAAATGTAGTTAATGACCAAAAGGTAAACTCAATCTGAGCATCTTTTATAATAGAAGGAAGACCCCATGAAATCAAAGTTGGAGTTTTATACACCTTATTACAAATATTTTATACACTAATAAGTGGATTGGAATGAAAAGGTCAGAACACTCTTGGACTGCTGAAGAAAACAGCTCTTGGCTGTGGCCTGGCTCACATGAGTCAACATTTCTTTAGCAAATAGGGCGGGCTGGATTCTCAAGAACACACACACCATAGTGTAATTCTTGGAATGTGCCATTTTTGGAAGGTACCTAATATAAATTGAATATCTAGTGTAGCAAAAACATGAAACTCCTTGGGAAACCCCATGTTTATTTTGCATGTTTGTATTACATGTTAGTATTGCTTGCTATTTTAAAAGAATTCAGTCCTTAAAATTTAATTATAATGTCACTCCATGTTGAAATGTCTTTTGGTAAGATTCCTGTTATTATTACCACATCCCATTCAAAGTTGGATATGGGATATTCCTTCTTGACATCTCCAACTGTGAAGATGATGAATAAATAAATGAAATGGCAATGGCCTAGAATTGTCAGTGATTATCAAGAAGATAATTTCACAGGTTTTACACACCTGTCTCACCTTATAAATTTTGGCTGAACCAGTTTTATCACCATTGATGTATTTTATTTGCTTAAAAAAAAACTTTTTTCATAGTGATCGACCGATAATGACCGATGCCAAAATCTAGAGAGCAGAATGATGATAGGCCGATATAATGGAGAGATAAGCTATATATGATTTCACACATAGTAAATGTTGAAAAAAATTCAATGAACTTTTATTCCGCATAATATTTTTCTCAATTTCACGTAAAACTTTAACATTGTTAAAAATAAAATCAGTAAAAAAAAAGAAAGAAAAAAAGATTCTTGTGTGTTTTAGATAGTAGATCTGTTTAGTCATCCCATATACATGAAGAAATAGTTAAAACATTAAAAGGAAGAAGGAACTGACAACAGAATATCCAGTCACCACGAACGGTATGTGGACATTAGCAATCGCATTATCTCATAAAAAGACCTAATACAATAATAGGAAGAGCTAATAATAATAATAATAATATTTTTACACAATAACTTGCAAGTGACATTGCTATGCAGTCCTGTTAAAACCTCAAGCCTTTTTCTGAAAAATGAAGGAAGTATTTTTGAATTGACAGTGGCCTTTTAATGCATTGACATGCTATCATTCATTGTTCTTTTCACAAAAACCCAGTGTTTAAGGGGTTATTTTAGATTTGGATAGTAACTTTTAGCAGCCAAGCGTATTTGGAATTACGCAAATGTGCAATTAGTGAATATAGAGCTCTGTATTTATAACACTTAGCGCATGTTGGCACACCAAACTGAACTCAAGCATGTCTTTTAACTCTGAGCACGAGAAGGAATTTGTGTGTTTTTTTAAGCACAGAACTTAAATAATGGATCAGATTATGAGAATTTATATGATTTTGTGTGTGTGTGTGTGTGTGTGTGTGTGTGTATGTGTGTGTGGTTTACTCGCTATTTGTCTGTTTCTGAGTGAAATAAAAAAGGCACTTAAAATATTTGTACTCCGGCAATTTTGGCATTGCAAACATCATCAATGTGTGGTAACAGATCGGACCAGTTATATTTGTAAATCAACGTCATAAAAAAAGGTCTCAATAATGGTTGCAAATGCACATTCATGTACATTTTGGAAATCTAGTACAAAAGCAATTCGCAAAACTAAAGATTTTACTGCACTAATGCAGTCGGTTTTGCATTTATGTGTGGATTACCGCTCCATCTTCAGTGTAATTATGGCTGATGGCTAGTATGAGGTATGTATGTGCAAATACACAACCAAAAAAAATACTCGAACGTATTTCAGCTTTCATGAAAATGTTAAATATTTAAAAAGAATAAGAATTAGAGGGATCAATTCATTATGAAAAATGTCCTGCCTGAGTAATATGTAATCATGTAATCCATAAAAAGTAACTGAAATCTGATTGTGAGTATTTTCAAATGTAATTTAATCTAATTACAAGTACTTGATTTTTTTTAATATGATTAAATAATCCAGATTACATGTAATCAGTTACTACCCTGCACTGAGTCTGCACACATACTGTACTGTAAGCGCAGTGAGCAGCACGTGCAGGATATTTATTCATTTAATTAAATCGCAGCACTTGCAGTTTAATAATCACACTAAGTCTCAATTTTGATTTTATTTTGATTAGTCATTCAGCCCTAAATATGACATAAATAGCGGCCATAAATATATATATATATATATATATATATATATATATATATATATATATATATATATATATATATATATATATATATAGCGCACTTGAAGCGCTTTGATTTAAAAGTTGCTCTCTTGTGCGGAACCAGCGACAGCAACTGACCGCTTCCAGTTTACACGGCCCAGATCACTGCCTTTTGTCACGGACTGACTGTAACACAGAATTCCTGAGTCAGACGAACACAGTTTTGACCCAGGCTGATATAATGCCTTTTTAAGAGGAAGATATATGAGCGCTCCACAGGAATATGCACTTCACAGGAAGAAATCCCCGGATTTGCGGAAGTTTTGTAAGGTTCGTGAATGAAATCTTTTAAAGATTTCCGATATATCGGTAGACCACTAGTTTTTCATTTACTGTGTACAACTCCCTGGATACCACCACATTGAGGATGAACATATCTGTTCGTGGCAAGTCATGTGGCGATCTGTTGTACTTTTCCAACTAAGGCGCTGGAAATTCTGACTTTCGAGTTGAATGGAATGCAATATTAGTACACTGAGAAATGTTTAACCTAAAAAAACGTGTTAACTTTTAAATTAACAATACAAAATATGATTTAAGATTACTGAATCAATATCAAAACTTTAAGAAAGTTACATACTTTACTTTGCTTTAATAAACGAAAATATACTGATAACCAGACCCAAAAATAAACACAAAAAGACATAAATAAACGTCCAAATGCACAAATAAACACCTAAAGGCTTTTGCGTGAATTACTTTTGCGTGAATTCCAAAATGCTAAACACATGAAGTTGACCACACAGATGTTGGCTAAACTCCGAGCCACACTTTTGTTCTGGGATTCAACCATGTCCCAACTGCCGAAAGAAAAAGCTTGTCCCTCACTGCTGAATCACACCCAAACAGTATCCCAGCTATATAAACTGTAATGTGCTAGTTTAAGCCAAGAACTCATGCGATATACACGGCTCTTGCCTGCGGCTGTGGAGAATAGATTTTCTGAAGAGGTCATACATTTTTTAAGCTTGTGCCTGAAAGCATGGGAAGACTTCAGAGTCTAATGCCTCACACTGCACAGTTGTGTATAGGTGTTTTTGCGAGAGAGAGTTTGTGTATTTGTATTTATTTCTGGGTTTGTGGTTTTTTGGGCTGTTCTGTTTGTTGAAGCATGTCTCTTCCCTTATAAACACTCAAGAATCCCGCTGCATGCCTCGCTAGGTCACAGACGGCTTATGGTTTTTTTCATTCTTTTCACTGATGTTTATTTTTTGGCTAACTTATTTCATTTAATGCTGTAAGATTAAATATCAATAATTAATGAACTGCGCTACGGGAAAGCAATATAGAAATACATTGCCACAGCTTTGGGTTTATTTGATTTAAGATAAGCCCACCACATGACTCTTCAGCAGACACAGTGCTTTTTGTTTTTTGGTAGTCATGTTTTATTTAACAGTGTGACTGTGAATACTGCCTACAACCCAGGCTAATGGAATCTCTCAGCACTTTTAGAGGAGTGTAGACCTTTAAAGCAGTTTGTTATATGCATAATATTGGTTGTCTAACCATTATTCACAGTGGCTTTTCCTGCTTAAAAAAACATCTTAAACCAGTTTAACCTTCTGAGACCCGAGTGTGACTTCTGTGTGCATTTTCCATTTCCCTTTTTGATTTGTAACTAGTAGCACCTAATAAAAAAGCAAGAACCAATTTTCTCTAGAGCAAAAAAATGGATGGCAACATGTGGACAGCGGGACTAAGTTGTGAAATGTTAAATAATACCAAGCTAAAGAAAGTCAGATTTTTTTTAACAAATAGTTTATTATGTTTCCAGGAGTGTTGATTATTCATGTTTTTGAGACGTTACAGACATTACATCAGAAATAAATGTATTTTCATCCTAGCTCCATATAAAGCCAATGAAAGTAACATTTTTCAGCTTTTGGATGAACCCATTGATTCTCAGTGTGAAAGTGCACAATAAATATAGGAATGCCTTTACTAATATGAATCAATAGAACCGTGTTATACAGTAATAACAAAATATAATATAACAAACTTTATATTTAAATGAAGTGAAATGACCCACAGTTTTTCAAAATAACTAACGTTTTTCAACTTTTGAGGGAATAATGTCCCACAATCCACATATGTGGAAATCATGTTTATCAGGGCGCTGATGTGTGAAAAATGAACAGATTTTTTAAAGTCACATATCAAACAAAACTAGAGATGCTACTCTACACCCAAACAGGTTTCAATGGAAAAAACGTAAAGAGATTTCTTACTAGAGGCACTTTTGTTGGTGCTGCGCCAGTCGAAGCGCTTCCAAGGAAATCAACGCCATGCTGTTTTGTCACGAGACTGGGTGTACCATAAGTTTAACCCTTAAATGGCAGTCTAGAGTCTTGTGAACAGTATTCAGTTGGTTTTTATTCATTTTAATTATGCGTTGCGTGTAGTGAAGCCAAAATACAACGTCCACAAATGTGAACACGGGGTCGCACAAGGTTAAAGGAATTCTCCGGGTTCAATACAAGTTAAGCTCAATAAACAGCATTTGTGGCATAATGTTGATTACCACAAAAATAATTTCGACTCATCCCTCCTTTAAAAAATTAAGAAATCTGGGTAACAGTAAAGCACTTTCAGTGAAAGTAATTGGGCCAAATTTTGGAGGGTTAACACTAAAATCAAAAAGCATATTGTTTACGTCTTGGTGAAACGGTGAGTATTTTAACATTTACAGATTGATAAAGTAAGTGCCTCATTGTAACCCAGTCAAAAATATATACTTTTTTGGTAATCAACATTATGCCTCAGATGCTGTCGATTGAGGTGAACTTGTTTTGAACCCGGAATATTCCTTTAAGTTGGTCTTCACGGACTGGTCAACCTGGTCTGGTTTGATGCTGTTACTTCAACACTCAACAGCACAATACTTTAATATGCATGTGATAATATAATTTTTAATCAGATGGGGCTTTTTTTGTTAATACTTTGTAGTTTTGAATGAAATACTGTTATATTTATAATCAGAATCTCTCTGAATTTGCCCTAGTAAGTTATCTTGTAAGACAACATAGTTTTCTTGCATACTGTTTGGTATGGCCTTCATGCTGAATCATGCATGGCGACTTAAAATGCGGTCTAGGTGGGCAGCTCAGACCCAGTGTGTAGCAGTTTCGTGCTGAATGTTCATTATCAGTCATCTCTTCAAACACACTCTCTGGCTTGCTTGTGTTATTTTATTACACCTGCTCTCTGAGGATTTATTTTGTGCTTTCAGTGCTCTTGAAGAGAACTGGGGGCAGTATTCTGTAGTGGATTAATTTATTGCTGGCATGAGTCCTGGGCGTGTGATTGAAAGCCCAGAGCAGATTGGGAGTGCACATTTTAATTTCACTCCCAAGATCCTGCGTTGGCTTTCGGCTAACTACTGCTGTCACATCAGAGGGGTCTATCTCTTATGTGAGATTGAACAAGAGTTTTAATACTCTTTTCCTTTGATCCTCAAGACTGAAAAATAAAACAAGTTTCAGGTTCATTGTTTTTGCCAAGAGCATAAAAATGGGCGGCTTTTCATCTATATGGCATCACTCCCAACTTTTGAGAGTCTGAATGCTTAAATCAAGAGAAAAGTCCTAAAATCAAAAGAACAAACGAATAAATTATATTTTGCATTAAGAAAATAAGCCTATTTTTAGGACCATTAAGTTGTTTTACATTGTGACATTATTTAATGATAATTAAGCACATTTCCCCCAATATCTCACTACCACAACGTAATTCTCATTATTCTCATTGCTGATTCTCATCAGAATCATGTTTCTGTAATACAGTATTTTTTTAATCATTAACACAACAAATCATACATAATATATAAACAAAATTAAGAAAATATATATATTTTTTTCGCAATACAGTAATGAGAATTATATATTTTTTGCATTACTATATGAGAATTGATGGAAGAAAATGTGCTTATTTGTCTCGTTTTATTAGGCAAACTATGTTTTATTATTTGAGTGAAATATGAACCGGAAATGTTCTTGACAGGTTTTGTGAGCTTCACACTTTAAATGTTACAGGTATGTTTGGATAGTGAGGTTGAAGCTTTTGCAAAAGGATATACTCAGAGGGACAGATATTGACCATTTCTTTACACACCGTTTTCATCAGTCGCACTGCCACAAGGAAATGAGCATCGTTTGATCTCAGCAGAAGCAGACACCAATGATTGTCCACTGTCCAGAATCCCTCGTTGTCTCCATCTGTCTGCTTCAACCCCTCAGATGGGTACAGAAACCACACGGTTTCCTCTGATTGGTCCACAGCTCACCAAGAACACCAATCAGAAAGCAGTCTCATGGGCTCTATAATCACCACTGAGAACCACAGGAAGAATAACAGACGCCAAATTAAATTTAACAGCTCTAAGGATGAAACATCTCAACTCACATGTTTGGTTTGTCAGTTTGTTTTATAGATATATATATATATATGTATATATATATAAAAAGCCATCGCTTTGTTTACTGTGTCTCTGACACTTGTATTCCTCAGTAACATTTCATAACATCTGCCAAATCGTTAAGCCATGCGTGGTTGGGCGAGGGGCAGACCTTCCCACTAAGTGTGTGGCTACATCAGACTGAAGCCTGTGTGTTGTTTGGATGGTAGTCAAGGACACCTTTCCAAACCAGACTCAAAGTTTAATCTGGCCAGTGTATGGTCAGCTCCAGTGTAGGCCTGTACTAATATAGAACACATGATCTGAACCAATCCACTAAAGACCGTCATCTGACATTGGTTTATTGAGTATAATAAAACCCGTCTTTGTCTGCCTGAGTGGACCAGGAGAGAAAATATTTTGTTACGAACAATGACACATGACCCCACCCAAATGAACCAATGAGATGTTTGCCTTTCCACACTCTTCAGAGTTTATGGGTAAATATTATGCATAATTGAGGAATGCCCATGTGACTTTGCGTCAGAGGTCAGCGTGGCAGCTCCTTTGAGAATTTCACTGATCAATGATTCCAGTGCAGGCCTCGATAATAAGGACGGCCTGCTGGCCCATTGATGGAATGGTCGCTTGCCCTATTGGGCCACTGCTGCATTGCAAGCAGTATGTCATGCAAAACATAAACATTTGGGTGTGATTACTGATTTGTTTAGAATTTCCAACCCATTCTAACTGATGCTTCCAAGACTATCCCAAGTCATTCTTGCAATTTCGCCAAAATCTCATATGTATCAGCCAATTAACTTATGTTACCGTGGTGACATTTTTTTATCAGCAGAATTTATTACTGAGCATGTTTACATGCACAATCTTACACATTTATGCTTAAATAGCTTAAGAAGGTCATGTAAATGCCTTAAACGGTTATCTTATATAGGTAGGGCCCTATGGAATCCGTTTAATTTTTTACCAAATTCCGTGTTTTCAGTTTTATTTTACCTAAATTCTGGGTTTTAAAATATAATGACATTTTATCAATAAAAAAACTCGATAAACAAATTAATTCATAGAATTTTAATCAAATGAATACAGAACAGTTACTTTTCAGCATGCCATTGCATTATTTTAAATAGGAGTTTTTTGTTAATTTATTTTATTATTATTATTATTACTATTATTTGGTCAAATACAGTGCTGCACAGTAGAGCATCACAGTATTAATGAAAACAGTGATGAAAATCTTGCTTGATATATTGCTTAAATAGAATGTAATTATTATTGATATATTATTATTATCATTATTATTACTACTACATTGAATATAGCATTTTACTATACAGAAGTAATATATTCCTGTCGCATTTTTTTTTTTCAATTTCACTTCTAGTTAAATGGAGCTTTTATGATTTATGAATTATGATTTAATTATATAAATATATAGTCTGCATGTGCTACACGCTTCACAGTGAATACGTTCTCTGCTCTTTGTTGTTAATACACACAGAGCGCACACGATGTTAATGATGCGATTAGTGTATAAGCAATGGCTTCACACATTCACTTACTGTTGAAGCATGCCGCTCATGCAAACCGTAGATCTCAGCCTTTGTGGTTTATTCATCACACTAGGACATTTCATGATTTAAATTTTATTTATTGTGCATTTATACATTAATACCAAATATGATGAATTCCGTGACATTCCGTGTTTTATAGTTAATTCCGTTTTTTGACAGGATTTTGTCCATGTTTCCGCAATGCAGAAATCATAGGGTCCTATGTAGGGGAAAGGACATAAACATTTTAAGCATACACTGATTGACACAGGTAGATTTTTGCCCATTACGTGCATTGCATGTAAACACCTTTAACCTCCTGAGACCCCAGCGTGACTGCTGTGTGCAATTTCCCTTTTTGATTTGTAAAAAGATCAAAGATGTAACTAGATCAATGTAAAGCCTTGCAAGCAACATTTTTCATCTTTTAGATGAACCCATTTATTCTCAATGTGAAAATGCATAGTAAATATTATAGGAATGCATTAACTAATGTTAATGAATAGAATCGTATTGCACAGTGATAACAAAATAAAATATAACAAAATGTATATTAAAATGAAGCAAAATGACCCACATATGTGTTAGAGTTGAAAGTTATTCAAAATAACTACATGTTTCTACTTTTGAGGAAATGCGGTACGAGTTTCCACATATGTGGACATCATGTTTATCAGGGTGCTGACACGCGAAAAATTATCAGATTTTTAAATGCGGCATATCAAATGAAACTAGATACTGTCCTCTTTACAACCAAAAAGTTTTTGTTGACATTGTGTCCGTAGGAGCGCTTCAAGGAAATCGATGGCATGCTGTTGTGTCATGTAACTCGGTACGGCAGAAGTTAACCCTTTAAATGATGGTCTAGAGTCTTGTGAACAGTATTCAGTCGGTTTTTATTCACTTAAATTATGCGTTGCGTATAGCGAAGTCAAAATACAATGTCCAAGCATGTGAATGTGGGTCGCACGAGGTTAAAGCTGTGTTGTGAGAATGCTTGTTTAGGTTTTGATGTTAAAAGCAGAGAATTACCTGATTATTTCAAGTCTCATGTAAACCTTTTTTTTGTTTTTGTTTTTTTTTTTTTTGCTGCCGAAAAAAAAAAAAGCTGATTTTTGGTAGTTATCAGCGTGTTTGTTGCATGTAAACACACAGAAAACCAAATTTTTAAGTTTGCCAGACGTAATAAAAAAAATGAAAGCATACTTTATGAAATGAAAGCATACTTTTTTTTTTTTTTGCACAAAAATGTGCTGCTAAAATAACTATTTAATTAACAATATAAATTAATATCTTGTCAATTAATTAACTTTATCTTTTCTATTTAAATAACTATATAATAATTAACTATAATTTTTGTGGCAGGACAAGTAAAAATGTAAACTAATGACCTGAATGAGCCAGCAGAAAAAAATCTTATTGTTGAGCCCTGCAAAGTCTTTGGAAGTCTATGGACATATGCTTGATTGATCCGTAGTCTTACATCTTATTAAAGCCAACAATGGTCCAGAAGGTTAAAACTGTTACAGAGTGCTAAAATTGACACGTTCCCTTATGAATGCTGTGCTAAGCGAGCCTTATGTCGAGTTTGACTGCTGGGATGCATGAAGAAGTTCTCCATGTTTGAAATTTCTGGGTGAATGGCCAGCACTCTGCTCACACAGGGGGCTTTTGTGTCTGAGTCCACAAAGAAAATCCATTATCACACTATAGGTGCAGCAGGGCTGGACTCTGTGTCTAAATTCAGCCGAGGGGTACTTACTGTGTCTGAGATCTTACTCTGTTCTCATGGGCATATCTGAGTGCAAAGTGTCTGTGTGTTTGTCCTCTGAACTTTGCCAGGAATTCATAACATTTCATTCTACCTGTTATGGGGTCTGATTAGGCACGGAAATGCTTTGAATTGTTTTAATTATTTTTCAATAATTAACTGGCAATTTGCAATTCTTGAGCCATTCTTTTCAATTATTCAAGTGCAGCATAGCTGAAAAGTTGACTGCTGCTCTGAAAGAAATAAACCCCTATGGAAAAAAATTCCTTTTTTGTCAACCCGATCTTATAACACGTTTAAAGTATAGTACAAGATGGTCGGAATCGTTAGAAATTGTATGGGTTGGCTCGTAAAAAACGTATGAATTCTACTGTTGTGTACCATGGAAGAAAGAGAAACAGCAGGGTTTTGAAGTAGCTTTCTGACAAATTATTGTGAGTTTAACCCCTAACCAAAACCCTAAAACTAAACCTAACCACAAAGTGTAATACCGCACCCAAACCATAAACCTAACTATGATTTTAAGAGGAAAATCACTGAGGCATATTTCAGGTTATTTACATGTGGCTTTTTATCGCACAATGAGTAACAAAATGTGTTCACTGACATTTCCTTTATTAAAAGTTGGGTAGGAGGTAGCAAAAATGTGTGTGTTGTTTAGGACTGGGTAAAAATATTTATTTTCCAATGCATCATGATCTTAATTTTAACGATTTCGATATTGATTGATATTAAACCCTCTACAATGTGAGTAAATCACTAGCACATGTGACCAGATTTTGTGCTGTGCGTCTCAAAATGTCAGTGATTATCCACTGGCTAGTACATTTTTAGATTTCACTCAGCAGTGATTGAGTAGTAAAGCAACAAAGAAGTTTAGCACCGAGATACTTTCACTGTTGAGAGTAAAAGTTTGGTTTGACTCGTTCTGTGTAACGTGTGTCCAAAAACTAGATCTACGCAATTAATTTGTCATTGAAAAATGTCTATTTTAATATCCTTTCTGATCTTTTCTAATTACACATTGCATGGATGCGCTTAATAAACCACGCAACTCCACTCACGTATATATACACTCACAGGCTGATGCCAGTAGTCTTAAAGAGACAGTACCGATTTAGCATGTGTTAAACACATCAATGTAAATACTTGTAAATAGTAAAAATTATGCATGTAAACAATAAAAATGCAACAAATATATATGCAGTATAATATTTGCAATTTCAAGACATTTATTTTTGGAATACACTGAATTTGAACATTTTTCAAAAGCTACAATATGACCAATATGATGTAAAACTAATGATAAAATATAATTTGTAAAATTTATATTTTCAAATTGTACATAGAAGGGTTGCCTAGAAGGTTAGAAGGTCCCTTTAAAATGAACAGCATTAGCCGAGAGAGACTTTCTTTCATATATAAGCAAAATTAACATAACCAAAATTTCCCATATGAATCGACAATGAATCGAATAAAAATCGGAATCAAATCGAGAGCATTTGAATCAGAATCGAATGGGGAAATCTGTATCAATACCCAGCACTTGTATAGTATCTATTTGAATTTGTGGTTGTTGATTGGTTGGTATGTATGTGAATAAATGTTGTATGTTTTTGCCATGTTGTACAAATTATTATGAATTGTCTTGAGACTGTGTTGTTTTTTCTTGTTGTGGCTGGTTAGGACAGAAAGTATGTAAAATGGAAGAAATCGCTTTAATTTGATTGTATTAATAAATATTTTTATTACCATTATATTTATGCAAAGTTTTTTTGTCATGTAAATGCTCACAAATATATTTTCATCTCTGTTTTGGGCTATGTCTAACTGTTAAGCCTAAAATGCTACATATTTTTCACTTGAGAATTAATGACTTTTACATAAAAACATTTTATTATTAAGTATTTAGGGGATGACATTTATTGGTAGACCAGACATTGAAAAAACAATAATCAGTTAAGTAGAAAACTGTAAATATAGGTAAAAGAAATATTGGTCAAACTAATAAATGGTTATCTTTAATTAGGACACGCCATTCATTGTGTGTAAACAGTTCATCACAATACATAAAAGAAGAACTAAAAGAGCTTAAAGCAAGTCTCTCTGTTCAGAGTTTTTTCAGGTTTGCACACAGATATAAGCCTACTGTGAGCTTGTTGTGGTGACGTGTGTTTCTGTGAGTGTTCTTAGGTGAGGTCTATCTCAAAGTGCTGGGCGGGGCGAGGGCTCACGCAAAACAAACAGGCAGAAAATCTATGGAATGTGTCCTGTCCAATCAGCTCCATAGAGAAGCCAGCCAAAGTCCTCTCTTAATAGCAAGGCATGAGAGCGGAAGATTGTGTCTAGTTTTGAATCTTTAAAGTTCCAGCAGCATTGAAAACAAAGCCTTGACTTTAGTTGTGTTTGTGGTTTGGGTTTGAAGCCAGCATTCAGAACACAAAAAGTCACCTTGGCAAAGGCATTACATATACCAGAGAGAGAAATTGAGGGGCGAGAGAAGCCAGAGGCTCTTTCTGTATTTAAAACAATGTGACGAGGAGGAGGGCGGGAGAGGGATAAAGGCAGCCGGATGCGGCAGTTCGGGAGAGAGAGAGCCACGCGCAGCTGCCATGTGTGCGTTTGTGTTTTGTCTTTATCCCTTCGGCTGATTAGCCCGAATGGGGGCCTCCACAAACACGTGTACTGTTTTCAGTTTGAAAATCTAGACTGTGTTGAAGGGATCTGGAATACCTGGTTGTTGAGAGAAAGGATTGAGGGATGAGAGCTTGGATAATAAATGGGTGTACATGAGAGGGAGAAAGAGAGAGGCTCATGTTAAATAAAGAGCCAAATGCTTACTAAAGTAATTGCAGTCAGAGACAGTCAGCTTAATAATTGTGAATCTTTTATTTATTAAGGCAGCTCAGTAGCGTATTTAGGCATGGGCGACATGTGCAGTTGCCCAGGGCAGCATCTTGCCACCCCCCCCCCCCCCGTGTTGAAGCGGGTTTAGCCCAAGGCACCATACAACCAGCACCAACAACTTTGGGGGCGTGTTGAAGCGAGTTTCGCACAGGGCGCCATACAAGCTAGAACCGCCACTGAGGCAGCTGGACAATTCAAAGACAGCTTGAAATCCAAATGGACTGTATTTACTTAAATAAATGTCCCTAAACTTATTTTTGCACAATTAATCAGTGCACATTATTTTACAGAAAATGTTTTCATAATCTATCTTTGAAATGTCTCTAAAATAACTTTTTATTTTTTCTGCTGATGTAACCAAGGTTGATCACGTGGGGAAAATATGTATCATGCCTCTCTTCATCAAATAGCACTGGCTGCCATTGGTTGCACGTGTTAAGTTTAAGGCATTGATGCTTACTTACAGAACAACAACTAGCTCTGCAACTCACTACTTCAGACTTATGTGCCCTCCAGAAACCTGCGTTCTGCAGGTGAACGGCGCCCCATGGTGCCATCTCGTAGAGGCACAAAATCACTGTCCTGGACCTTTACCTTGACTGTTCCCCGCTGGTGGAATGACCTGCCTAATTTCACCCCAGCGGCTGTCTTTAGCCTCTTTCATAAACAGCTAAAGACACATCTTTTTCATGAACACCTAACCCATTACGCACTATCTTCTTGTTCTTAAAAAAAAGAAAAAACTTTCCTTGCTATGTGTACTGCTCTAAGCAATGTGATACTTGTATTACAGAACTTATTATATTGTTGCCCCTTTTGTTAGATGATTCGCTTCTATTGTTCTCTTCAAGTACATTAATGAAATGAATAAAAAAATAGGAGCATACCGTGGCTACTTTAAACTGTAAAAACAAAACCAATGAACGATGTTAAAAAAGACTATTGCCTATTCCTTTTTAAGCAGAGGTAGGTTTTTCGGAACAAAAATCAGCATCTCTGCTTTTTCCCAATCAATGCGATTCCTTTTTTTGTCCATCACATGAGAGACTGCGCTAAACAGGCATTCGATGTCAGTGCCTGTGCTGGGCGCACTGAGGTATTTGCGTGCTGCATGAGCAGGCAAATGGGCCTGGCTGGATTTCCAGTATTCCAATGGACTGTCTTTTCGGGGAATTGTGGCTTCAGACAGGTGTGTGTGTACCTACGAAGTAGCAAAACATTTTTTGTAATTAAATTCTTTAGGCATTGAAGGCGCAGTAACCGGCACCCTTTTTTATTTAATTTTTTTTTTTTTTTTTGAGAAATCTTATTTGCTGGAAACATCTAATAATGAATTATAATTTAGTATGATTTTTAAAGGCTTATACCATGGCCTACCTGTGATAAGATTTCGGTGTTGATTTGCTCTTCCAAGAAGACATTCAAAATTTCTTCATACATGTCCAGCAGTGATTCTGTTTGGGTCTTCTTCTCTAGTGGATCCTCTGTGCTGGCATCTCTGCGCTGATCATCACTGCCCATCATTTCATCCATGACTTTAAGCAGCAGCTCGCGAGCACTCCTCTTCTTATCCTTGTCAAAATACTGGTCTTTGTATCAGGCATCAAGCATGGTTGCAACTAAATAAAGTGGTTCGCACTGCACACCATTGAAACGATCACTCACTGCTGACAGTAGGGTACTTTTGGCTGTATGCACGCCTGTCTGTGTCACTGCTCTTGCCAAGCAGCCAAGTCAGTGCCATAACAGTGGGAATCACATCAGCTGCAGAGGTTGCTGCAGAAATGATTTCTCTGGTCAGCTGCCCAAAGGGGGCAAGTAGTGTGATCATATTTTCAAGAATTCCCCATTTATTTGCTGTCAAAGATGCAGGAAGTTCAAATTCAGCGGCATATGCACCTGGTGCCCTCTTCTGCTCGACAAAGCTTTGCATCATGTAAAACATTGAATTCCACACATGCGAATTCTTGAAATGTTCTTCTTCATTAGGCCACAACATCCGCAATGCTGCTTTGCGATAGGACACCTTCATGCACTGCCAGCTGCAGTGGGTGTGCCATGCATGGTAAACTTGGAACACCAAACTCCTGCATCACTTTTGTCATGTTGCGTGCATTGTCTCGTAGCACTACATGCACCTTCTCTTTGGGGATTTTCCACTTCTCAATCATCCTTTCAAATGCGGACGCAATAGTTGCTGGTTTGTTAGAGCCCGTGCACTCTTGCGAGTGTAGAACCGCCTTTTTAAGGATGAAAAACTCACAGAAGTGACATCAGCGAGGAGCATCTCTATGTGGACATAGATGACACTATACAGTTCAAGGAAGGCCACATCTGAAAAGTAGCGACGGATAGGCATAGCATACTGTGGCTCTAAGTAGTAAATCAATCTGTGAAAGCCTACATCATCCACCACGCTAAAGGTTGATTATCAAGAGCAATCTTTTCAATTATTTTTTGGTTGAGAGCTTTGCCTTTGGGGGGTCACTGCTGATTTTTTTTTGCCTTTTCAAATGTCTGCGGAAGATGCTCCTGACGAGTTTTCTTTGGCACTGTTTTTTTCTTTTCGCTTCATAAATAGGTCATAATAATCGGGATGGTGATTCTTAAGATGTGTATTATTATTTGTGGCATTGAAGTGGATTGGGTCCTCCTCGCATGACTAATGCTTTGCAGTTATTGCAAATAGCAACTTTGCTATCAGTATATTTTCGTGGGAGTTTGGCACGAACCTCCACAGATGGCGTGTGCATCGCAACGCTTCTGATGCGGTTAATATTCACACGCTTTTCAGGAGCTGCTCTCAGTGCGGTAAAATTTAAATTGCTCTATTTTGCAGACAAGCCTGGTGTCACTGCAGAGCGCTGCAAGAGTTTTTCTCTGAAACTCACCTCCACCCCGGCTTCCACCTGTCTAGATCTGCTACTTGGGGATGTCTGTTTGTGCAGCAGCATGTTCATACATGCTTGATGCAGCATGTCTTGCATTTTGTCTAATTGTGCAGCAGCAGCAGCATGTCCACATGCTAACACAGTATGTCTGTGTTTGTTCTAGCAGTAGCAAGTCTCCGTATTTGCTCTGCAGCAGCATCTAGCAGATCTAGTCCACCAAGACCAATATCCTATCAATATGTCATACGCACATTAGCATGCTAAATCTTTCAGAGTCGACATGAGTGAACTAGCATTATGACTCTTTAAAATTAGCACTTTAATATTCATACACATGTAATTCATACTCATTTTTAAAACAAACCGGCATATTCATCTGAATTACAACATGTCTGAAAACTCGCAAATGCTTAGAATTGCCAATAAGTCAACCTCCATTGACCGCACTAGCATGCTCCGAGGGCTGAGCAAGTGCTTATTCATTAGAGTAGCAGTAAGTGATTTTGTGCTGCATTTAAAAAAAGATTGCCCCTCAATCTAAGCACTATCGGCCGATCGATGCATCCCTATACAGTTTTAAATCTGCCCAAATATAACATAAATATAATATCATTGTTTTGCGATTTCTAGAACAGATATTGTGCTATGGAAAAGTGCTATATTAGAGCTCACCTCTACTCTCTCAGTAATAACAAGTGGTAAAAAACACAAACAAAATGGAGACACGTTCCATTGTTTGATCAGTGGTTTCAGCTGGTTTATCTCACTGTCTTTCTCTGTTTCTATCTCTCTCACTCGCCTTTCCTCAATCAGTATCTTGCTCTCTCCTCACTGTGGTAGGAATGTTGACTGTTGTGGTCAGATACTGGCAGGAGTGCTTAAGTCAGGCTTGCAAAGTCTGATAGAGTGAGGACTGATGTCTCACCACACTTTATTTTTTCCAAGAAGCCTAGTAATAATCTCAGTAAAGATATCTTGCAATTAATTGTTTAGTTTTTCATGACAATTTTCCACCATCTCTCTAACTCTTAGAATTAAATAGGCTGTTTTGCTACTTTACCCTTAAGACTTCTACACCAATGAGCCAAAACATTATGACCACCTGCCTAATATGCTGTTGGTCTTCCGTGTGCCGCCAAAACAGTGTCAACCAGGGGTCTTGTAGAGGTGGACTCTACAAGACCCCTGAAGGTATCCTGTGGTATCTGGCACCAAGACATTAGCAGCAGATCCTTCAAGTCCTGTAAGTTGCGAGGTGGAGCCGCTGTGGATCAGACTTGTTGGTCCAGCACATCCCACAGATGCTCAATCGGATTGAGATCTGGGGAATTTGGAAGCCAGGGTAACACCTTGAACTCTTCATCAAGTTCCTCAAACCATTCCCAAACAATGTGTGCAGTGTGGCAGGGCGCATTATCCTGCTGAAAGAGTCCACCACGATCAGTGAATACCATTGACATGAAGGGGTGTACCTGGTCTGCAACGATGCTTAGGTAGGTGGCATGTGTCAAACTGACATCCACATGAATGGCCAGACCCAGGGTTTCCCAGCAGAACATTGCCCAGAGAATCACATTCCCTCCACCGGCTTGTCATCTTCCCACAATGCATTCTGGTGCCAACAATTCCCCAGGTAAACAGCGCACACGTACACGGCTGTCCACGTGATGTAAAAGAAAACGGGACTCATCAGACCCGGTGACCTTCTTCCACTGCTCCAATGTCCAGTTATGACACTCACATGCCCATTGTAGGCACTTTCGACGGTGGACAGGGGTCATCATTGGCACTCTGACCGGTCTGCTGCTACGCAGCCCCATACACAGCAGGGTGTGATGCACTGTGTTGTGACAGATTCCACCATAACCATCATTAAAATTTTCTGTGACTTGTGTCACAGTAGACCTTCTGTTGGTTTGGACCAGACAGGATAGCCTTTGTTGCCCTAGCGCATTGATGAGTCTCAGTTTGTGGTTTGTCCCTCCTCAGACCACTGTTGGTAGGCATTCACCACTGCTGACCGGGAGCACCCAACAAGCATTGCTGTTTCAGAGATGCTCTGACCCAGTCATCTGGCCCTTGTCAAAGTCACTCAGGTCTTTACTCCTGCCCATTTCTCCTGCATTCAACATGTTGACTATGAGAACTGATTGTTCGTTTACCATCTGATCTACCCAGACCTTGATATGTGGCCTTGTTAGGAGATGATCAGCGTTATTTGCGTCACCTGTGGGTGGTCATAATGTTTTGGCTCATCAGTGTATATGTAAATGACCTCTGTTATGATTGGCTAACCCCTTTGCAGATGAAATGAGTAATGAGTTTGCTGACTGGTCCAATGCACTTTGCACTGCATCATCTTTCAAAAAACCCTCTGCATTAAATTGTGATGGATTCACAAAATGCTGACATGAATGGCTCAAACTTTTAAGATCAGACTGAAATATTTAGTGACCTTGTTGGAAGCCACTCATTTCTAATGTTGGAATTCTTCATATGGATTCTGTTATTATTATTATATACAAACTAGAATAATAGTATCTTCTAGTGTTTAGGAAAAATAGTATCTTACAATGACTGTGTGGGCTAACATGTAAATTGTGGCGGTCATGTTAATGTTTTCATGGCTGTAACATCACAACCACAAAGATTTCGGAATGATTTTTGAACATTTTTGCAACTGTGTTTCATTTAGTAGTGTTTTTGAACTGGGTAAGAAGTGTTGCATTCTTAAAGTTGCTGCATGTTTTCATAGGACATACAACTCTATTTTAAAAGATATGGCCCCTTCAAGGTCACGTGTGGAATCCTTTTGAGATCATAATACCAATTGTAGTGTGCTGTGGTATGTCAAACATTTAAAAACATCAAATTGTATGCATTTTGAGGGCTTGGTCCTGTTAGTAGCCCATCCAGACAGTTTCTGTGTGTCCATGCTGTATGTTTTGTACAGAGTTCTCTTGAGGTTAGCACAACCCTTTCCAAGTTAAATCCATAAAATTAGTATTTGTAGCCATATATCAAAGAGAGAGTTATGGAAGCAAACAGCCCACCTGTTCTGTCAGAGCCCCTCCAGCTGTTCTACATCTCAGACAGAGGTCCCTGGCTGAGCCAGAGAAAATTAGTTCTGCTGCATGTTTCTATGAGGGGAACCCAGAATACTGGAGAACATGCCTAATGGGCCTGAGGCCAAACTGTAGGGTCATGCAGTGTACAGGAGGACAGGCTCCTCACCTCCACTGCCCTCCTCTTTCTCTCTTAGGAGCAACTGCTGCAGTTGAGGAAACAGCCCGCAAGCTGAATGCATGATGGGAAATTGATCTGCTTAGATATTCATCCCCAGGTCTTTGCCATATAGGGCCTATCTGTCTCACAGATCTGAAAGCTCAAGGCACAGGCTGAGAGAGAGGTGTGTTCGTACAGCTCCCATAGATGTTGGTCCCTCCAGCGTGTAGAGAGTCCTGAAGGGACTTTTTTTTCTTCCCAATTTGGTATGCCCCATTCCCAATGTGCTCTAGTTCCTCGTGGTGGCTTAGTAACTCGCCTCAATCCGGGTAGCGGAGGATGAATCTCAGTTGCCTCCATGTCTGAGACAGTCAATCTGCACATCTTATCACGTGACTTGTTGAGCGTGTTACAGCAGAGACCTAGTGCATGTGGAGGCTCACGCTATTCATCCACGCACAACTCACCACACGCCCCACCAAGAGTGAGAACCACATTATTGGGACCACAAGGAGGCTAACCCAACGTGACTCTACCCAACCTAGCAACCGGGTCAATTGGTTGCTTAGGAAGCCTGACTGGATTCACTCAGCGTGCCCTGGATTCGAACTTGCGACTCCAGGTGTGGTAGTCAGCGTCTTTACTTGCTGAGCTACCCAGGTTTTTGAAAAATCAGGGCCTGTTGCATTAACTACGCTTTTCTTACCTCATTGAAAAGACCTGTATAGCTAGTCACCAATATGTTAGTTCTGTTCCAAAACCTACACAGATTTTTGCTGCTTGTTAAATTTACTTAAAGGTGCACTCTTGTAATTTTGCAATATATGTAGGAAATCATGACTCCAGTCATATCAGTAACCTTATAAAAGCTGTTTTATTCTACAAGGAGAGGGTCCACACTAGGGCTGCAACTAACGATTATTTTGATAATCGATTAATCTAACGATTATTAGAACAATTATTCGACTATTATTGCAACGATTAAACATTGGCTCTTAACCGATTATTCAGCTTGTGTCCCGACATAAAAGGTTGTATTATACGTGCTTACTAACAATAAAGAGGACAAAATCATCTTTTAAAAATACCTCTAAATGACGTTCACTGAATTAAAGGGAAATACTTTTTATTAAGTTTAATTCAGTAAAGAAATTCACTGCAAAAATTAATATTGTCATCAAGTGTTTTCATCTTGTTTTCCATTTAAAATTGTCTAAAAATCCTTAAAACAAGATACATTTCAAACTCATGTATACATAGGATGCATTTGAATGAGGTTTTTACCCCGTTTTAAAGTGGTTATTTTTGCCGGTGTTAGCATGTTCAACTCGCACAGCTCATTCAGAGAAATCCCCAAAATACTGGATTATTGTATTAGATGAATCCATATCTAATATCTTCTGCTATATACAGATTATCTAAATGTTGTTTCTTCTTTTTAGATCTTGCACTGTTAATATCTTGCAGTAAAATTTTTATCTCGTCATATTTTCATCAACAGTGTGCTTAATTATCATCATGATGCACCTTTTTGTATCATCTTCATTACCCTTTGTCAACGAACGTTTTCGTCAGTGACTTCGTTGACGAGATTAACACTGCTGTGGCTACATTTTTTTATATAATGTAATGTGGTTTATAACATGTCAAGGCAGTTTTGAAGTGAAATGTCCACTGAGAGGCGCTAAAAGTGATTGAACTGTTCTCCAAAACAGATAAGGTTAATACGGTTAATGCTCTGAGTTTTAAATCAACAAAACCAACTTCCCTTAACTCTAAACCTAAACCTAACCGATAGTCTCATAAAAGCAAATTTCAGATAAAAAACAGATTATGTTTTTAAGGTTAATGCTTTATCAAGTTTTCAATCAACAAACGGACCTCCCTACCCTAAACATTAAACCTAAACCTAAACGATAGAGTCTTGTAAGCAAATGTGACATTAAAAGCGTGATTTCTGAAGCAACCGCATCGTTATGTGCTGCTTCTATGACACTTGCATGCTGTTCAGGACTCTTGCTGTCCTAATGTCCTTTACATACAGTGCAATTTTACTGCAATTGAACAAGCTTGTAAATGTAGTTGATTTGTAGTTGAGATGTAATGCAAATGTTAAAATGTAGTCTTCTACTATAGTAAAAGTGGTTAGATATCATTAGATAGCTTTTGTAAGGAACAGGGTGCTAAGTTAGTGTTAATGAACTGATAATCTGCCGTTTGCTTGTGATTTACATTAAAGGGAATAAAAGGCATTGCTGTTGTAGCGCATCTAGTGTTTATTTTATCAGAAAACTACCACGATACCTACAACGAGCCACATAAATATTTTTCTGAAAAAATGTACTAGACAGGAACATGGATTTATAAGACCAGGTTGGAAGTACCGGCACTTTTGACATCCCAAGAATAATATAGATAGGCTACATGTAGTTTTGCACATCCCATGTCAGTCTGTTTTCCCATGTCTGTGGCATGTGTCAGGAGGTGGTAGTCAGTAGGGGTGTAACGGTTCTCGGTAAAAAAACTAACCATTCGGTTCGCCACCCATGGTTTGGTATACCTCAAGTTCAATGACAGATCTGAAGCACAAGGTTTGGAGAAGAAAACAAAGCATCAAAAAGACAAGAGCAGTTCCAACCTCCGCTAATACCCCTGAATGGATCTGTAAATGGATACACTCCGCCTGTTTTTCACATGGGTCAACTTGATGACATCACAGTTCTGCACGTGTTGTGTGTAGTTGAAAATGGCAAGCGGAGAAAATGAGCCGCTGATAGAGAAGCTCCTGCGTTAATCAAGTCACCTGTTTGGGAACATTTTCTTTTTGCAGTCAATTACAACAGCGATGGTCAAAAAATGTTTACAAAACAGGCACTGTTTGCAGACATCGCTCGACATGAGTGTTGCATTCTTGTAATACTTCAATATAATTAATCATTTACGCCGACATCACCCAGTGTTTACCAAATAGAATACTCTTACTTTGGATTTGGCAGTAATATATTTTTTTCTTGAACATAGCAAATAGAGAACCGTACCGAAACCGTGACCCTAAAACCATGATACAAACCGAACCGTGAGAATTTTGAACCATTACACCTCTAGTAGTCAGTGTTGTTCAGGGATACAGGAAGTGACAGATTGTAATAGGTCTGCTAAGGGTTACTTCTCACTCACTGATCTTTGTCTTGCCACTGTATGTGTGTGTGCTTATGTGATCTGTCCTCTTTGTGTATATTTCAGCTGATAAGCGTGAAAAGAGCCTGTTGGGCTAGCAGAAATGTTCACAGTATGTGCGCGCGTGTGCGTATGTGTGTGCATGTGAGTGTTCTTCAGAGTATTGCATCCTCTGCAGCTCTGTGGAATTGTTTATTGATCAGGTTTACGCTTGCAGTCATCTTACTTTCCCATTGGAACAAATTACACATCACTCTTACTTTTAATGGTTACTGCAAGTCCTATACTAGTCAGGGAAAAAAATCTAAACATTTACTAGAGATTTTACATTTCACCACAACAATGCAATGTTGTGGGTGGTTGCCAGGGTGTTGCTAGGGTTTTCTTAATTGTTACTAGAGCACTGCTAGGTGCTCGCTAGGGCATTCTGGGTGGTTACCAAGGCATTGGTATGTGGTTGGGAAGGTGTTTTGAGTGGTGTTTTGTTTTTGCATATGCAACAGAGCATTCAAGTACCCCCAAGTAAGATATTCTGGTGTCTAGATATTGATGATATCTCTAGAAGATTTTAGAAGGAGTTTGTTTAAATCCCAAACCTTATGGCCCTCACAGTTGACATCTTCACACAAATACAAACACATAAATGAGGGAGCAGGTTTAACAGCCCTGACCTTTGACTTTTATACAGGGTCAGCATGTAGCCTACGGCCCTCAGGAGCCCCAAGAAACCCTTAGACAAGCTATCTGACTCAGTCTGTCACTGTCTTATGGATTCAGTCACTCATTCTGCCACCTTATTTGCTCACTGACTCGCCCATAACTCTTTATTTTTTGTGTTATTTTAAGAATTCTGATTTCCTCTGGGCCTGTGCTTGTTTATTGAGAGAGGTTTTGGCTTTGCCTTTTACCAGTCCACAGCCTGCTTAAGTAGAATAACAGACTCAACCCAGCTACCTCAGCAAAATATTATTCAAATGTATTTTTGTAAAGAATATCCTGTCAGTTTGAGGTGCAGAGCTTGGTGAGAAATGCTATTTTAACAAGTTGAAGCTTGAAGTTTGACTCAAGCTCCTCTTGTTTCAATGACAATGTTCCATTTTATTCTCATAGTGCCTCTTAAAAATGCTTATTAGTGGTGGGTGAGATATAGAATATTCACTATATATTTTTTGTACTATTTTTGCTGGTGGAATAAAATTAAGCAAGATTTTTCATTCGGTCATCAAGTTTCCTATAGACTGTATTATTCGACTAGTTTCACAATCCTTTCCTGTCTGGCGACGAAAAAGAGAGCATTAAGAAGACAGTGATGTTTTTACTATTTAAACTGAGGGAAAAAAATTAGCATTAAAGTTGTTGAGTTCTGTTAGCCTAATTTCCGTGAATCAGTTCAAACTGTCCATTTCACTGAATAGATTCAAAACTATTATTTAGGGATGCACCGAAACCACTTTTTCTCTTTTGATCCGATTCCGATATCGGAAATCTCAGTATCAGCCGATACCGATCCGATTCCAGTATTGTTTTTTTGCATAATCAGTATAAAATATCTTTACATTATTGTGTGGAACTAATTAGGAGTAATCTTTAATATGTAAAGAAACACAAACCTCTAACTACACATTATTTCGATATAAATGTATAGCTTATTAAGAAAAACTTAATTATTAACTAGTATACTGAATAATGTAGCAGCAAAATTAACAGTAATTCCAGTATAAGTCATCAGTAGAAAAGAAGCCGTTTTTATTTATTTTTTTGCAAATTTTTTCAACTTGTATCTGGACTTTAAAGGATTCAGATCTCTTTTTTGTTCAATTTAGTTGTAAGATATCAGCTCACTTTTCATTCACACAGTTATTTTTTGGAACCCATTCAACTTAAATATTATTATCATTTGTAAACAAATGATAATAATAATATATTATAATAGTAATATATAGTAATATATCTCACTCGTGCACCTTTAACTTTAAAACCATCTGGCTTTTATTTTGACATTCTGAACTCTCCAGGAAGTCCTGTATGTGTCTGTATGTAGGAAAGTTCACAGTAGTTTAATTCGCTTCTTATTCAAATTCTGGTAAAATGCACCTCCGGTGCCATTCTAATTAAATGCATATTATAAGTGAACCGAACTTTTGAGCATCTACATCGAAGATGTTGTTCGTGAGTGAACGGAGAAGCGCCATTCACTGACGCGCTGGCGCTGCACATGCATTTTATTTATTTACTTATAAAACACAGCCTTTTGTGATTCACAGAGCACACGTTTTCAAGTGGTTTTGAATAAAATGCACGAGTCATATGAACTACTTTAATTGTGTTTTTATGGTTCTTTTATGTCATTTTTGGAGCTTGACAGTAACGAACATGACACACACAGTATCAGATTTGGATCGGGCTCGTCGGACCGATACCCGATCCGTTCAAAAACGTCAGTATCGGAGCCGATACCGATCCAGGTATCAGATCAGTGCATCCCTGCTATTATTCAACAATTTATCTGTTTCATCGCTCAAAAATGTTCACAGAAGTCACCACATGGCATTTTTCATATATTGAAATGTTTTAGTTAAATATATGTGGTAAATATTGCTGTTTATTAAATTGTATTGTTAGATATTTAGATGTTTAAATATGAATCTTCCTTGTGTTCATTTAGTGACAGTATGGAAAACATGCCTTAAAAAAAAAAAATGCTTTTAAGTAGTGATGCACAATATATCGGCGGCCATATTGGTATCAGCCGATAAATATGAATTTTTAAAGTTAGCGGTTATCAGTCCAATAAGAAAATTAGGCCGATATATGAAAGCCAATAAATTATGGCTTTTTCAGGCACACGTTACTCACCATATGGGTTTTGATTGGTGCCTTCTGCATGACGTGACACGTCAGCATGCAGCAAACTTTGCTTTAGAAGATCATACTGGATCAGAGTAAACACTCCATTTTACTTATCCATGTAACACATGCATTTTGTTTTTGTATTTTAAAGCATATTCTCATGCAGTGATTTTGAGACTTGTTTGCAATCTTATTGTGGTCTTTTGACAGGTGTGAATTAAGTGTACTTTATTAATAAAAGTAGCACACTCATCAAATTAAACTAAATTGCAGAGTCAATAGACTTTTTTAAATAAAAGAAAGTTGGCCAGAGGGATGTACGTAAATTTCCTTTATTTAACTGGTTCAAAGTTGGCTACATTTGGTAAATGATTATGGGAAAAGAAATATTTAGATGTTTCCTTGCAGGTTTCTTGTTTTCTGCATTTGAAGTTATTTTAAAATAAAAGCCACTTTACATGTTTAATTTCATTTGAAGTGCTCTGGACATGGCTTTATAAGCTGTGCCTTTTGTTTATGTGATCAGGCACACAGAATGTTGATTTTTATCTAGATTTAGATTTATCTGCAAATATATCAGCTATCGGCCTCCAAATATAACGAATTATCGGTTATCGTATCGGCCCAAATTTCCATATCGGTGCATCCCTACTTTTAAGGTATTTCAGAGCAAATATATAAATATTGAAATAAATAAATCATCAAATGGCTGAAAAATAATGAGATTTTTTTTAAGCTATATCGTCCTGCACTAATTCTTATTTTGACAAAACCAAAGATTGATTCGGTTAATTCTATGGAAGTAGTGCTTACAAATATTAGTCGACCGATATATCGCCAAGGCAGATAAATCGGCCGATATCAATAAAACTTATATTATATACCATCTGCAAATAAGCGCATATCTTATTTAAACAGATGTAATAAACCTCACAAAACTCGAGCAAATCCAGCTTCCTCATATTTCTTCCTCTAAAGCACGTATTCTATCAGCTTCCCCTCAGCAGTTCCCTGTAACTTTGAACTTTTTTGTCTAATGATAAAAAGGCAGATATCATACTTGTATCATATTCCGCATGCAAATATGTGGATACCACGTTTAAACCGATGTAATTGACAAACCTCATGAAAATCCAGCCTTTTCTTCCTGTCGAGCGCTCAACTGATATCTTCCTCTGAGGCACGTGTTCTGTCAGTCTGGATCAAAACTCTGCTCCTCCAATTTAGGAATGTTACATGTTGGTCAGTCTGTGACAATCCAAGCAATCTGGTGTAAGCTATTTGCTGCTTGCTGGTTCTGCACGAGCGCATGAGACCAACTTCAAAGTAAAAATGCTTCAGGTGTGCTATAAGTAAAAGTCTTATTCACTATGTACTGTATATACAATTAGTTTGATTCTGTCTTTTGTGAGAAAATGCGATTGCTAATGCGCACATGCCATCCGTGGTTGCTGGTCTACTGTGTGTACTGTTATTTCCTTCTTTCTAATACATTAACAATTTTTTTTTTTTTTAGTGTTAAATAAGAGTTTATTCTTTTTTATTTTTTTTTGCAATGTTTTTTTTTAATTATTATTTTATATTAATTATTATAATTATTCTAATAAATATATTCTAATTATTTGTTATGTTATTTACTATATTGGTAGACCACTAGTTACAAACCTATAATTCCCATAATACTGTTGTCTGGAAGAGAAACCATAATACATCTTCACACAACTACTAATTGTAACCAAGCTTATAAGAGGCAATGGTGAGTGTTTGATGACAACATAAAGATACAATTCCTCATCATTTGGAAAAATCATTTGTAATGTGGTGCCATTAGCCTCTTACAGTCTCTGATTGTGTTACTGAGAGCATTGGACAATGTGGAACCCCTATTAGATTCCATCTTGCCACTATCCGCTGTTAAAGCAATTAAATTGTAGTGCAATCCTCGGTTTGCTTTCAACACTGGCTTTAGCTGGAATGCTCGGAACTGGAAAAAGCCCTTAAGGTTTCCAGTAATTGAAGAGCAACAGAAAGTTTGCTGTTTTATAGTATTTTATAGTAAAGATAAAAAATTTTGTGCATACATCGCAGAAATAAAACTCTGTTCCTCAGCCAGAAACACCTCAGTGTGTTGGAATGCCTGTGTGATGGGAGGTAAACCTGAATGCATGGATAAGCAAGCCATGTTCAGATTCATGCTCTCTGGTTTTGGCATTGAGGCTGATTAGTTAACATATAGTATTTCTTTTTTTTTATTTGAAGCATGTTTTCACTTGGTGTGTTTGTTGATATGTAGATCTGAACATTTAGATGAGTGTATTGCATAGTTGGCTGGATTTAGGGCTGGCAGAGAAGTTGCTTGAATTGACAGGACCACATTATTTTTACACATCGGAAATCAAATCATTATAATGCACAGTAGAAAATATGTGCAACTCTTTAGTTCTTTTGAAACCTGGCAAATAAACTAGAGGTCTACCAATAGTGGATTTTGCAGATATGATAACTAAGAATCAGAATCAGAATCAGAATGAGCTTTATTGTCAAGTATGCTTACACATACAAGGAATTTGTCTTGGTGACAGGAGCTTCCAGTGTACAACAATACAAAACAATACAAAAACAGCAGCAAGACATAGATAATAATAAAAAATAAAAAAATAGTTATACACATATGTACATACAGACACACACATACATACACACATACACATACGTAGTGCAATCTAATACAAATCTGTTATCTGTTATGTACAGTGCAAATACAAATCTGTTATGTACAGGGCAGATGTTTTTTGTTTTTTGTTCCCAGAGGAATGAAATGGCAGAAGAGGTTGGATGTGTTGGATAAATATAAAAAAAAGACTAAACTGTGTATTGCACTTAGTTATTGCTCAATGGGGCAATTTAACTGTTCATGAGATGGATAGCCTGAGGGAAAAAACTGTTCCTGTGCCTGACGGTTCTGGTGCTCACAGCTCTGAAGCGTCGGCCAGAAGGCAACAGTTCAAAAAGATAGTGGGCAGAGTGAGTGGGGTCCAGAGTGATTTTTCCAGCCTTTTTCCTCACTCTGAAAGTGTATAGTTCTTGAAGGGGGGGCAGGGGGCAACCAATAATCCTCTCAGCAGTCCGAATTGTCATTTGTAGTTTTCTGATGTCTGATTTCATAGCTGAAACAAACCAGAGAGTTATTGAAGTGCAGAGGACAGACTCAATGACCGCTGAGTAGAACTGTATCAGCAGCGCCTGTGGCAGGTTGAAACCTCTGCTGGGCCTTTTTCACAATGGAGTCAATGTGGGTCTCCCACTTCAGGTCCTGTGAGATGGTAGTGCCCAGGAACCTGAATGACTCCACTGCTGCCACAGTGCAGTTTAGAATGGTGAGGGGGTTCAAAGTTGGGGTGTTCCTCCTAAAGTCCACAATCATCTCCACCGTTTTGAGCATGTTCGGCTCAAGGTTGTTTTGACTGCACCAGACAGCCAGCTGTTCAACCTCCCTTCTGTATGCAGACTCATCGTCATCTCGGATGAAGCCGATGACAGTGGTGTCGTCTGCAAACTTCAGGAGCTTGACAGAGGGGTCCTTGGCGATGCAGTCATTGGTGTTGAGGGAGAAGAGTAGTAGGGAGAGCACACATCCCTGGGGGGCACCAGTGCTGATTGTACAGGTGCTGGAAGTGAGTTTCCCCTGTCTCACAAGCTGCTGCCTGTCCGTCAGAAAGCTGGTAATTCACTGACAGATAGACATGGGAACAGAGAGTTGGTGTAATTTATTCTGGAGTATAGCTGGGATAATGGTGTTGAAAGCCGAGCTGAAGTCCACAAAAAGGATCCTTGCATATGTCACTGGTCTGTCCAGATGTTGCAGGATATGATGCAATCCCATGTTGACTGCATCATCCACAGACCTGTTTGCTCGATAAGCAAATTGAAGGGGATCTAGAAAGGGTCCAGTGATGTTCTTCAGGTGGGCCAACACCAGTCTTTCAAATGATTTCATGACCACAGATGTCAGGGCAACAGGTCTGTAGTCATTTAGTCCTGTGATTTTTGGTTTCTTTGGGACAGGAATAATGATTAAGCATTTGAAGCAGCATGGGACTTCACACTGCTCCAGTGATCTATTGAAGATCTGTGTGAAGATGGGGGCCAGCTGGTTAGCACAGGATCGAAGACACGCTGGTGAGACGCCATCTGGGCCTGAAGATTTCCTCGTCTTTTGTTTCCGAAAGATGCGGCTCACATCATCTTCACAGATCTTAAGTGCAGGTTGAGAAGCAGGAGGGGGGAGGAGGGGGGTTGCAGGAGGTGTTGGTGTTTTTGTGAAGTGAAGGTCAGAGTGGGTGTGAGGTGTGAGATTGGGCCTTTCAAATCTGCAGTAGAACACATTCAGGTCGTCAGCCAGTTGTTGGTCCACCACAGCGTTGGGGGTAGGAGTCCTGTAATTTGTGAGTTGTTTCATGCCACTCCACACTGATGCAGGGTCGTTAGCTGAAAACTTGTTTTTCAGCTTCTGAGTATCTTCTTTTAGCCACTCTGATTTCCTTGTTCAATGTGTTCCTGGCCTGATTGTACAAGACTTTATCCCCACCCCTGTAAGCATCCTCTTTGGCCTGACGAAGCTGCCTGAGCTCTGCTGTAAACCACGGTTTGTCGTTGTTGAACTTTAAATAAGTCCTAGTAGGAATGCACATATCCTCATAGAAACAGATATATGATGTAACAGTATCTGTGAGCTCGTCCAGGTCTGTGGCTGCAGCCTCAAAAACACTTCAATCCGTGCAATCGAAGCAGGCTTGTAGTTCCTGCTCTGCTTCATTGGTCCATCTCTTTACAGTCCTTACTACTGGCTTGGTTGATTTTAATTTCTGCCTGTAGGTTGAAAGAAGATGAACCAGACAGTGAACAGAGAGTCCCAAAGCTGCTCTAGGAACAGAGCGAGATGCATCCTTTATTGTTATATGTAGCAATGATCCAGTATGTTCCTGTCTCTGGTTGGGCATGTAATGTGCTGTTTGTATTTGGGCAGTTCATGTGTGAGATTTGCTTTGTTAAAATGCCCAAGAATAATAATAACTGAGTCCAGGTATTGTTGCTCTGTGTCTGTGATTTGATCAGCCAGCTGTTGCAGTGGCGCATTCAAACACGCGTTTGGCGTGATATACACACTCACCAGAATAAACGAGGAAAACTCCTGCGGCGAGTAGAAAGGCTTACAGTTAAGAAAGAGCGCTTCCAAATTAGGACAGCACATCCTCTTTAACGTTGTTACATCTGTACATCAACTTTCATTGATGTAAAAGCATGTTCCACCGCCTCTCGTTTTCCCCATTAACTCCGCGATGCGATCCGCTCTGAACAGCTGGAAGCCCGGCAGATATAACGCGCTGTCCGGAATGGCTTCACTCAGCCAGGTTTCTGTGAATCACAAGGCAGCAGAGGTTGAAAAGTCCTTGTTTGTGCGGGTGAGGAGAAGTAGTTTGTCCGTTTTGTTAGGAAGAGAGCAGAGATTCGCAAGATGAATGCTCGACAGCGTTGTTCGAAAGCCCCGCTAATGGAGTTTGACCAGCACACCAGCTTGACTTCCTTGCCTGCGTCTCCTGAACAACAAAGCCACGCCTCCAACTAAAATGTCTAGCAAAATGTCTGAATATACAAAAACCGGGAAAAGACTGTCTGGTATAAGTTGTTGAATTTTCAGCAGTTCGTCTCTGGTAAAACTGACTGGAAAAAGATTACTAAACACAGAACAAACTAACAAAAACAACAAAACAATAGGAGCGCTCCACACGAGGCGGCCATCCGCAGCGCCATCATGATGCAAGGTGGTTGAAAAATACGATAAGCGCTTAATCGACCAAAAGTTTTTTTTTTTTTTTTATCGATTTATAGAATGATCAAAGAGTTCTTAGTCTTTCCTTATTAGGGCACAGGCAGTACATTAAGGCTACAAGAGTCCAAAATGAATAAAATCCCAAAAGCAGTTCATTGTGGAACTAAAATTGTAATAGTAACCATAAAATTAAGATTGTGTGCATAACGTGGGACTTGGCTCCATCATATATATATATATATATATATATATATATATATATATATATATATATATATATATATACATCAAGTTACAGCCCAACACAATACCAAACGTTACCTGCATTTAATGTAGTCTGGGTCGTATTTTCTTTTACCTTGCGTAGTTGTCTATTGTTTTGGAGGATGAGGCCATGTCACACAATTTGGTTTGATTCTACCCAAAGAATTTGCACAAAAATACTATTGAGTTTAATTGGACTCATGGCTGTTGAGTCAACAACAAAAGATATGGAAAGTGTTTTCTACTCCCTTTTAAAAGTAAAGTTAAGAATATTTATATTGCTATCCTAACTATAGATGATTATATGGTTAGTTGCATTTTATTTTAATTTAGCATTGCTTTTTTTCCCCACTGGTCTGCGACCCTATGAGAATAGACCAGGTTGCAACCCAACTGTTGAGAACAGCAGTCTGCTTTCAATATTGATCTCATTAATTACTGATTATTATGATCATTTAAAAATCAAAAAATGTCCGATATGACATGGTCCCTGAAATATAGTAAAGATACAGTACGTAGAGAACCATAAAGAGAGAGATAGAAACAGAGAGAGATAACAAGAGGGTGTGCAAGGCAGGTTTTCAGAGATTGAGAGATTGATGGAAAAAGGCACAATGAGTAAAGAAGGATTACCTGAGTCCAGTTGTTGCTGGTGGGCTTCGCTCCAGGTTTAGCTGGCAGAGTCTATACACACGGATGTACACACAAACACACACACTGCTAGCATTCCCCTCCTCATGAATAAATCAGAGTCTGTCAGCCTGCAACAGCCTTTCAAATACATGCTCATTAAATGCCTGTACAAAGTTCACTCAAGTTTGGAAAGGAATGCTAAATAAGGAGATTTTAAAAACATGTACATGTTATGAAATGTTAGTTTGTGCATGAACTGTGTTAAAGGTGAAGTGTGTATATTTTTCGATGTTAAAATACTTTCTTATATTGCAGCTTAATGTGGATTGAAAATTAATAGAAACCCATTCGTAGGTTTATTTCACTTACAAGTGTGAACTACTGTATGCGGATCTATGGCACTGTCAAAACATTTCTATATGTTTAAAGGGCCCATCCAGCCAGACACAGCAACATTGGCTCAACCAATGGCGTAAATATGGGGCGAGGTTATCTGTTAGCAGACCAGTGGTAGACAGGGGGAGTGTTCGAGAAGCTTACAATGAAAAATTTGTTGACGGTTGTAGCACAGAAATTACATCTTGCCTTTAGACTTCAAGGTCCTGACAACATTCATTACAATTCATGTGTTAAAGGAGACCCAGACAGAACACTGAAGCCCCTCAGCCATTCACCTGCGCTTCTCTATTCTTTTCACACACTCACACATACTTTTTTTCAGTGTTCCCTGTGAAGTCAGCATAGAGGTATCCATTTACATTTTCACATTACCCATGATCAGCTTAGCCCTTGAGAACCATGACTCTTTGTGTAGTATGGAGACCTGTAAAGCTTTTAACATAGTGTCATCGCCTCCCCTCTCTTGGTTAGTCCAGGTTAAGGCTGTGAGTGGTAAAACAGTGGCAACAGCAATAGGATGAAAGACCAATGTTCAAAAAAGGTCCTTAAATGTATTATTTTTTTTGATTAACACTATTTATTGATTCACACACTCAAAATAGAAAAGCAAAACATATATTCACAGAATCAACTATAACCCCCATTATTCCCTTTCCGCCTCCCAATCCCCAACCCCACCCTGACCCTCAACAAATATCCCTGTGGTCTGAGTTACACAAAAAAAAAAAAAAAAAAAAATATATATATATGATATATAAAAATAATCACACACATTTAAAATTGCACATCTCTCTCCACTGCCCCTCCGCAAGAGCCCTCCAAAAAGGCCAAATAACAGCCCCATTTTTTTTTTTAAATGAATCTAAGTTGCCTAGCCTTCTACATGAAATCTCCTCGAATGCCGCTACCCTGCCAATTTCTGTGCACCACTCTTGAAATGAGGGCACTCCTGCCGACTTCCATACCCTAAGAATGATCTATCTGCCGATCATAACATTGGCTAGGACCCAATGTTTTATGCATTTATCCCCTATATTAATGACTGGCCCTAAAATACAGAGTCTGGTGCAAAATGAAATTTGAGTGCCCAATATTTCACACATAAAACCCTGAACCCTCAACCAAAATTCTTGGATCTTAACACACCACCAAAAAACATGGGTTGTGTCCCCATCTTCTGATTGGCATCACCAGCAGGTGGGTGTGTCTTTAAGACCAAGCCTATAGAATCTAGAGGGGGTCCAATAGAATCAATATAAAATCTTAAATTGCATAAGGCGCACCCTTGCAACTCTAGATGCAGACTTGACGTTTTTTAGAATCCTAGCCCACACTCCCTCCTCTAATACCAAGTTGAAATCTTTCTCCCATAATCTTATAATGGAAGTCAAAGCTCCATCCCCCAGACTCTGAATTAGCAGGGAGTAATACACTGATGCCTCATGACCTTTTCCAAAAGCAGTAATCACCACTCCCAGAGTGTCTGCCGCTTTAGGGGGGTGTATGCTACTCCCAAAAATAGTACTCTTAAATGTATTATTAATAATAGTTGCAATAAACAATTCTTCCACTAAGTAGTATAGTTCATTATTTGCCAAACACAAGGCTGTTTACAGTTTCCAAGTAACAGATGCAACATGGCGTTTTAATATGGAATTCAACAGATATGCAATCACCAAATTCGAATACGACTCATCCAATCAGTTTTTATTCTATGTGGCAACCCTCTATAATGCAAGTAAATAACTCGCATGCTCACCAGAGTTACTTTCACTGCATGTTGAGAGTAAAAGTTTGGTTAACTTGTTCTGTGTGTCCACGAGATCCACGGATCCATATGTCATTGAAAAAATTCTCTTTTATATCCTTTCTGTTTTTTTACAGTAAGTTCTTGATTAAAAACAACAAAAAAAGAAACATTTAATTCTAATCAAACATGGATGTGCAAAAGAAATCATGCATGTCTTATCCCGTTATATGAGATTACTGGCTGATGCTGCTAGTCTTAATGAGACAGTACCGATTAAGCACGTGTTCAACATATCAGTGTAAATACTTGTAAATAGTACAAATTATGCAAGTAACCAATAAAAATTTAACAAAAATATATAGGCCTATGGAACATAATATATGCAATTTCAAGACATTAATTAATGGAACAGACTGAATTTGAACATTTTTCAAAAGCTAAAATGTGACTGTAACAGGGTTAAGGATGGGCAAGGAGGAGGTGGGAACTGGCTGAACAATCAAAATAATGTTTAATAAAAACTTAAAAAGACACAAACATAAACACACATGGCAGCTGCATGTGGCTCTCTCTCTCCAGAACTGCCGCATCCTTCTTGGCCTTATCCCTCTCCTTGGCTGATTAGCCCGATTGGGGGCCGGTCATGCAGACATAACAGAAATGAATCGATCGAATCAAGACCGGATTCATATCTAGGGCTTGTGAATCGGAATCTAATCGAATCTGGAATCTGTATCAATACCCAGCCCTATCAGTTTTTATACAACAGGATTGTAAATCTAATAGTTCCAACTCTAAATGACTGGATGAGCCACTTTCATCGCTATAAAGCGCAACAGTCGGGTTCCGTATTTTCTCCATAGACAAATCGATTTTTAGAGATAAAATCCCTATGGAAAAAAATTAATGGGAAGAACACTTACAGAACCAAGATGGCACTGTTTGAACTCTTTTTAAATCCTTTTTGCTTCAAATCAAAGTTTGTAATGTTTATAAAGTTTGTTACAGTGCCCACCCACTTTTAGCCATCTTGGATCCGAAAGCCCATTAATTTCTTCCATAGGGATTTTATACAATCCTCATAAAAGAGTTCTTAACCATGAACTAAACCAACCAGCTCCAAGGTGAATCACAACATTACAAACTTTGATTTGAAAAATATTTGAAAATCGGGCAAAAAGACAAAGGTAGAAGACTGTGTACTTAACATCTTTCATAAGGGAATGAACTACAATTCCATGAAGCATTGTGGATGAATTAAAAACAATGAAAAAAATATAAAACTTAAGATTTTAAGTTGTTGATTATAAGTATAGAAACAATATACTTAAATTTTATTGCAAAATATTAAGATATTTGCAAATATATAAGTAGTTTGGAAGACTGAATTGATCATTCCGAGTAGTTCCTGTGAGTGGGTGGTAGCTGCAGCATTTGTTTGGCGCACTTTGTTGGCTGCGATTCTCTGATTGGTGGAGTGTTTCTCTTCAGGATCATTAGTTCCTGACCAAGAATATAAATATGATTTCTAAAAAAGTAAGTATGAATTCGCCATTGGAAAAAAATGATAAGATTTTTACTCCCGGAACCATGCAGACTGTTGCACTCTATTGTAAATTTATTTTTACAGTAGTTCACCAAGCCTTGAACAGCCCTCAGTTAGGCTAACAGAACTATATTATTTGGCCTAAGAATTGTATTTTGTGATTATTATTAGTAGTAAATACTTCTATATGGAACGCTAATGTTTGTTATCATACTTTTGTCATTGTGTTTTTTATAAAGCAATAAGCGGCTCAAAGTTATGTGTTACAGGACTTTTACTAAATTAAGGGTAATGGTAAAATCACAATAATGTATGGCTTTGAAGGACTTATTGCTGCATTAAAGAATTCCATAGAATTCATGTTTGATTGACATTCCATTGAGGCTTTGTACAGAGAATGCAGATGTAACACGCTTTCTGTGAGTGGATGTATGAGGTTTCTCTGAGCTCAGGGCTTAGATGACAAGCGAGTTAAACTAGCATGAGAGAGCCAGGCAATTGGTGTTGTCTGAAGGCGACAGCAAACAGCTGTAAATCGTGCCTTTGTGTAAAATGATGAGGCTTCTGCTTTTGGTACTTTTTAAATCAGGAAGAGGAGATTAATTATAAAATAGTGGAAGAGAACTGTGGAATTATTCCAACAGAGTTACTTTAGAGTAAGACACTGTTGAAACAGATATGGATTTGGAGAACATTCACACTTAAAGGGATAGTTCACCCTCATGTTATTCCAAACTCAAATTACTTCCTTTCATCACTGGAACTAAAACAAAACTTTATAATACCTCATGTGCATGTTTTTGCCTGTGGTTTTTGTGCCCTCATGCCTCCTATGTGTGTTTGTGGTTTTGTGAGCACTGGTTAGACAGCAAGCAGCTGGTATCCTAGTGTGAAAAAGATGGTTCACCATGTGTGGTGGCTGAATGCACAGAGTTAGTGTGGTTTTGAATGGATAAATATTACATTTGGAGGAAAAGAGAGGCCAGCAGTGATGATGTCTGTGTTCATATGGTGGATTGAAGACAATTTAATGTTTTTACATAAGACCCTGCTGAAAAAGAGAAAACTATATCATGCTGGATAATGAGCAGTGCGCTTTACGCATTAGAGTTGTAGCAGTCTGCAGTGCAGTGCACACGGACTGACCTCTCAAAGTATACAAAACATTCTGTAATACACACTTAGACTTTTGATTAAAAAGCAAAAGTCCATCGATTAAATGTTTTAATCTGATTAACTGCATGATATGCTGAATAATGAATCAAATTAATCACATATATATAAATATTTGCTGAGAAAGGCCCTCAAATAACAATAATTTAACATAGAATGATTAAATAATTATAAATAGTTATATTTAAATAATTATATAAAAATAATATATATTATAAATATAATAAATCAGGTAATTAAATGAATGCCTCACAACAAGAAGGTCCCAGTTCGAGTCCAGGCTCACCCAGGGCCTTTCTGTGTGGAGTTTGCATGTTATCCCCGTGGTCGTGTGGGTTTCATCCGGGTGCTCCAGTTTCCCCCACAGTCCAGAAACATGCAGGTTAAGTGAATTGGAAATTCTAAATTGCCCATAGGTGAGAGTGAGAGTGAGAGTGTGAGTGTGTATGTCTGTGTGTGTAAGCCCTGTGATGGACTGGCCACCTGTCCAGGGTGCTTACCTGCCTTCAGCCAGAGACAGCTGGTATAGGCTCTAGCACTACCCGTGACCCTACATAGGACAAGCTGCTTTAGAAGATGGATGGATGGATAATTAAAATGCATTATTGTGGCAGTTAAGTAAAGCATTGATAAGACAATACAGTGGATATATTATTTCAATGTTATTAAACATAAGCCTATCATTGGCTATCATTGGCCTACAGTCCACAGCAATTCATTTTGCCTTTTGCATTTTGCTTTTCTGGGGACGCGTCAATGTACACAAGCGTCAGACGGACGATTTGGTAGCGTCTCAATATGGTTCCACTAGATCATAAACACAGCGTTTTTTAGTATGCTGTGTCAAGGTAAACATAGTTTGAAACTTAGAAAAATGCATCTCGGGATCCCTACATTCGGAATTGCACTCCTTTCAGCTGTGTTTGAACGCAAGTACATATTCTCATCTTGTGCTGTCACTAGTGTCAAGAAAGCCTGAGTGTGGTTCAGACTGATCTCACAGTGAAATCGGAAACAGTGGGTTGACTTTTCTTTTGATAAAATCGGTCTATGGTTACCAAAATTCGAAACACTGCCTCTCAGTGGCCAAAGCGTTCAGTGTTGTTGGACATATGGGCATTGGACATACGAGTGAGCTCCATTTTCTGGGGGAAATGTCCACGAAAGAGTGCCAGTTGTTTTGGCTGTACAGGCTGTTATACAGTAATGAGGAATGCATATTTTATAAACTGTACCCCCAAACCCCAAACCTAAACCTAACCATCAGTGGAGTAAAAATGTAACGTTAGAGGGAAAAATGCAACCTCAGAGTCAAGCTTGTCAGTGATTACCATTAATTCCTGGTTTAAATGCAGGATGAGAACCATGCTGCTGACGCAATACGCTTCCAGTCATGCCACAGGGGAAGGTAAATATACTGGAGCCAATGCAAAAATGTCAGATGGGAGATGCCGCTTATCAGTGAGTAATGTGGTAAATTCTAGGTTATACCTCATGTCGACTTCCCATGTGATAATGTTGTGTAGTTTGTTGTCTGTACAGCTGCGCATTGCCTCTACAGCTGGAGTTTCACTTAATGCCCCTTGCTTAAAACAGGTGGGCAATGAAAACTGAACAAGATTATGTTCTACCTGGAATGACAAAGACATTTGTGGTGAAGAATAAGCATACCACATTATAGTACACAGCAGAACTCAAAACAAATTTGAGGCAATCAGTTACATTATTTTTTTAAGTTAATAAACTCCCAAGTTTACAGTCAGTTAATAGAACTCTCAGATTTTGAGTTTGTACTACACATTCATGTTATTTGCTCTTAACTTGAAATATTAAGTTAGCTAACTCCTACATTATCATGGCACTTTAAATTTAACTCTTTGGCTGAAATTTAGATGTAATCTTACCTTAAATACTTAAAGTAGAAAAAAACCTAGGTAGTACTGGCTAAAACTAGCTTGTACAGCGAATGCTAGCATGCTGAATCCCCTGCCTAGTTTCAGTTAACCAAACTAAAAATATTCATGTTACTGCGACACAAATAGATTAAGGAAAGCTTGAAATATAAGATGAACGATGAATGCCCAATTGCCTACATAATTTTTAGCAAACCGAAGCTTTTTGGAGAAATCTGTCGTTTCACCAACTCTGTTCAACGTAACTCTACAGAGCTGCATATCAAAAATTCCCAGTAGTCTCTGCATCTATGCTACAATTGCAACATTGGTAGTGAAGATTGTGAAGCTACTGGACATCTTTAAGTTCAATTGGATAATTTGTAGATTAAAATAGATACGTTTATTAAACTAAAAACAATTAAAAATATTCAGGCTACTTAAAAGGTGTCAGTTTCGTGAACTCAAAAGAAAGAGAAAGTTCTAAAGGTTAATTTATTTGAACACTTTTTATGATTTCACTACTCAATACAATGAATTATTTTAAGCATTAGAGATTACAGTGGTAATAAATAATAGTATTATTATAGTTACGTAGGCCTGAAATTCTGAGATTTCTGTGTCAGTGGGTTTTTCAAATGTGTCATACTGATGTTCTAAGCCAACGCAAGTGTGTTGCATTCTCAGCGTGTCCTCAAGAGTATGTTTGGATGACCAATAGTCAAACAAAATTGTTGTATGAGTGTGTGTATGTTTCCTATATAAACATAAAAGAAATGCATTATTCTCCATTACAATTAATTCATTTTCCGTATCATAGCTATGATTCATACTCATATTTATGTTTTACAATTTTCATACCATGAAATGGGCCACTTTCATAGAATGGTCCTAAACCTGCAAATAGTATAAGATACATGGCATAACTTACATATACAAATTCACTGTTGGCAATGATTTGATATTCATTTTATACGATTCTTGTATAACCTTGCGGATGAGAGACGTATCTTCTTCAGACCTTCAGACAACTTGTCACTTTTGGCTTATCTTTCCAAAATCTGAAATATTTAGACTTAGATAATTTCCTATTATTCCAGAACTTGAAGGAAAGTTTTGAATGGTTGATTTTAATAATCTCAGAGACATCATATAGAATGGATGCGGAATTGGCAGTATCCATGGGAACAGACTGTTAAACCCCCCTCTGCTAGTGAATATCAATATGTGGAATGGTTTTGGCGCTGTTCCATCCTCTGATTTCTTTTGTTTCATTTCTTGTCTGTTATTTTATATAATGAGAGTTTTTCTGTGACAGGCTCACATGAGTTTGTCCTCTCTGCCCTGAATGGATTGTAAGGGAGGTGTGTGTGTGAGTGTGCTTTTGTTTTTGCTGAGGTAACCAACATAAACAGTGTTATCGGTCCCCGTGCAGAAGGACATGTCAGTCAGCGGGCTCTGTGATCTCTTTGGTATTTCCTCTCACGGTCAGAAATTCCCTTTAAACAAGCTTGGTCAGACCCTGATTAAACGTGTGTGTATGCATTTGTGTGTGTGTAGAAGTTTATTGTTAAATGACGTACCTGAGTCACACAGCCTGCCAGCTCAGGGGAAATGAACATCCTGAATGTCTTTCCAACAATGTTACGGTTCTTCCTCAGGTGTCACCATAGAAATGATAGAAACTTTTTAACTGACGTAAACCCTTCCCATACAGACCTGTTTAATATGTTCACTTAGAAAACAGATATAATTCTGGCTCTGAATGTTTTGTGTTCATTTTAACAAATGACCTCTCATGGATTATTGCTTTAAAGTGACAGTTCACCCAAAATTAATATAATTCTTCACTGACTCATGTCACTGCTCCTACCCACATAGCACGTATGCATCTCCGAAATGTCTGTTTTAGATCTTTTTATCTGGAAAGCATTGCAATCTAATTAAAATCTGCTAAACATCTTAAAAAGATCAGATTTACAAACATTCTAAATCATAAAGGTCTCAAAGACATCAGCTGAATGTCTTATTGACATCTGAGAGGAAACTTTCAAGGATGTATTGCAGATGAGAAAGCAATGGAAAAAAATATGTCTTCCAGATGTTAACATGCACAGCAAATAGATGTCTGGGTGATGTATGTGTACTATCAGGGTATGCTGTTAGTTTTTCTGAGGAACACAAAAGGAAAAATTGTGAGATTTGAATGTTTTTCTTATACAAAGCTATTGTATGGCTTCAGAAAACTTGTAATACAGTGTACAAGTCACTTGGACTACTTTTATTATATTTTGTTGTCATTTTTGGAGCTTGAAAGACTTTGTCACTCTATAACACACCATTTGTGGTATGTTAGCATACGGGTTTCGACCGAAATGAGGGTGATTAAATAATGACATAATTTTCATTTTTGGATGAACTATTCCTTTAATATAAAATGTTTTTGTTAAATGTTGGTGTGGTTTACTTCCTCTGAGTGTAGTTGTAATATCTAAGCTAATGGCTTAAGCGTATGCGGGTAGCTATCTGTACAGCTGCCGGTGAGAACTAACTCATTAAGAAAGGTTACATGACAAATCCAGACCTGGGGGAGTAAAGAGACTGGTATGAGACTCCCTCAGCTCCCTCAGATAACTTATAAAGGATTTATTTTGTGTCTTTGATCCAGACAGACCTTTCCAGACTGTGAGAGAGATGTGTCTGTGTGTACGTGAGTTTGTTGAAATGCCTGATGCACTCAGACGTATATGTTTGACAGTAGCGAGGTCATCCTTAATCTGCTGGTGGAGGGGTCATCCATCTTGTCTGACAGACCAAGAGTAGACATCACAAAAAAAAAAGAGTGATGTGGTAATGAAAGAGAGGACTGAGAGAACGGAAGATAGTAAGGGAGGGTTGACCAACAAATATCATATTCGACCCTTTCATCCAGAAGGTAGTGTTTTCTCTGTGAATCAGATTTTTTCTTTAAACTCAGTAGGGAGAGACACTTCAAAGCTCAGATTAACCTTTTGATGTCACATTTAGATTTGGACGTTCTCCTACCATTTCCCTGCTGTAATAACGAGGTCATACCGGCTTAAGGTGGTAAAGTTGGTCAGGCAGTTCAAAATGAGCTTTGGTTGGCTGGACACTGTCCATTCATTGACTGTCAGATGCAAATTGCACTAAAAAATGGAAAAATCACAAAACTGTAAAAATCATTTTATCTGACAAATATGCAATTCCTGGGAACCAGGCTACACATTTTTACTGGTCTGCCTGGAAACAAAGTCATGTTTTGGTAACTGTAATAACTAGTGCGTTCACATAAACAATCTTTCACGGATTATGCTTAAAAAAGGGACCGGTTTACTTCAAGCAAAATCGAACAACAGAGTGTGACGTAATTTGTAACATAATCTGGCCAAATAGGTGTTTTTGAGTTTGTTTTGGTGGTTTGAAACAGCTCGTCAGCGCAAACTCTCAGGAAAACTTCGTACTGGCTGCTTACTTCATACTGCCATTGGTCAACGTTAAAGGTGGGTGTCTGGAGCTTCACCTACTTTGAGGCCGACAGCTGATTCCGGTTATGTTCTTCAGTCAGATAAGATCACCCATCTTTGCAGTAGTAATAAAGTCATCATAAAATACAATAACAGGTGGTAAATGGTGCATATTATGGCTGCGTATAGTATGTTAGCGCATGTTAGTGCATCGTCATGTAAACACCTTAACTGTTTTCTTTTATTGGGGTAAGATCAGAAATGGTTTAAGAATAAACTACTTGTAGATTTTCACTGATTACCTTGATTTTACTCTGCATGTCAAAACCTCTACTGACATTCTTACCGGCTTATCCAATATGCACATGTGTTGTGCACATGACTGTTTAAGTTTTGATGTAAAAAGCAGAGAATAACCTGATGATTTCAAATCTTGTGTAAACGTGGTTTTCTTGCGTTGACCGATCTTTTGAAAAGGCTGATTTTTGGTAGTTATCAGTGTATTGGTGTTCATGTAAACACACACTGAGTGAAGAATTATGCACTAGATTTGCCGAACTGTGCCAGGTTTGTGGCATCAAAACTTTTAAAGATACTCATAGTTTTGTTGGTGAAACTTAGTAGCAAGTGAACTAGAAATCCATGAGCTAAACTTTATATTTGTCTTTGTTTTTGCATCATGTCCTTGAAATTATCAGTACTTATTACTTTTGAATGGAAAGACATTCCGATTACAATGTCTACACACATTTTCTTCTGTGTTTTCTATTCAGTTGTTTGTGGACACTGCCGTCCTATTGTTTGAAATTTGTTTTATTGTGGTATAAGCAACTTAAGATTTACCTGCCGCTAAAGGGTACGATAAAATCAAACAAACTGTAGTCGGTCGCTTTTACATGTTGGTCAGACAATCTTTCTGTGTAAATGGGCAGTTCCTGATCAGAATAAGCTGCAAAGTAGACAAGAGTTTATAGCTATCCGTTGGTTCCCACCAACTTATCCAATGTGGTCTACTAGCACAACCAAGGTTGATCAAGATGCTTTTCCATGTAAACAGTGTCTGCACTTGCTGGTAGTCCAGCTGATCAACCATCTAATCCAGCTTAGTCCAGCTAATGACCATCTTCGATAAGCAAGAAACCTTGTAAAAACAGCTACCATCAGAAGATGGTTCAAGCTAGATTTTTTTGGTTAGATTTACTTTCTCATTTTCCACTTTTCCTCTTTTCTTTCTCTCTCTCACTCTGTCTCTCTCTATTTCTGTCTCTTCCCCTTGCTCTGTCTTTGTCTTCCTCATACAGATGAAGGTCTGTGTTTTTGTTGTCTAATGAGAGCCATGGGGCTGCTCCTTTCTAAGACACAGTTCAGTGGCCTTGCCCCCTGTTTCTGTCCATAGTGGCTTTGCTTCTGGTGCTTCTATTAGTGTAAATGCCCAGAGGACACACAGCCGTCTTACTGCCTGTCTGTCTCTCTGAAGACACTGCTGTTCTTCTGATGTGACCAGTATGTGGCGACATAAATAGAAAGAGCTAACAGAACAGGGAGATGTATGTTTTTGTGGATGTGCGTCTCATGTTTTTTTTAGCTGCTATGACGATGAATGATTGCACAGACCCAGTCGAGTGACAGCAAAAGATTGGAAAACATGAACACACACACACACACACACACACACACACACACACACACACACACACACACACACACACAGTAGAGAGATGTACAGTCCTGTGTGGATCTCTTGGTTTGTTTTTAGGTCCAGAGGGATTGATGGAGCAGCCTATTTTTTATCAGCAAACTTCTGCCTTGCAGCACTTTTGTTTCTTTTTCTTTATCTCTATTCTTCTGACGTCTCTCCCCTTTACTTTATCTCCATTTATAGTATGTTTGCTTAACTAACTCCTCTTACCTAGTTACTGCTCTTACATGTAGAGCACAGTCAGTCACACCAGGGAAGCTACCTTGAAACTGTAGTTTGCCAAGCTACTCATAATTGGAAGTAGTTCAGCTTAAGTCAGGCAATTTTTTGGAAAACAGTAGTTAGCTTCACTACAAGCTACTAATAAAAAAGTAGGAAATTAAGCTTTTTTGATTTTCTAAAACTAGACAACCCTGTGACCAGGGTTTTGAGTCCAAAATAGAGGTGCAGATCACAAGTTTCATCACAATACAATCTTACACTCAAAAGTGGTTACACTTGTTTGAAATGTGTTTTCTAGAGCCCAACTGATATGGGATTTTTGAGGCCGATAACGATTTTAGAGAGGGAAAATTCAACGATTACCGATATGGTGGCCAATATAGTACATTTTTGAGCTAGAATGAAAACAGACCTTTTGCTTATTGGTGCATATCGGTAAAATATACGCAGATACCGATATATTGGTGAAAGGCTAATATCGGCCGATAATATCGGCCAACTGATATATCGGTTGGGCTCTAGTGTTTTCTAAACTTTAAATTTCTATGTAATCTCAACACAAATACTTTGTGTAGAAAGAATCTAGTTGAATTGGGTATACCCAACAAAATTAGACATGTCAAAATAACTTCAATAAATTGCGACCCCCAAAACTCCAATATAACAGAGACTCTTCTAAATCTCAAAATAACAAAACATTAAACACTAACAAGTATTCCCCTTTATATTCATTTTGCACAAAAACACATAAAATAACACTTCATTTTAACATTTTCTCTCCCTTGAGTTCCATGCAAAACCTGCTGGGAAATGGAAATCCCCTGCCCAGTTTCATAAATGCTACATTAACACCATAAAATGTTTTCGTGTAGTCCCAACTCCAATGGATTAAGTAAACTTCCATTTTACAAATTTAAATGGATAAAAAGCAATGCAATCAAGTTGTGACAAAATGTTCAAGAATTGTGTTGCTTTTGTACAAGCAGCAAAAATCCTTTTTAATTTTCTTAGCGAGCAATCCAATGTTTTCTGATACCTCAAAGTCTGCTGCAATGAGTTTTCAATTCTATTCAGGGGCCTGCGATCGAAATGAGATGATAGTATGTGCCTATTTTACACAATAAGTTGCATTTCTATTAATTCAAAATGCAACAAAATTACCAATTTTATTGAGCTCTCTGAAAAGTGCAAATTCGTTGGCATTCTTGCAAATTACATGCTTTTTATTTGTCTGTCCATATTTTCTTATAAATCCAAAATACTTCCATACACACAACTTATTTCTGACAGGAGAGTGTACATCATTCGTGTTTTTTTTCATGGCTGTTACTGCTCAGAGTGCTACGTTGCTGCATCAATTTGAAGAGGATGCACACTTCGACAGAAATGCAAAGCACAGTCGATGGAAATGCGAAAGGATGTGGCTAGCATGGGAGTGTCAAAATAAAGGTGCATCTTAAAAAATATACATCGATATTTACGCGTTGCCTCGATGACATTGCATCGTTGGTTATTTGATCGATACATCGATCCAGACCATTACACCCCTAGTCAAAAACAGCGATGAATGGCAGCATTTAACTAAATATTACATTATTTTGATAAGCTATTGTAATATATATTCAGATGTTATTTTGTATCACTACAAAAAAGAAGATGTAAAATGCAGAGCAAGCAAAACAACTCACTAAAATTAATCAAGTTCCCTTTGCTTCATATAAGAGAGAAAGTTGATATTTTAGGTGAGCATGTTTGGTTATTGGCACAGTCCGCTCAGCCATGAAACTGCACGTGCAATACCATGCAAGAATAAGTACTGATTTAGCGTTTGTCGTAGCTTGTTGTTTTTTGTGTTTGTTTTTTTTTTCTCCCCTTTTCTCCTCAATTTGGAATGCCCAATTCCCAATGCGCTCTAGGTCCTCGTGGTGGCGTAGTGGCTCGCCTCAATCCGGGTGGCGGAGGACGAATCTCAGTTGCCTCCGTATCTGAGACCGTCAATCCGCGCATTTTATCACATGGCATGTTAAGCGAGATACCGCAGAGACCTAGCATGTGTGGAGGCTTCATGCTATTCTCCACGGCATCCACGCACAACTCACCACGAGCCCCACCGAGAGTGAGAACCACATTACAGTGACCACGAGGAGGTTAACCCAACGTGACACTTCCCATCCTAGCAACCGGGTAAATTGGTTGCTTCGGAAGCCTGATTGGAGTCACTCAGCACACCCTGGATTCGAACTTGTGACTCCAGGTGTGGTAGTCAGCGTCTTTACTTGCTGAGCTACCAGGGCCCCTGTCGTAGCTTGTTACTGTGAGAGCTACTCTGTTTGGAAACAGCTGAGGTACTGTCACACTACTGAGAAATTGAGATAAGTCAGTAGCGTCGCTACACTCAGTATGTTACTCCCCTATGCTAGACACATACACATTTCTCATCCATGACTTTCTGAGCCATTTTATCTGGCCGAGTGTTATCATAAACCAGCATGGAAAGGTTGTAGGAGAGGTGTCACTCACAAGCATGCTCTGTAAGATAGTGATATACAGACAGCCTGGAGGAAGTAGAGGTGAAAATAGTGTTGACTATCATGGAAGTCTCTGAGCTGTCAGCCATTTTCGAACACACTGGGTTGTTTTTTTGCCCCAGAATCCTTGAGTTGAGGAGCCTGCCTTTATTTTGTCACTTTAGTCTTACCCTTAGCTGGCACATGAACTGTTCACAGAATGTCTGATGCATGTTGCAAACAAACATGACAAGAGCTTAAAAAAAATTGCAAGTTGCAATTGGCTGGTTATATGCTGCTACTTTGAGTTTGAGTGGATGAGTTTTTATCAATCAGCCTGGAAAGCCATCTGTTGCAGAGCGCCCTGTTTCTCTATTTTATTCTATTTGCAAAAGGAACGTTTGGGAGTCTAAAATGTATATTTCCTATTGACACACTAAAGCTGAAGATATAAAAAAACATCTTAAGACAAATGTTTGTCTCATCAGCAAGGTGTTTCCATCTGAGTAAATTCTAGAGACTGTTGTGTGTGAAACCCCAGGAGATCAGCAGTTATAGAAATACTCAAACCAGCCCGTCTGGCACCAACAATCATCCTTGCGATTATCAAATCAGCCAATCGTGTGGCAGCTGTGTAGTACATAAAATAATGCAGATATGAGTGAGGAGCTTCAGTTAATGTTCACATCAACCATCAGAATGGGGGGAAAGTGTAATCTCAGTGATTTGGACTGTGGCATGTTTGTTGGTGTGAGATGGGCTGGTTTGAGTATTATAACTGCTGATCTCCTGGGATTTTCACACACAGCAGTCTCCAGAGATTTCTCAGAATGTTGCCAAAAAATAAAAATAAAAAAATTAATCCAGTACTGTTATCAGAAATGCCGTGTTGATGAGAGAGGTCAATGGAGAATGGCCAGACTGGTTCGAGCTGACAGAAAGGCTACGTTAACTCAGATAGTCACTCTGTACAATTGTAGTAAGCAGAATAGCATCTCAGAATGCACAATACATCAAACCTTGAGGCAGATGGTCTACAACAGCAGAAGACCATGTTGGGCACTTTATTATGACCATAGTGTTCCTAATAAATTGCTTAGTGAGTGTATACATGTATATGCAAGCAATTGGCAGTGAGTATCATATCAGTATACGCTGCCATATGGACCAGACTTGTCAATAATCAAAAGTCTGGATTTGCAACACTATGGTTTACCAAATTTTGTTTGGTTGACTTTAGCTTAGTATATAGATCAACAGATACAGATTTTTAATCTAAACTTTTTGAGTTGGATCAAGTTAAAAGTTGTAACAGAAGTCTATATGAGGCATATAACATGGCCAAACCAGGTTGCTGGCACAGAGTGAGAATTCCTATACTTTTTCTTTGAAATAGAAAGTTTTGGCAGCTTAGAGATCTTCTGAATATTTCTGAGCTGATGTCATTCTACAGTCTCCTGACCTCTCTTAACGTTAACATCAATGCTGGCAACCAGATGACTGACCAGCAAAACTATCCAGTGATGTAGCATAAAATAAATGTGTTGCTCTACGGTGTGTCCTTTCTTACTATCACCATAAATGGTCAAAACATGTTTGTTGGCCGTGTATGATACGAGACGAGAAAAATGTAGGCTTGTGTTTCAGTGGAATGCATGGAGGTCTGTAATGCCTGGAAAGAGCTATCTGTTACCATTGTCATTCATCCCAATAGCAGCATTGTTCAAAACATTGAATTTAATATAATTGAATATTTGCGATTTGTATGTTGCTTGCAAACATTATTGAATGTCCGTCAAGCTTTTTGGCTGCATAATGGTGTAGATACGACATCTATCAACAGGCCCCATGATGCCATGGATCTCCATGGAGCAAAGGGGATTCTGGGTCTTCCAGATCGGAGAATTGATCAAGAGATAGCAGCTGCGCAGGAAGTGTGTTTCTATGCATATCTCTGTGTGTTGGCACGTTTATATGCATTTGCATGTATGTGTTGGCACAGTTGTATGTGTTCTTGCATGAAAAAAAGTTGGCAGTTTGTGAGTAATGCCCTCATTGTACTGACGCCTCTTTTCTCAGATTCCCAGGACTGTTTCCTGTGTTGCCCTGAACAGGCTGTGCAGGTGCAGAAAAACAGAGATTGTGTGTTTAAAAGACAGGGAAGAGATGGAAGGCATGAAAAGGGGAAAAAGGATGTAGAAATGAGGAAAGATTGTTTGCCAAAGTGTGTGTGTGTGTGTTTGTGTGTGGTTGCTGGCTAGGGGCAGTAGTGTCTCTACAAGTAACAAAGCTATTAGTGTAATTACATTTCTCAGTAGCGAGGTGGTAGTCCCACTATTTTTCCAATTAACAAAGCTATTTTATATGTTATAAGTGCAACCAGGGGACAAATTGAACACTCGCCAATTTACTGTGCAGGTGGCTGAAAACTTGAATAGCAATTGCAACATTGTATGGTTTAAGTGGAATTATAGGAACGATAGTCTGACCGTTTTTATATAAGTGACATCTACAGTGGGTAAGCAACCAGAATGAGACTTACTACCACGGTGAGTACCGCCGCATGAAAACTTTTAATTCTCACACGTGAGACACGCTCGCAAAATCACCGCCAGGAGGCTCAAAGGGACACTTTTGTCACCATCATTTAGTAGTGTGAAGAAAGTGAGAGATATTATGATTAAATTGTTAATATTATTATTTGCATTGTATTTTTTTTTACATTTTAATGTGTAGAAGATGATCTAGCAATGCAAAATTAATGGCAGCATTAAAGTTATAGCTTAGTTAGCTCATGAATTGATATACAGAAAAAAAATGCTCGAATGTCAGCCTTTTTCAATAAATTAAAACTGTTGCTTCATAGATATTAGCTATTTAATTATCTTCCTGAAAATCAAAACGAAAATACATTGTGAACATTTATAATTTCATTTGTTAGCTCTAATGAAAAAAAACAGCAACAATGCATTTAATTAATGGCATTAACCCATGTTGTAATTGACCCGGCTAGTCGGCAGTGTTAGACTAAAAGTGTTAGACCCGCTCATATTTATATATACACTGGCATAGAATTGGGGGAGATGGGGGGGGCACACGTCCTCCCCAATGCTGTGAAGGGGGTTGTGGCAGACAAGCCTCTCGTTCATTGGGAAAGGAGGAAGCAGGAACCGGATTAACATTCAAAAAGACTTTCATTCAACATAAACACTGAACTGAAAGATAACAAAAGTCTTTCTGGCATCCCCGGCTCCTCCATTTATTTCTCTCCCGCTGGTTGGGCTACTCAGCACCAGGCGTGAATTCTCTCTGGCCAGTCACACCCTCCTCGTCACATATCCCCACCGCCCGATTCAGGCCGGGGAAACCTCTGGTCTGACTTAGAGAGGGGGAGAGAGGAGAGAGAAAAAAATCTCTGGTTCCCGACCACGGCGCAATTCGGTTCTCAGCCAGCTGTCCAGCGATCCTCTGCAACACCTGGAAATGGCACTGGATTCCGTCTCCTGGCGGCCAGTAGCAGCTCCTCCATCCCCTAGCTGATGGCAGCGGTTCCTCCGGCGTACGGCAGCAGGTCCTCTGGCAGCTGCTCCTCCGTCTCCTGGTGGACCGCTCCAGTACCATCAAACCACTCATCTCCTCGGCGTCACGATCCTCCGTCAGTGGCGAGGGCTCTCTGATGGCGCGTCTTCCTTCAGTCCTGGGTTTCGGCACCAGTGTGGCAGACAGCCTCTCGTTCATTGGGAAAGGAGGAAGCAGGAACCGGATTAACAATCAAAAAGATTTCATTCAACATAAAACACTGAACTGAAACATAAAAAAGCGCACACACAAACACTGCTGCATGTCTCTCTCTCTCTCTCTCTCTCTCTCTCTCTCTCTCTCTCTCTCTCTCTCTCTCTCTCTCTCTCTCTGGTATCCCCGGTTCCTCCTTTTATCTCTCTCCCGCTAATTGGGCAACTCTCCCACACCCTCCTCATCACAGGGGTGATTTGTTACCCCCAAATCATGCATCTGTCCTTGTTTATATATTATTATCAATGCTGAAAATAATTAATTTTGTTTGAGATACCTTGCATTTGCGTGGCTGTGAATCTGTCATATTGAGACAAAAAAACTAAAGTCTCCCCTCAGTTGAATGAGTTGTTATCGCCCAACTAGACGGCGGTGTCACGTGGTACCTGTTTTCTCAGCACTGGCCAGGATGCATGAACTCGCAGTCGTTTATTATTACTGGATGAGGATTTTTTAAAATACTTCTATAGATAATGCTGAGGCGGATTTTCATACACAGGTATGAATCCTTGCAATTATCCGTTTTTATTAAAAAATAACTATCCAGTGTAAAATGTCTCCAAATGGATATAAAGCATTCTAAGATTTAAATGCAGATGAATGGAGGATTCGGTTTTGAAGCGTCAAGAGCCTCCTGCAGGAATAAAATTCACAGGACAATCAGTGGCTACAACGAGGTCTGTTACCACACAAAACTTTCGTATCAATTTAGAAAACATGAAATACATCACACGAGTCATATGTGGAGTCAGTAAAGATGTTAAAGGCGTCCATAGAAATGATCAGTTGTTTTTCATGGTGAGAAAAGTAGACGAGCAGGTAAGAATTGTGATTTTCTGAAAGGGTAAATTTTTTTCTGAAACATTAACTCTAATGGTTTTTCTGAATGTTTGATATGATACAGTGTATAAATATTTAAGAGTATGCATTAAATTAGGGATGATGGGATTATATGGTTAATTTAACTGTAAGAATTTAGAATCCATGGTTAAAACCCGTCAAATGCTTTATATCTATTATTTTTGCCACGTGTAAATAATGTATAAATATATAATAAAAACGTTTTTCATAAGCTTTTGTAAGCCTAAATGGGAAAACATTTGTGCCTGTGTGGGTACTGGAGGTGTTGCTGTGGTTATGGACGGTGGCCGCGTGGTGCTTTAATGGCCAGGTGTCACAAACTGAACGAAAACTATCAATTCACATGAAACTGAAGCTTAAACACATGAATTTCAAAATATAACAGAGGAATTCAATCTACCAAACTCATATCCATCAAAAAAGTGACTTAAATCGGCTGTTTGGCAGCATTTAAATGACTGACTGAAGACGACGGATGTAAAACAAGCAGACAGAATGACAGGATGCTTCACTAATACTCCAACAACAAACTAGTAAGTGTAATGTTTTTAGCTGTGTTGATTTTAAAGTGATGAATTAAAGATGCCACTTTTTGTAATGTTTAAGTGTGCTGACAGCGCGCTGTGCATTTCGTGGAGTTACTATCAGCGAGTAAACTTGAAAAGTTGCGCCTTAAATCATCCTCATTATTTAAAGCATTGCTTCTGTATAAATTCACCGCATTCAACAATAAATGTCAATTTTAGTCATGATCGGTCTTTAAATTGCCTGCTGTAAGCAATGTTCCCATTATTATTCATAGTCCACAAGTTTATTTGTAAGGTGATATGGCAGTATTTAGAGTCTGTTGCTGATTCTTTATGTTGGAGTGTCTGACAGAATAACTAATCGCTTTAATAATCTGATGCAGAAGAAAAAACTGTTTAATGCCATGAATTACATGTTGCGCACTCACAATAATCTTACATTAACACTATTGAAGCACTCTGGTTACATTAGCACATCACTGAGCACAGAATGCACATAAGCGGTGTTGTACCCTAGATTGGAGCATCTCTTATTACCTCTTTTTTGTGTGTGTGTGTGTGTTTACCAGTTTTCTTATTATAGGGCTTCCATTTTTTCCCTTCTTTTATTTAAGGATAGTGGTCATATGAAGCCATTTATTATCACAAAGTTGTTTGGCTCCTTTTTAAATCATTATGATAATAAATGGCCAAATGGCCCTGATCAAAAGTGTACATACCCTTGAATGTTTGGCCTTGTTACAGACACACAAGGTGACACACAAAGTTTAATTTCCCACACCTGTGGCTTTTTAAATTGCAATTAGTGTCTGTGTATAAATAGTCAATGAGTTTGTTAGCTCTCACGTGGATGCACTGAGCAGGCTAGATACTGAGCCATGGGGAGCAGAAAAGAACTGTCAAAAGACCTGCATAACAAGGTAATGGAACTTTATAAAGATGGAAAAGGATTTAAAAAGATATCCGAAGCCTTGAAAATAACAGTCAGTGCTGTTCAATCACTTATTAAGAAGTGGAAAATTCAGGGATCTCTTGATACCAAGCCAAGGTCAGGTAGACCAAGAAAGATTTCAGCCACAACTGCCAGAAGAATTGTTCGGGATACAAAGAAAAACCCACAGGTAACCTCAGAAGAAATACAGGCTGCTCTGGAAAAAGACGGTGTGGTTGTTTCAATGAGCACAATATGACGATACTTGAACAAAAATGAGCTGCATGGTCAAGTTGCCAGAAAGAAGCCTTTACTGTGCCAATGCCACAAAAAAGCCCGGTTACAATATGCCCGACAACACCTTGACATGCCTCACAGATTCTGGCACACTGTAATTTGGAGTGACAAGGCCAAAATAGAGCTTTATTGTCACAACCATAAGCGCTATGCTTGGAGAGGGGTCAACAAGGCCTATAGTGAAAAGAATACCATCCCCACTGTGAAGCATGGTGGTGGCTCACTGATGTTTTTGGGGGGTGTGAGCTCTAAAGCACGGGGAATCTTGTGAAAATTGATGGAAAGATGAATGCAGCATGTTATCAGAAAATACTGGCAGACAATTTGCATTCTTCTGCACGAAAGCTGCGCATGGGACGCACTTGGACTTTCCAGCATGACAATGACCCTAAGCACAAGGCCAAGTTGACCCTCCAGTGGTTACAGCAGAAAAAGGTGAAGGTTCTGGAGTGGCCATCACAGTCTCCTGACCTTAATATCATCTAGCCACTCTGGGGAGATCTCAAATGTGCGGTTCATGCAAGACGACCAAAGACTTTGCATGACCTGAAGGCATTTTGCCAAGATGAATGGGCAGCTATACCACCTGCAAGAATTTGGGGCCTCATAAACAACTATTACAAAAGACTGCACATTGTCATTGATGCTAAAGGGGGCAATACACAGTATTAAGAACTAAGGGTATGCAGACTTTTGAACAGAGGTCATTTCATTTTTTTCTTTGTTGCCATGTTTTGTTTTATGATTGTGCCATTCTATTATAACCTACAGTTGAATATGAATCCCATAAGAAATAAAAGAAATGTGTTTTGTCTGCTCACACTTGTTTTCTTTAAAAATGGTACATATATTACCAATTCTCCAAGGGTATGCAAACTTTTGAGCACAACTGTATATATATGTGTGTGTGTGTGTGTGTTTGTGTGTGTGTGTGTGTGCGCGCACACTTATTTTGTTGTTTTTAAGTAATACTATTTAAAGTTACAGAGGTTGGAGTGAAGTAGTTAAAAACTGAAGTTCTTTGAAAGTCATATGTGGACTGATAGCTCAGGGGTGTGCGCTTGCATGCTGTTACTGTCTATTCCTGCAAACTGCAGGTTCGAGACCAGTTTTACTTATCTTATTGTCTGTTTGGATACATGTAGAAAGTAAACTACATCTAGCAGATACACAAAAAGCCATCATGCGCTGTGGCTGCTACTGACACTGTGTCTGTGATCTGGCTCAAAAACAAGATGACCAGCACAACTTAATATAGTGTTATTAGTTTAAGCTATTAGGCGGCGATAACACTTGTGAGCATCTTTATGTTCAAATTAAGTTTGCTTAACGTTGCTTCACGTTCATAATATGATGTGAACTTGTGCTTCACGTTCACAATATGATGTTAACTCGTGCATAACGTTCACAATGTGATGTTAACTTGTGCTTCACGTTCACAATATGATGTTAACTCGTGCATAACGTTCACAATATGATGTTAACTCATGCTTCATGTTCACAATACGACGTTAACTTGTGCTTCATGTTCACAATGTGATGTTAACTTGTGCTTCACGTTCACAATGTGATGTTAACTTGTGCTTCACGTTCACAATGTGATGTTAACTTGTGCTTCACGTTCACAATATGATGTTAACTGGTGCTTCACGTTCACAATATGTTAACTTGTGCTTCACGTTCACAATATGATGTTAACTTGTGCTTCACGTTCACAATATGATGTTAACTGGTGCTTCACGTTCACAATATGTTAACTTGTGCTTCACGTTCACAATATGATGTTAACTTGTGCTTCACGTTCACAATATGATGTTAACTGGTGCTTCACGTTCACAATATGATGTTAACTGGTGCTTCACGTTCACAATATGATGTTAACTGGTGCTTCACGTTCACAATATGATGTTAACTGGTGCTTCACGTTCACAATATGATGTTAACTGGTGCTTCACGTTCACAATATGATGTTAACTCGTGCTTCACGTTCACAATATGATGTTAACTCGTGCTTCACGTTCACAATATGATGTTAACTGGTGCTTCACGTTCACAATATGTTAACTTGTGCTTCACGTTCACAATATGATGTTAACTGGTGCTTCACGTTCACAATATGTTAACTTGTGCTTCACGTTCACAATATGATGTTAACTTGTGCTTCACGTTCACAATATGATGTTAACTTGTGCTTCACGTTCACAATATGATGTTAACTCGTGCTTCACGTTCACAATATGATGTTAACTCGTGCTTCACGTTCACAATATGATGTTAACTCGTGCTTCACGTTCACAATATGATGTTAACTCGTGCTTCACGTTCACAATATGATGTTAACTCGTGCTTCACGTTCATAATATGATGTTAACTCGTGCTTCACGTTCACAATATGATGTTAACTCGTGCTTCACGTTCACAATATGATGTTAACTCGTGCTTCACGTTCACAATATGATGTTAACTCGTGCTTTACGTTCACAATATGATGTTAACTCGTGCTTCACGTTCACAATATGATGTTAACTCGTGCTTCACGTTCACAATATGATGTTAACTCGTGCTTCACGTTCACAATATGATGTTAACTCGTGCTTTACGTTCACAATATGATGTTAACTCGTGCTTCACGTTCACAATATGATGTTAACTCGTGCTTCACGTTCACAATATGATGTTAACTCGTGCTTCACGTTCACAATATGATGTTAACTCGTGCTTTACGTTCACAATATGATGTTAACTCGTGCTTTACGTTCACAATATGATGTTAACTCGTGCTTCACTTCATAATATGATGTTAACTCGTGCTTCACGTTCACAATATGATGTTAACTCGTGCTTTACGTTCACAATATGATGTTAACTCGTGCTTCACGTTCACAATATGATGTTAACTCGTGCTTCACGTTCACAATATGATGTTAACTCGTGCTTCACGTTCACAATATGATGTTAACTCGTGCTTCACGTTCACAATATGTTAACTTGTGCTTCACGTTCACAATATGATGTTAACTCACATTCACGTGCTTCACGTTCACAATATGATATTAACTTGTGCTTCACGTTTACAATATGTTAACTTGTGCTTCACGTTCACAATATGATGTTAACTCACGTTCACGTGCTTCACGTTCACAATATGATATTAACTTGTGCTTCACGTTCACAATATGATGTTAACTCGTGCTTCACGTTCACAATATGATGTTAACTTGTGCTTCCTTAACCTGTGACTGTGAACACTTACATAAACTCCTCCTGTGCAACTCTGAGATTTCATTTGGAATGGGGAGATGGTTGAAAACAACCGTCAAATACAGGAAGAACTCAAACGTCAGCTAAAAAAAAGCTCTATTCAAGTGCATGAAATTGAAGGCATAACAACAGAAAAAATATTACTGTATAAAAAATGTAATATTAAAAATAGTAGAAATAATACTGCTAATACCGATCATTTAATAGTTACACATTGTATAATTATGGTTATACAAATATAATAATAATAATAATAAAAATAATATGTAAGCAATATCACAAAACCAAGTGTACTGAATTTCAGTACGCTATGAAGTATAACCACTGGGAAACTCTGTTGTGCAGCATTTTATTTGACCAAAAATAAAATAGCAATTTTTGTTGACATAAGTATTATATTTTCATTTGATTAAACATATTTTTGATTGTTCTGATGATTACATATAATTAAAACATACAGGAAAACATGGAATCCAGAAAAATGTAAATGGAAAAAGCAGAATTTGTAACTGCAAAACTTTATGCATTTATTTTAATAAAGTCATTTTCGGACTATTTAGTTGTTACTTAAGTATTATTTTATCCGTGATATCTGTGTACCGGGGCTGGTATTGCACCGAAGCCAAATATCAGAGCAACCCGTTTAAATTATATACCTGTTTAAATTATATAATGGCAGAGAAGTGTCAATTGTTAGGAATTTTTAAGTATTATAATATATATCGCACATATAGAAAATATCGCTGGATGGTTTTAACCAGAGGCTGTGTCGTTATACATTATAATCATTATATTATTATTTTTTTATCCGTCGTTAGTTTTTTTTTTGCATCATTTTGGATTAAAACATGTCTTTTTCTCACAGTCTCATGGATGAGAGCTCTCTCTTTCCCCCTCATTAATAAAAAAACAAAAACTGAAATTGTTTAACCACTTTCCAATCCATTTTCATTTCTAGGCCTTTATCTGGATATTTATCGTTAGACCACAAATGTAATGTACTGTATATTGACCACTATATGTTGATGGTTGAATCAGATTGATGTCCCTGATAGTACAAGTATCACCCAGACGTCTATTTGGTGTGTGTGTTTACATCTGGAAGATGTATTTTTTTACGTTGTTTACTTATCTGCTATACAACTATAAGACATTTCCTTTCAAATGTCAATAAGACATTCAGCAGATGTCTTTGAGACATTTATGATTTAGAATGTTTGTAAGTCTGATCTTTTTAAGATGTTTAGAAGATGTTAATTAGAATGTGATGCTTTCCAGATGAAACGCTCCTAAAAAGACATCTCAAGATGTACATGTGCCATCTGGCTGTCAGATTCACAAATGAAAAATTCTTTTGACTCGATTTTTCTCAATGATTTAGTTAAAACTGTTATCAAAAAGGTCTGAATCCGTTCACAAAACTTACTATTTAATATTTCACATTTATAAAAAGAATATTAAGTGGCTTAGAAGTATCAGACTGCTTTTTCCATGTAGCTTAGAGCATTCTCTAATAGATATATTTCAGCTGAGGTTAGCTAATTCTTCTGTAGAGTAGTTAGCTAAGCTTGCTTCATTTTTCGAGTAGTTTGAGGACTTTAGTCTTCTAGACAGAATGAGACAGGGGAGGAAAGTAAGAGTGAGTCGATGCACAGAGGGATAATGGAGCTACAGAGGCGGTGTGCGGTGAGACTGGAGAGCAGCTCTTGATGAGGAGAGTGGTGTGGGCAGTAAACAGTGGGGCTGTCTGGCTGGGCACAGGGCTTCCTGGCTCTTATACTGTCTGTGCTCAATGCCCACTCTGTCTGGACCCCGAATCACTCCTGCAGGACAGAGCTGGACAGTCAAGAGACAAACAAAAGAGTTTTGAGCTGGGTTACAACAGGCCGATAATTATCAACCCACCCTGCTGTTTTCTGCTCATATCTTTGTCTCTCCGCTGGAAAAAACCAGGTCCAGCTTTTTTGGGAAACTTTTTTTTTTTTTTTGTTTGATTCAAGGTGGTGTACCAGCTCTAATGAGCTTGGCCAAGATGGTCTTTAAGATTGAGACTAGGTCAAACTGATGGTAGTCCAGCTGATCAACTATCTAGACCAGCTTCTTGAAACCATGTAAAACCAGATACAACATGAGTTGCAGTGATTAAAAATTATCAGTGAATAATGACTTAAATTTCAGTCTGTTCCTCACACAAAGCTATTGTATAGCTTTATAAGACTTAAGACTTAAAATACAGCGCACAAGTCATATGAACTATTGTCATGATGTTTATAAGATGCTTTTTTTAGATTGACAGCGTCCATCCTCTTTCACTTTTGTCATTTGAAAAAGAGCGGCTTAAACATTCTTCAAAATATATTATTTTGCATTCTATGGAAGAAAAATTAATTATACTGGTTTGGATTGGAACAACATGAGGGTGTGGGAATTATGGCAACTTTTTCTCCCTTTAAACTGGATTTTCCAGCAAGTTTCCTCAACCCCTCTCTTTGTGTCTCTCTCTCAGTCCTTCCTTCCTTTTTGATCTGTTATTTGTTCGTTGCCGCTCCTCTGTTCCTCTCAGTCTGTCTGTCTTCATTCCTCCTCTCTTTCTATCAAACTATCAAACTTTCTCGCTGCAGCTATTGCACTGACACAAGCTGCAGTGTGAATGTTCGGGGATTTCCTTTGTGACCATGTGAACTGCTTGAAGTCATGGAGATTCTTTTAATAGGAATAATCTCCCAAATGTGTTCCTGCATGTCACCCATTTTCTCACTGGTGAAAGAGAGAGTGTGTGTCAGTATCTGTGAATCTGAAAGTGTGCGTCAGTATTTGTGAATCTGAAAGTGTGTGTCAGTATCTTGTTTACATTAACAGCTGAATCTCACAAAGTAATGTCCTGGTCATATTTTGGCCTAAAACCAAAAGAAAGAAACAAGACATTATTTTATTTCATGAAGGAAGTCTATTTTGTACCATAAAGACTTTTCACTTCCTGAAAATTAAGCACATTTTCCCGCCAGTACACTGTACTGTAATGTGGAAAAGATCTCATTTTTATTACCGTAACGTGTCTGGATTTTTTACTTTTGAATTTGTAATTCTCAATGATGATTCTCATTTTATTGTCATTCGTTTATTTTATTTTTATTTTTATTAAAGCGTACATTAAAAGGCAGTACAACAAATACTACTATGACGTTAATGACATATTTTAAGTAATAATTATTAATTAAAAAAAGAAATATTCATTAAATAATACATTATGTTTTTACTTTATGGGAATGAGAATGAAATTTTTATGCATTACAATTTCATAACAAAATTCCATCAGACTGAATTTTGTAATGTTTAACAAAATAACATTTATTTTACATTATTTTTAAAGCTGAAGTGTATAGCTTTTTCAGCGTTTAATTACTTCTATCCCAGCTTTATAAGCAGAGACAACTATATGTAAGCCATTCATAGCTTAATTTTCTCAAAAACTGCAAACACTGTGTCTCTGTGGCACTATAAAAATTCCTGTGCTTTTTTTGAAAACTGTGGTGTGAGTTTGGGGTGGGACTATCCTACTGTTTGAACAACAGCAGGTTAGGGGTGTATTCAGAAAGCTGTTTTGAAAACAATAAAAAAAAATTTCAATTCCGTTCAGTGGTGCTAGTATTTCAGAAATTACGTACTTCAACTTTAACTAATTTATTTTAAATTATATTAATTAAAATGAATACAAATTAAAAAATTGTATATTTTTTTAATGAAACATTACTCAAATATTCTATTTGATGGAATTTGTTATGAAATTGAAATGCATAAAAAAAAAAAAAAAAAACGTTTTTTTTTGTGTTTTCAGGCATGGGTGTGTTTTTCCAGTGCCTCATGTTACAGTATGTGTGTTTTAGGGCTGGTGCTTTGTTGGGTTGAGGGTGTGTGTTTGTATAAGTTTTTGTAGTACAGAAGTTGTAGTTGCTGTGTTTATTTGCATGTGGGTGTGAGGTGTAAAGCAGGTGTGTGTGCATTAATATCATGCTTGTGGGATTATGGCGCTTTAAGAAAGAATACATGTAGGCCTATTCCCAGATGTTTAGTTTGCAATAATGAGGTTTTAATAACAACACCGTCTCATGACAACTCACAATAATTCGTACGAGATGGCGAAATTGTAAGAAATAGTACAACTTTTCCCCCCCACAGAGACCAACCAATCAAAAAACAGAATTTTAAATCGATACAATACGGGCATTACATTTCAGCCAGCCCCCTGTCCAACACTTTATTTTTCCCAAGTAAACATCTATGATTTTTTTTATAACTCATTCCATATTTATTTATGCAGTATGAAAGACTGATGTGCACCTGTAATACGCTTCGCTCATCTCATCAAACTCCAATGTTTTCTCTCTTTGGTACACAAAAGTAATTTTTCTATTAAAATCATGGTTAGGTTTAGGGCTTGGGCAAGAGGTTTGACTTTATGGTTAGGTTTAATTTTTAAGTTAGGTTAGGTTTAAGTTAGTTTTAAGGTTTTTTATAAGCTTTTTTTATTGTATTTTATTTATTTTTTTACAATGATTTCGCCAACTCGCACTATTATTAAAACCTGTCATGAGATCGGGTTGTTAAATAAGGCTGTCAAATTAATATTTGAATTTCGAATATTTAATTATTCTAATAATTTTAGATAAAAATGCTAATTCAAATGCACACGTTCAGAGTGGAGGTCTTTGGCGGTTGTGTCTTGACTTGCATACTGGTTTATATTGATTTGTTTTGTCCTCTTGTGGACAGAGACAATGTTGATTTAATTGTTTTTCCCCTACCTGAAATAATGTCTTTAAAATTCGAATTTTGGTAATATTTCAGTGAAAAAAAAAAAAAAAAATCTTAGTGTTTCATTTGATTGTGTGTGTGTGTGTAGAGAGAGAGAGAGAGAGAGAGTAAATGTGTTTTTGTTCGTAGGAGTGTATGATTTTCAGAATGCTTTACGTTGATTGACTTACAGCTGTGTGATTGTGTGTAACGTAGGAATGTCATAAAATTCTCTCTCTCTCTCGCTCTCTCTCTCGCTCTCTCTCTCTCGCTCTCTCTCTCTTTCTCTCTCTCTCTCTCTCTCTCTCTCGCTCGCTCGCTTGCTCTCTCTCTCTAGAAATCCACATTGTCAGAGATTCAGGTTTTAATATCCTTGCGGGCATTTTCTTAAACCCCTACAAATAATTTTTAAACACTTAAGCAGTCTTTCATGCAACAAATTCAAGCCTGTTTTGTTCTAGTTTACCATTTACATTGCATGATTTCGTCAACCTGCTTATTGGTCCAGTGTCAATTTGCATATTTGCTCAGTGGTTTGAAAATAAAACTAAAAATGTTTCTCTCAAATGAAGAATTTGAGTATGATTGCAGCAGTGGTGCGGCATTTAGGCAACATGTTTCTCACATCGCCATGGTGCTGTTGTGGGCGATGCTAGTATAACTCTGGTCTGTGAAGTTTTCCAATCCTGTGACCCTTTCTGTCACTCTGTACTCGGGGTGGGCGATTTGGGCAAAAATCTTGTGGTATGAGTACTTGTATATAATGGTAACAGTATATGGTTATTTTTGCTCACCATTCGTAAACAACTAAACTCCCTTACACCCCCTCAATAACAAGTTCTTCCTTATCTTGACTTGTTCGAGACACGTTCCGCTCTGTATTTTCACATTATTTAATATTTCTTTGTCACTCTCACATGTAAATAATGTAAGGCAGTCCTACCCACTGAGAGACACTCATTGTGTCTGTTGAGTTAAAGAGACAACGGCTCAAAAAAGACATTTACAAAAATTTAGTTTGAGAGAAGGTGGACTTTGACCTTGAGAATTGAAGTCTCATCATGCAAGAACCCCTCCATCACACAAAATATGTTTACCCTGCTTTCCTTAACTCTTGGAAAAGTATATGCAAATGTGTATTTACGTGGTTTCTGATATTGAATTGTGATGTCAATGTGTCACATGAGCAAATCTTTCCAGGATATGGAAAGAATAGCCTACATGGAATGAGAATGAGGAAGTCAGAACGAAGCCCACACAATGTCCAAGGGCTCGAAACTCTTGGCAGGTTTTCTCTGCATGAAGTACTGTATGTACTTTGTTGACTCTGTTGTTGAGACTGCTCAGGCTCAATTTACACGTCTCTCAATCTGTGACTTCCCCTGAAATGTGATGCATTCCCTGTTTTGACCATGACTCTGCGGATCTTTCCGGTGGTTTGGTAAATATTGAAAAGTATTGACATATATCTGTATTTATAAGAAAGACTACACATGTCTGTTTTTGGCTTGTTTTCAGGAGGTCATGTAGTCACATAATGAAAGATTGCTGTTGGCCCTTTAAGATCCCATGAAAAAGTACAAGGAGGTCTGTAATAACTGGAAAAATCTATCTGTTAGGATTCCCAATTATCTCAATGGCAGTTGCTCAGCTGGCACGTGACCTCATGGAAGTATGCAACCATATTTTCAGTTCTGGAAACCTTTTTTTTTAAGCCAATCACCTGGGGCCAGATTCACGAAACATCCTTAAGAAATTTCTTAACTACCATTTGCTTCTTAATTTGTAACTTAAGAAAAAAGTTAGAATATTTTGTATTCCCAAAAAAACTTCTTAAGGAAGTTCTTATCTTATTTCTTAAGAACAATCTTAAGAAAAAATGTTCTTAAATATCATCGTAAATAACATCTTAAAGTTAGGATAACCTCACAGTTGTCTTAAATTCTAAAAGGTAAGATATTTAATAAATTAAATGGGTTTTTCATATCGAGTCTGAAGTCGCAATGTGTTGTTTACGTAGAAATGTGATTTTAGACCAAAAAAAACATTTTTGACTGTTTTGTGTTTAATTATATTTTTATTTTCAGCTTGTAAACCATGTAAATGTTATCACCAAATTCAAACAATAAATGTTGTTTTGAAGCTTCTTAACGTGGTGACTAATAATGCTTATTCAAACTGATGCGCTGCATAAAGCGCTCTCTGTCCGCGATCTTTAGAGTTCATAGAAACATAATGATTATTAGAAATCTGAGACTTTCTTTTTCACCCACCATCCACATCCCTATCGGAGTTGGGCACAGCAGAGACAGCCTCCGCCACCCTTTCCCATTTACCCGCCTCTTAATTTTCAACATGATATTAATATCAAGCTTCCCAAGGAGAAATTTTTCCTTGCAGTAGTTTCCTCATCAAAAATATCCAGCTATTGTCTACTGAAGTTTTTGTTACTTTTCTTTTCCTCCAAATTAAATTAAAAAAAAATAAAAGTTATCAAATGGTTAGCAGCAAGTAAAATTCTCCTATGACGGTTAATGCCGTTAAACTAACACATCTCATGCACTTTACATTCAAAAAAATTCTCGCATGGTGCTTGCTACTTAAAAAAAAGGTTAATAGATACATTTATCGTTACGATTTGCCAGTGTTGAAGTATTGAATTTGTTGTAGGATATTAGACAAGGCAACTCCATTAGCAGGCTGATCAGACAATGTCAAAGCCTGTCTTTTTGTTTATTTATTTAGTTCGTTTTCCTCCCCTCTTCTCCCCGATTTGGAATGCCCAATTCCCAATGCGCTTTAGGTCCTCGTGGTGGCGTAGCGACTCGCCTCAATCCGGGTGGCAGAGGACGAATCTCAGTTGCCTCCGCGAGAAAGTTGATATTTTAGGTGAGCATGTTTGGTTATTGGCACAGTCTGCTCAGCCATGAAACTGCACGTGCAATACCATGCAAGAATAAGTACTGATTTAGCATTTGTCGTAGCTTGTTGTTTTTTTCTCCTCAATTTGGAATGCCCAATTCCCAATGCGTTCTAGGTCCTCGTGGTGGCGTAGTGGCTCGCCTCAATCCGGGTGGCGGAGGACGAATCTCAGTTGCCTCCGCGTCTGAGACCGTCAATCCACCCATCTTATCACATGGCTTGTTGAGCGCGCTACCGCAGAGACGTAGCGCGTGTGGAGGCCCGTGCTATCTCCATGGCATCCATGCACAACTCACCACGTGCCCCGCCAAGAGCTAGAACCACATTATAATGACCACAAGGAGGTTAACCCAACGTGACTCTACCCACCCTAGCAACCAGGACAATTTGGTTGCTTAGGAGACCTGGCTGGAGTCACTCAGTACGCCCTGGATCCGAACTCACGACTCCAGGGGTGGTAGTCAACGTCAATGCTTGCTGAGCTACCCAGGCCCCTGTCTTTTTATTCCTAAGAAAATATTTGAGAACTTCTTAAGATTTTTTTCATGAATTGCACTTAGGATCATTCTTACGAACTTCTTATAATTTATCCTAAGGACTGTCTTACATTTTTTCTTAAGAACATTTTCGTGAATCCAGCCCCTGAGCTGTCATATGACTAGCCATTCTGGAGCCACAGGAATATGGTGTCCTAACATGCAGACAATAGTGATTGGCTGATAGCACTACAAGAAAATCACTGTCCTTAGTTCTGTGAAGTACCTCAGAGAACCATGTAAATACCATGGTATAATGCGCATTACAAAATTAATGTGTGAAGCCGGTTGCTCATACACTGAAAACACCACATCGTGAGCATCACGGTATGCTCTGTGTGTAAAGTAGATGACTGACAGTAGAGCGCTCACTCATATTAAAGCACGCAGCACATGCAGACTCTGTATTTATATAATGAACCTCTTAAACCCTGAAGCATTTTTGGGCTGCCGCCAGCAATTTTTCACACTCAAATTTAAAAGCTCATCATTTACACATACTGTGGACTAACTGCCAAATATTGGTCTAATTTTTGTCAGACCCCGCCCCCCAATTATTAAACATGTCATTTTGATTCTGTTCACCCCATCTGCCTCCAAATAGTCTTATTTTATTCCACTAGATGGCAGGAAGTACTAAAAAAAAAAAATCTTCCATCACAAAATGGCGATCTGAGATGTAGGTGGTGCTATAACACATTTTAACCCTCGCAGATGTGTTCGTCCATAGATATTCAGTCTAATTTTCAGTTCTTGCACCACCCCCATTTTTTTTTTTTTTTTCAAATATCTGAGTGGACTAGAAACTAAATCCAGGTGTCATTAGAAAGCTGAGATCCTCCCTTTTGCTATGATGTATACTTTTATCAATAATAGTTGATAACATTTTTCTGATTATTTGTTTAGCATGCATTTTCTGCTGCGCTTCATTTTTTATCTGGACATCTAAGATATAACATTGGATTATTCACACAAGCCGGCTCACAGACAAGTAAACAATGGCTAAGTTTTTAGAGACCTTCCTAAGGTAAAATCAGATATAATGTTTTTAGCTATTTGGGGCTTACAGCAGCCGTTATTGGTGCATAAATAGACGTTTGTATTTGATGTCTAATAAATGTCATGTTTCACTTTGTGATTCATTTGAAAATCTTTTGAACTGTGGTATTTTGTTTGTGCAACAAAATAAACTGTACATTCACGTTACTGAGAATGAGAGCTTTCAGTTGATACAGTGCATTCAGAAAGTATTCAGACCCCTTAATTGTTTCACATTTTGTTATGTTGCAGCCTTATCCTAAAATGATTCCATTTTTTTTTTCACATCAATCTACACTCCATACTCCATAATGACAAAGCAAAAAAAAAATAGTTTTGATAACTTTTCAAATTTATTAAAAATAAAAAGCAGTATATATCACATTGACATAAGTATTCAGACCCTTTGCTATGACACTTGAAATTTAGCTCAGGTGCATCCCATTTCTCTGGATCATCTTTGAAAATCCAATCAAATTCAATTGATTGGATAGGTGTGTGCCTTTCCAAATCATGTCTATATAAGGTCTCACAACTGAAAATGCATATCAGAGCAAAAACCAAGCCATGCGGTCAAAGGAACTGCCTGCAGAGTTCAGACACAGGATTGTGTCAAGGCACAGATCTGAGGAAGGCTAAAACAAATTTGGCTGCATTGAAGGTTCCAAAGAGTACAGTGGCCTCCATAATTCTTAAATGGAAAAAGTTTGGAATAACCAGGACTCTTCCTAAAGCTGGCCGCCCAGCCAAACTGAGCAATCGGGGGAGAAGGGCCTTGGTAAGAGAGGTGATCAAGAACCCATGGTCACTCTGGTTAAGCTCCAGAGATCATGTGTGGAGATGGGAGAAACATGCAGAAGGACAACCATCACTGCAACACTCCACCAATCTGGACTTTATGGCAGAGTGGCCAGATGCAAGCCTCTCCTCAGTGCAAGACATATGAAAGCCCTAAATGGACTCTCAGACTGTGAGAAACAAGATTATCTGGTCTGATGAAATGAAGCTTGAACTGTTTGGCCTCAATTACAAGCATCATGTCTGGAGGAAACCAGGCACCGCTCATCACCTGCGCAATACCATCCCAAAGGTGAAGCATGGTGGTGGTAGCATCATGCTGTGGGGGTATTTTTCAGCGGCAGGGACTGGGGGACTGGTCATGGTTGAAGGAAAGCTGAACGCAGCAAAATACAGAGATATCCTTAATGAAAACCCAGTCCAGAGTACTCAGGACCTCAGACTGGGCCGAAGGTTCAGCTTCCAACAGGACAATGACCCTAAGCACACAGCCAAGACAATGCAAGAGTGGCTTAGGGACAGTTATCAAAAATCTGGTATTTATTTTACACATATAGATCAGGTGGGTTTTATTCGGGGCTGCAGCTCTTCTGATAACATTAGGCGTTTCATCAATATTATGTGGTCAGTGGCGAATGATCAGACTCCGGTCGCTGCCATCTCACTTGATGCCGAAAAGCCGTATGATATGGTAGAATGGGATTGTGTTTTTAAGATTTTGGAAATATACGGGTTCGGGAATACTTTTATTGGATGGATTAAGTTACTTTATAGACACCCGGTAGCGGCGGAACAAACAAATGGCTCAATTTCAGATTATTTTACTCTGAATAGGGGCAGCCGGCAGGGTTGCCCTCTTTCCCCATTATTGTTCTGTCTTGCCCTGGAACCATTAGCAGCTGCGATAAGAAAGGAAGATTATTTTCCAGGGGTGGTGGCGGGAGGTATGGCGCATAAGCTTTTGCTTTACGCAGATGATATTTTATTATTTGTCTCAGACCCCACTAGATCTATGTCTTGCCTCCACAGAATTATTCATTCCTTTTCTAAGTTCTCAGGATACAGATTCAATTGGTCTAAATCTGAAGCTTTGGCTCTGACAGCGTACTGCCCAGCGATGGCTTTTCAGCCGGGCGTCTTCCAATGGCCCAAACAGGGCATTAAGTATTTGGGCATTTTATTCCCAGCAAATTTGTGTGATTTAGTTTAGTTAAGTTTGACCCCTTAATAAAAAGGTTTTTGAGCGATGTGAGCAGGTGGGCTTCATTACAATTTATTTATGATTGGGAAGGTTAATGTTATTAATATGAATTGTATTCCAGAATTCAACTACCTGCAACAATCTCTTCCTGTAGATGTCCCCCTCTCTTATTTCAAGCAATTTGATAGCATAGCAAAGTCCTTCATTTGGAATGGTAAGGGTCCCAGATTACATTTCAATAAGTTACATAGGCCGATTGACAAAGGTAGGCTAGGCCTATCCAAGATTTTGTTTTATTATTATGCATTCGGTCTCAGACATATGGCTCATTGGTCGCTTCCACCTGAGCGAGCCCCTCCCTGGTTTTGTATTGAACAGGAAGTTCTTGCCCCTGTTTCGCCATTGCAAAGCCTTTCTATCAAACTAACCGGAGAAATTAAGTTACACCCTGTTATATCGTATTTGCACTCAGTATGGACAAAAGTGTCCAGAGTGTTTAATTCGGACATTTATTTAAATGTTGCCTCGAGCATATGGCTGAACCCAAAATTATGTATTAATAAGTCCCCTTTCTGCTGGTCAGAATGGATTGTGAGGGAGGTTGCTACACTCGGTGACCTGTATGAGAGTGGAGTGTTGAGATCTTTTGAAAATTTGGTATTTTTTGGATTCCCAGATCTCAGTTTTCTTAGGTATTTACAGCTGCACCACCTGCTCTGTACTATTTTTGGGAGTAGCATACACCCCCCTAATGCGGCAGACACTCTGGGAGTGGTGAGTACTGCTTTTGGAAAAGGTCATGAGGCATCAGTGTATTACTCCCTGCTAATTCAGAGTCTTGGGGATGGAGCTTTAACTTCTATCAAGAGATTATGGGAGAAAGATTTTAACTTGGTATTGGAGGAGGGAGTGTGGGCTAGGATTCTAAAAAACGTCAAATCTGTATCTAGAGATGCAAGGGTGCACCTTATGCAATTCAAGATTTTACATCGATTCTATTGGACCCCCTCTAGATTCTGTAGGCTTGGTCTTAAAGGCACACCCGCCTGCTGGCGATGCCAGTCAGAGGATGGAGACACAACCCATGTTTTTGGTGGTGTGCTGAGATCCAGGAATTTTGGTTGAAGGTTCAGAGTTTTGTGTGTGACATGTTGGGCACTCGGGTTTCATTTTGCCCCAGACTCTGTGTTTTGGGCGATGGGGCGGTCATCGATAAAGGAGATAAATTCATAAAAAATTGACCAGTGATGACAGGCAGGCAGATTGTTCAAAGGGAATGGAAGTTGGCTGGAGCGCCCTTAATTTGGGAGTGGTGCGAGGAGATGGGGAGGGTGGCAGCTTTCGAGGAGGTGTCGTGTAGAAGGCTGGGGATCTGGGATTCATTTGATGGGAAATGGGGCAGTTATTTGACGTTTTTGGGGGACTCTCGGGGAGGGACTATGGAGAGAGAGGCGTCATTTTAGATGTGTATGATTATATATATATATATATATATATATATATATATATATATATATATATATATATATATATATAATTTTATTTATTTATTTTTGTGTGTGTGTGTGTACTTATGCGAGACCACGGGGATGTTCATTTGGGGTCAGGAAGGGGTTGTTGATTGGGAAGGGGGAGGGGTAGTAGTGGGAGTTAAATGTTAATTCATTGTAAATATGTTTTTTTTTTTTGTCATCTCTATGAATCAATAAAAATTGTAATCTTAAAAAGAATATGGTATTTGCTTTATCATTATGGGGTATGGAGTGTAGATTAATGTGAAAAAAATATTTAAAGGATTTTAGCATAAGGCTGCAACACAAAATGTGAAAAAAAAAAAAAAAAGAGGTGGTCTGAATACTTTCTGAATGCACTGTATATGAATGATCTATTTAAGTGCTATTTTAAAGACATATATTCATACTAATATCTCTACCACATAACCACTAGGTGGCGCTTATTTGCGAAGCATATGTTTTAAGGCCTTATTTAGTTATTTTTAGTAACATAAATACAGAAGTGATGGTTATCTCTGAGAAGTTCAGATTCTAAGCTTTCATACGATACCACATATGGCTGACTTATTTATACGGGGACTTTATACGAGCATTTTAAGCGTTAATTTTTCTTGATATTGGGCAGAGTTTAAGAGGTTAAATCACAGCCTTTTGCGGTTTAATAAGCACACTGGGCCATATAGCAAACTGCTTATCCGGAGGTGTGTAACTGTTGTCAAAAACATACGACCTGAAATTATTGCATTATTACATTATTATTGTGATGCTCTGTTGTGTAGCACTATATTTGAAAATAATAATAATAATAATAATAAGTGCAATACTGTGTTTTGCATTGTGCTGCACAATTCATATGATGAGAATAATGCAATGGTATGTTGAAAAGTAGTTGTTATGTTGAAAAGTTTTATGAATTCATTTGATTAGACAGCCTTTTGATGATCAAATTTAATTAAACTTAAAAATATGAAATAAAATAAAAAACCAAAATTGGGAAAAAAATAAAAATAAAATAGATTTAATATACTGCCCTAGTCATGCAGGTATATCACTAACTCATAGTAACATAAGATCAGTTGTTATCAAAATGAACAACTGGACATCACACATCTGGTTTGGAGGATTTACAGAAAATCCTCCTAGATTTACATTTCTCTTTAACTGTTGCTGCTTAAGAAACCACATGTGGTGCAGATCGTAATCCCAGGTTTGGGTAATCTTGAACAAAGTGGAAAGCATGTAAAGTGGGCTCATGCTGTTACTATTTCATTTATTTTGTTGCTGTGAATTCATGTGGATCAGCAGATTTATGGAGTCTGCTGGTCTAAGCGGGTTAGCCAGGGGTCACTGATTGTTCTGAGTGAACTGGCTGTATTACAAATAATGCTAGTCTCGCGTAAATTTTTTCTACTGGCATTATGTCTGGTCTACATTGTTGGCAATAACAACCCTGGTTGCACGTCACCTCTGTCTTTCAAAGCATGTATGCACACAATGCCATGTGCAGTTGTGGTCCGATTAAGCTGTATAAATGCTGGATGAAACAGAGTTACAATCGCAGTCTGTTGGTCTAGAACCGTTTTCAAAAGCACCTGAGTCTATTAAGTAAATAATGTGTTTTGCAAAGACAATATCTCAGCACCACCTACCTGTTCTCAGACTAGCTAATAGCTTAGCGAACATGTTTAGCTGAACACATGCTGCAGTCTTTTTGTAGCACTTGTTTTTGGCTTCCTAGAGGGGTGTGTATTTAGTGTCTTCTTGCAGTAGTCTTATACTTTCTGGAATCTGATTCTCTTTCAGGTGTGTGTGTGTGTGTGTGTGTGTGTGTGTGTGTGTGTGTGTGTGTGTGTGTGTTTGTTCCTCTGCAGGCACAGTAAGTGCCTTGTGTGTGTACTTGTGTTGACCGGAATCAGAGTGTGAATGAACAGGATTTGCCTGCAGTTTTCAATAGAGAATTAACAGTGTGCACATAACTGCAGGGAGTTACAGACAGACAAAATGTGACTCATGATTACAGGCTAGACCAGTCTTTAGAAGCAGGACACACACACACACACACACACACACACATGTTGGTGCAGCTATCATTATGAAGACTCTCCATAGACATAATGATTTTTATACTGTACGAACTATAGATTCTGTCCCCTAACCCTAACCCTACCCCTAAACCTAACCCTCACAAAAAACTTTCTGCATTTAGTATGTTTTTTTTTTTTAAGTGATTTGAATTATGGGGACACTAGAAATGTCCTCGTAAACCACCCAAAACCCCCCCCCCCAGATTATTTTTTTATTTTTGAGCGAACGATTCCTGTACAATTTGCAGGTATGTGCAATCATCAAATCATCAGTTAATGCCTTTCAAGGCAAGTCAGTCCACTCGGCAGCCATCTTGCTATTTTCCATGGATACATGGATTCACGGCATGAAAGTACAGATCCCATCTACTTGAATGGGGAAAGACCTATATCTCCAAAATGGTTGGTCAAGATTACGATCAAAGAACATATTTCAAATCAGCAATTAAATCTGACAACAATAGTATCATAAATTGTGTTTCTTCAGGTCAGATCACAATAAAAGAAATTTAAAAAAAAACGCTGTTTGTCAGGCTGGTCCAGCTAATGTGCATGCATGTTCTCAAGTTGTCTGTATCTAAAAGGGATTGGCTCTTTTACCTGTAACTGGACTTCCTTTTCTACATCCGCCATATTGGGCGTATTGCAATTATTGGCCATATTGCAATTTCTCCCATTTATTTTAATACAAGTGCTCTGTTATTGGCTAAATAGTCTCTGATTAATGTCGGTCTATATGTAGCCATAGTAGTTGTCATGATATCTGTTTATTTAAGTTCTGAAGTGTTGTTATAGTAGAGTGTTTTTATTATCTAAAAGTCTTTGTGTTCTTTATGGAGGGGTGGAGTTCTGTTTTACTCTTTGTGTCAGTTGTAACAGAGGATCTATTCCATGGGAAACACTCAGATATCAAAGCCAGAGAGGTGTGCAGTTTTGAGGTCAAAAGTGACCTGCATGATTGTGTTAAACAAAATCTCAAACAAATCGGTGTGGATTATTTAGGTCACATGAAGTGCTCTAAATATGTACATTTTAGAGACATTTAATTTTTTTTACAATAAGCATGCACCAGTGGCATTTCCTCTGAGCAGGCTAGGGAGGCTGTGCCTCCTCAAAGTTTGAATGAGAAAAATAATCGACTGTACATAGATAAAACAAATAAAATATTTGTTGAAAAAAATATATTGAAAAATATTTTTCTTTCCAACAATGACACCAGTGGTTAAAGTTTCAGAAGGAGGCAGCGTCTCTCTCGCCTCTTTTCATCTCATTGCGATGTCATTGAGCTCCTAAAGCTTGGCGTGAATATGAGTGAGCTAACTTCGGAAAAAGTCTCGTGAGGGGAGGCAATGTCTCCACTTTGATTTGATTGGTCACTACCCTGTCGTTCAATCGTCAATGCAACAAACCCTAGTGGTTTGATGGTTCCAGATGATAATGTAATGTTTATGTGTCTTCTACCCAACAATAAAGGTGGTATTAATGGTATGGTAAATCTTTTTATAGATTTGTCTAAGATTTGTTCTAATGTTGAACCAGATAATTTTTAATATCTATATTGAAATATACCTAAATTAATTAAATACATTTTAATCAAAATCCGATCCAAAAATGAATCGAGAGCTTGTGAATCAGAATTAAATCAGGAAATCTGTATCAATACCCAGCCCTAAATGCTTCATAAGTGTAGGACATGGAGCCTTTAACTCATTTCAGGTTATTGTCACTCTTCTACAGTATCTTTACCTGTCATTTATAGCTCCTCCCCTCAATTCTGTGTCACCATTTTCCCCTCTCTACCCACCCTCAATCCACCTCCTTTTACATCAGCCTCAGTATTACCATCTAAATCCAGTCTGTCCTGAAGAGTTAGTTCCTGCACTGCACACATTCAGATAGTCATGCCTTCTAATTTTACACCTGTATTTCTGTAATTGCCTAGGCTGAAAGCTGGGACAGTGTTAACCTACTTACTTTCACAGAAAAAACTGGGGTTTGTCCTTGGGGCTCTTATGCCCTGTGTCAGGAGTTTTATCTGGCCAGAGTGGCTGTAGTGGCGGATTAGAAGAGCATTTTTAAGGTATTGTAGAGCCGAGGAGGGCGGGGCCGGGCTGGAATGAGACACACCCGGTCCCCAATCAGCCTGATGGGGCGCGCGAGGGATAAAGGCGGCCGGGGATGACAGTTCGACAGAGAGAGAATGACAGACAGCTGTACTGTGTGGTTTTTGGTTGTGTGTTTGTTTAAGTTGTTTATTAAATTATTATTTAAGTTGTCAAGCCGGTTCTCGCCTCCTCCTTTCCACTGAACCCCCTTACACTGGTGCCGAAACCCGGGAAGGAGGAGGGATTCCCGTCGCAGAGTCCTCGACACTGCCGTCCACCCAGGGGAGCGCCGCTGCCGTCCGACGGGGGATGGAGTAGCCTGACCACCCGGATGCGGGGAACGGCCGCCGTCCGCGAGGCGAGTGGGGACGGGACTCCCCGACCGCCTGGAGCGAGGGAGCCGCTGCCGGGGGCAGAGGAGTGCCCTGCCGTCCCCCGGGAACACGGAGGGGTCGAGAGAAGACCGCCGTCCACGGGGGGGAGGAGGGAAGGGACTCCCCGACCGCCTGGAGTGGTAGGGCCGCTGCCAGGGGCGGAGGAGTGTCCCCACGGGACGCCGGGAACGCGGAGGGGCGTTCTGTCCGCTGGGGGTCAGAGGTCTGACTCCGGTCCGCCCGGGGAGGAGCGGCTGCAGTCCGCCTGAGAGGGTGGAGTAGTGATCGAGGACCACGCGACGGCGCATCAGAGAACCGGTGAGTTTCTTTTTCTCTCTCTCCTCTCTCTCTCTCTGTCGCTCCGTGTTGGCCTTTCCCTCGCCATTTTGTTTTGTTGTTTTTCCCCTCCTGTCTCCTCCCAGGTCGAGGAAGGCGGGGATGACCCACCAGCAGTCGGGGCGTAAGGCACGCCCCCCCGGAGAGGAAGGGTGGAGGATGTACGTCATGCCGGGGGCTCCCCGGCCTGAGGCAACGCCGGGAGGAGTGTAGAGCCGAGGAGGGCGGGGCCGGGCCGGGCTGGAATGAGACACACCCAGTCCCCAATCAGCCTGATGGGGCGCGTGAGGGATAAAGGCGGCCGGGGACGACAGTTCGACAGAGAGAGAATGACAGACAGCTGTACTGTGTGGTTTTTGGTTGTGTGTTTGTTTAAGTTGTTTATTAAATTATTATTTAAGTTGTCAAGCCGGTTCTCGCCGCCTCCTTTCCACTGAACCCCCTTACAGGTGTGTGTGTATATATATATATATATATATATAATATATATATATATATACACACACACACACACACACACACACACACACACACACACACACACACACATACACTGGCGGCCAAAAGTTTGGAATAATGTACAGATTTTGCTCTTGTTTATTAAATTATTATTTAAGTTGTCAAGCCGGTTCTCGCCGCCTCCTTTCCACTGAACCCCCTTACAGGTGTGTGTGTATATATATATATATATATATATAATATATATATATATATACACACACACACACACACACACACACACACACACACACACACACACATACACTGGCGGCCAAAAGTTTGGAATAATGTACAGATTTTGCTCTTATGGAAAGAAATTAGTACTTTTATTCATCAAAGTGGCATTCAACTGATCACAATGTATAGTCAGGACATTAATAACATGAAAAAATTACTATTACAATTTGAAAAAAATTTTCACAACTTCTTAAACTACTTCAAAGAGTTCTCATCAAAAAATCCTCCACGTGCAGCAATGACAGCTTTGCAGATCCTTGGCATTCTAGCTGTCAGTTTGTCCAGATACTCAGGTGACATTTCACCCCACGCTTCCTGTAGCACTTGCCATAGATGTGACTGTCTTGTCGGGCACTTCTCACGCACCTTACAGTCTAGCTGATCCCACAAAAGCTCAATGGGGTTAAGATCCATAACACTCTTTTCCAATTATCTGTTGTCCAATGTCTGTGTTTCTTTGCCCACTCTAACCTTTTCTTTTTGTTTTTCTGTTTCAAAAGTGGCTTTTCCTTTGCAATTCTTCCCATAAGGCCTGAATCCCTGAGTCTTCTCTTTACTGTTGTACATGAAACTGGTGTTGAGCGGGTAGAATTCAATGAGGCTGTCAGCTGAGGACATGTGAGGCGTCTATTTCTCAAACTAGAGACTCTGATGTACTTATCCTCTTGTTTAATTGTACATCTGGCCTTCCACATCTCTTTCTGTCCTTGTTAGAGCCAGTTGTCCTTTGTCTTTGAAGACTTTAGTGTACACCTTTGTATGCCATTTTTGAACAAATATTGACCTTAAGACATGCCAGTCTATTGCATACTGTGGCAACTCAAAAACAAACACAAAGACAATTTTAAGCTTCATTTAATGAACCAAATAGCTTTCATCTGTGTTTGATATAATGGCAAGTGATTTTCTAGTACCAAATTAGCAATTTAGCATGATTCCTCAAGGATAAGGTGTTGGAGTGATGGCTGCTGGAAATGGGGCCTGTCTAGATTTGATCAAAAATGACTTTTTTCAAATAGTGATGGTGCTATTTTTTATATCAGTAATGTCCTGAATGTACTGTGTGATCAATTGAATGCCACTTTGGTGAATTAAAGTACCAATTTCCTTCTGAAACAGCAAAATCTGTACATTATTCCAAACTTTTGGCTGCCAGTGTGTAAATATATATATATACATATATATATATGTATATATATATATATATATATATATATATATATATATATATATATATATATATATATATATATATATATATATATATATATATATATATATATGTATATGTGTGTGAGTGTGTGTGTGTGTGTGTGTATATATATATATATATATATATATATATATATATATACATTGTTTGCAGTTCATTTACAGTATTTGGCTTGTAATTAAAGTCAAGATTAATATTCACTCACTGAGCAGTTTATTAGGACTCCTACTTATTCATGCGATTATCTAATCAGCCAATCATGTTGCATCAGTGCAGTGCATAAAAACACTCAGATATGGGTCAGGAGCTTCGGTTAATGTTCACATCAACCATCAGAATGGGGAGAAAATGTGATCTCAGTGACTTAGACCGTGGCATGATTGTTGGTGCCAGATGGGCTGGTTTGAGTATTTCTGTAACTGCTGATCTCCTGGGATTTTCACACACAATAGTCTCTAGAGTTTACTCAGAATGGTACCAAAAGCAAATAAACATTCAGTGAGCGGCAGTTCTGTGGATGGAAACGCCTTGTTGATGAGAGAGGTCAATGGAGAATGGCCAGACTGGTTCGAGCTGACAGAAAGGCTACGGTAGCTCAGATAATCACTCTGTACAATTGTGGTGAGTAGAATAGCATCTCAGAATGCACAACACGTCAAACTTTGAGTCGTATGGGCTACAACAGCAGAAGACCACGTGGGGCACATTATTAGGACCATAGTGTTCCTAATAAAGTGCTCAGTGAGTGCACATGCAATAAAGAACTTAGGCCTATTTCTTACAAAGACTAACTTTCAAAAATGAAGGTACTCCAAGAAAAATTATCTGGAGTAAAATCTGTGACAGCTAGGCTCAGTCTCCCCAACATCACTTTAATCATTTTATTAATTGTGGTATTCATAGACTAGAGTAAGTTTACACAAACTCCTACTTATTTCCTTAATTGCGGTGTCTCTGTTTGCACCAAAGGGACTAATTACAAGTACCCTGTCTCTTGTTTGGGTCCCGTCCTCTTTATTTAATCTTGCATGAGGTAGTGTGTGTCTCTGTCACATGTGTACAATGTAGTTGTTGCCAGAGACCCAGTGTGCTTCTCAGAATCCGCTTCCTGTCACAACACAAACAGTTCATGGTTGCCTTCCCCTTCCCTCTGAGCTCTCCACGCCGCACGACCCACAGCTCTGTCATGAGCAAGCAGGAAGGAGATAGGAAACAAAGAACCCACTTCCTGTGGTGGATGCCAACATTCCGGACAATGGAGAGGGAAATGCTTGGAAACTAGAGGGATCGGAGGAGATTGAAGGGGAGATAAATGAGTCTAGCTGTCCTGGCTTTCTATAAATCTCTCTTTGTCTTCATTCTCTACTGCCCTTTTAGTCTTTGTTGTTAGATTATTACGCTTTGGTCTGTGGTGGAACAATGTTTTTTCCATATTAGACAGCCAATGGGATTGGTCAAAGTCGTTTATTTGGACGTTAACATGCTGTCACTCAGTTGACATGTGATTTGTGAGCCGTGTTATATCTGTGATTTGAAATGAGTCATCGATCTTGCACCAAAACCCGACCCATAGTAGCAACCATCCCTTGTGGAAGTAGTCACCATGGAGACCCTCTACTGGGCTGTTTCGCCAGGACGAGGGGGAAGGGGGACCAAAGGAGAGGCGCAGATGCTGGAAGTCTGTGTTTAAATCAACACCATAAAAATACTCTGGGCTCTAGATGTCGGGCCAGACGGGCCTCTCTGGAACAGTGCATGTGCTGGGCAAAGACACTCCTGGACATGATTCATCCTCACCATCCACCCTCTCGGCCCTCTTCAGCCGACCCCTGGGAGATACCTCTTAGATGTGCTTGAGCGTTCAAAGGAAACCATCTCCCTCTGGGCTCCTCTGGTTGACTTAGAGCTCTTCAAAAGCTTTCAGAGGTCTATTGGAAACTCAAGGCCAGGTGGTCCCAGGGGAGATCTGAAGAGAAGAAAAAAAGTGGCATATTGGAAAACACTTTACTCAAATTGTGTAAAACGCAAGTGATGCGTAAGACAAGATGTATGATAGAGAGGCAAGCTTGAAAACTTGCATTTTCAGAAGATAAGTTCTTATGGTTCTTATGGTGTGTTCACGTCATGTCATAATTATCATTATTACATTCAAGTCTTTCTTATTACAAATTGTGAAGTCGTAATTCTATGAAAGCTCCGACTTGACAGCTGTGACGTCATGTAAAAACCAACAATATAGCAGCAGCCTATAGTTTTCTCATCATTATCTCACTCTCATGCCATCCCAGATGTGAATGATTTTCTTCTGCTAAACACAAATGAAGATTTTAGACTTTGTTCACACTGCAGGAAAAAGTTTTTTTTCTCAAATCCGATTTTTTAGACTGACTGTTCATACTGCAGATTATATGTGGACAGATCGAATTTTTGCTGCTCAGACTGCAGTCGCTTTTGCTAGCACGTCTACATTAGTTGTCATAGTAACGATACAAACTTGCATCTGTTCACCACGTGTGAGTGTTTATCAATGGATTTTTTTCATGAGGGCATCCAAATATTAACACATTCTTCACAGAAAATGGTTTAAAATCGGGAGAGGTGGCATATGCTATTTTTATTGCTGCTAAGGTTTACAACTGTCCCATTTTTGCTAGACGTCCCATATTTTATTCCAAATGGGACGCACCTATTATTTTAGCGGGTAGCGAAATGTGTTGAAGGCTTTGTGGCCTATATTGTAGCATAAAAGGGTCAAGACAGCAAGACTTTTGAAGAGGACCCCGTCCTGTATTAAAGCGCTCAAAATGCTCAAGTGTCTCATATTTGTGTGAAACATTCAACCTCATCGCGCTGTGGTGGCTCGCAGCTGGTGTGTTACCGCACCTTAGCGCATCTCTTTGGATGAGTAAAGCCAATGTCTGTATTATTTTAAAAGAGGTTTGTGGTGCTTTGCTGCCCTGTAACATACAGTATATATGACATATGGGTGCGTTCCAATCAAAAGCGATTCTCCTCATACTTCATCTTCCACTGTCGGAGGGCTAAAAGGTTTAATAAAACGGTCATTCTGAACTTTTTAAGTCACTTTTATTTCAAATTCTCTTGTAACGATCCTACAGTGTGGCCATCATTTATTGTTTTCCCTTTGAAATGTCCTGTGAAGGCAACGTTTATGCCGTTTGAAATGCATTATATGTCTTCTCATCATAACACCTGGCGAAACAACCCATCGCACACAACGAATGACGGAAAAAAACGCATGAAATCCGATCTGACCGTTCAGACTGAGACGCATTAAGATTGGCCAAAAAAAATTTCTGCCTCTGTGAACAATGCCTTAGAAGAATATCTCAGCCAGGTAGGTCCATACAATGCAAGTGAATGGGTACCAAAATATTGAAGCTCCAAAAGCATATAAAGGCAGCACAGAAGTAATCCAAAAGACTCCAGTGGTTAAATCCATGTCTTCAGAAATTATATGATAGGTGTGGGTGAGAAACAGGTCAATATTTAAGTCCTTTTTTAACTATAAATCTCCACTTTCACATTCTTCTTCTTTTGTTTTTGGTCATTTGCATTCTTTGTGCATATCGCCACCTACTGGTTAGGTTTTTATAGATTTATAGTTCTAGTGTGGATGAGAGGCATAAACTTAGCAAATCAATAAGTTTTCAAGCTAAAACATATTAATGTGAACATGGCCTGAAATACTGATAATGTTAATTGCACTGCTGAATCTACAGTGCCACGGCAAAAGAAATGCGGTTTTGGCTGAGTTGTAAGCTTGCCGTTCGAATATGATGATGCTAAACACTGGGTCCCATGAAATAATATACTGTTGCACTGTCCACGTTGGTTGTATGTGACAACAAACATACAGCGTCACCAGTGTATTCTGATTCATGAACAAATTAGTCTTTTGAGCTTAATGAATCAGCCAAAACTCACAAACGAGTCACAAACTCACTTAAGCCCCGTTCATACGTGCAGCGACTTTAGCGACAAAGCAACATGATTTCATTCATTGTCAATGACAGCTGGCGACTTCCAGCATCCTCATGAGCAACCTCTGTCAACCAGATGTAGGCATGTCCAGCAAGTTCAGAAAGTTGAGAAAAGTTCAACTTGATGCAAATGAGGAGCGGCTTTTGTCAGTGACTAACAAAAGGGAAGAACACAGTGTCAGTGGATCTCACGTCATATGTCTCCTGTGAGATAACAACATCAACTACAGACAACACGGATAAGTTAGTTTCTGTGAGCGATTTCTCTGTTCTAAATGATTTGTCTGTGACCACATACATGGGTTTAATAAAAACAATTATGCATGGAAAAGAAATTGCCAGCAGTGTGAGTGGGTTTTATTTGTACATTGATAGATCATTAATCTTGTTAATTATATGATGCCATGAGCATTGCTGCATATAAAAACACTGAACACTGAATACTGATTCCTTCTCAAATTAGAATGATACCGTAGTATTACCGGCCATATGTCTCCTCTGTGATCAGATTTTCTAAAGATATGGCCAGCCCACCAATAACATTAGAGTGACAGCAGTAGGAAAGCCCACTAGCCACTTCACAGTAAAGAGACTAGAGACATCAATTGATAAAGTCACTGCTCAATATTGAACCATAAATTATAACTTTCGGTCATTTCTGAAATAAACCAAAAGAACTGTTATGTGGTATGTTGTATGGTTCCTGAGACTTAAATCAGAGACTTACTAACGTCTTATTCATATGGCAACGTGTAGTTAAAGATACTTATTCACAAGTTTTCCCTTACAAAAAATCTAGTGTTCTGACAAATTTGTTACATTTCCCACTCATTATTTTTACATGCAAATGAGCTTGCGATTAGCCGCAAATGTAGTTAGGATCAATTATTTGGTCCTGCCTCAAAAGTTCTAAATAATTATTAACAGAATCGGAAACTTTAATTAGTAAACCTAGCAGTCATCTTGACTTCCAGTGCCTTTTGTCTACTAAACCGGTTCCATTTCCTTCTCAGCATGCAAAAGGTAAGCAAAAACTTAAGAGCAAAGACATCTCCAGAGGTTTGCCTTTCAACACCCCACTCACTCCTGACTTCCATCCTCTGTACTGTTTTTAGTCAGCCTGTTTTTTCCCATTGAACTTCAGAGAGCTGAAGTCAATTGTCATAGCAGAGAACAGCTGGAGGAAGCAGAGTAACGACACTGAAAGACGTGAACTCTGTACAGCAATTTACACGTGAGAATCTGCTCCCCAGAGAATATTTTTTCCACTCTGCAATGACATGCTTTGAGTGGAGAATGTATTGTCGTCACCTGTCAAGCTAGTCGTGCTTGAGATTGTGTCCTAAATCTTTTAACTCAACTTTGTTTGCATCATTGACAGACTTTTGCACAAAGTTTTCATGCATCAACAGTAGCTTAGTATGTTCACATTGTTCACAAAATTACGTGAATTGTGGCAACAGTTTTGCAAAATGATATTACGTGGTTCCTTGCATGTTCTGAGGTGAAATGTCCACTTTGTGAGTCCAAGGGTGCTTTTCCAAAAGCATCGTTAGCCAACTATGGTTGCAAGTTCCATCGTTACCAACATAGTTCAACGATTTGGTGTTTCCCAAAACCATAGTTCCAACAATTCGCAAACAGCATCACAAAGTTCTTTACTTGTGGTTTGAAGCATACAGTAGTTCCTTGTTAGTTTATGTGTGGATATCATTTCACTTTTTAATGGCTTTTATGTGTTTATGTTAACTCATTAGTGACATTTATGGTGCATCGGGGAACCCCAAAGTTTGATGTAGAGGGAAACCCATCTATTGCAGTGTATCATGGATCTACACTGTGTAAATGAGGTTTTATAATTTAGTATCGTGGAAGTTATTACTCCACCCCCTGCGTAACGCCATTAAGGACAGCTCTGTGTTGTGGAACCAACATGGTTCGATCAATGGATGTGCAACATAGTTACTAGGGTTTCGGGAAACAGTCGTGACTAGCTATTTAATTTCTCCAACGATGCATCATACTATGGTGGTTAAGCAGTGAGTTACGTCGTTGTACAGAAAACGCACCCCTGATTAGGTTTTTAAGGTTAGTGCTCTATCACATTTTAAATCAACAAAACCTACCTCCCTACCCTAAACCTTAAACCTAAACCTAATCGCAAATGTCATACAAGCTCGATTATGCAACCACATCATTTTGTGCTGCTTCTATGACACTTTTGACTCATGTGTTGACCTACATGCACTTCAGGACTCAAGCCCCGCTACTTTGCATCACAAGTGCAATGCCCTATCAGTTGAGCTACAGCACAATTTGATCGCACCCAAACAAGCTTGTAAATGTAGTTGGTTATGTAATGCAAACATTAAAATGTATCACCTTACAAGTCATGCACCATAGTAAAAGTGTGTTGAAGAAATTATTAGCACAGAGATCCTTTTACTGCATGTTGAGATTTAAAAGTTTGGTTTTACTCTGTGTGTCCAAAGATGAGATCCACGGATCCATATGTCATTGAATAATATCTCTTTTAATACCCTTTCTGTTCTTTACAGTCAGTTGTTGATTATAAACAACTACAAAAAGAAATGTAATTCTAATCACACATAGTACGGATGCGCTAAAAGAAACCATGCACGTCTTCTCTCATTATATACGCTCACTGACTGATGCCGCTAGTCTTAAAGAGACAGTACCGATTTAGCACGTGTTCTACATAATAATGTAAATACTTGTAAATAGTATGCAAAAATATATATGCAATAAATTGTTTTTAATTTCAAGACAATTATTGATGGAGTAGACTAAATTAGAAAATTTTTCAAAAGCTAAAATATGACCAATATGATGAAAAATGAATGATAAAAAATAATTTGGAAAACTTATATTTTCTAATTGTACCTAGAAGGTTAGAAGGTCCAATTATAAGTAAGAGCATTAGCTGAGAGAAAAATTCTTTCATATGTAAGTGAAATGGACATTGTAGCATATGTACCCATATGAATCAATATCAAATCGAATTGAAATTGAAATCAAATCAAATCTAGAGCTTGTGAACCAGAATTGAATCAAATTTGGAAATCTGTATCAATAACCGTCCCTAGTCAGGGAGTTTATGGCCAATGAATGACTAAGGTGTATCTATTGAAGCTGTTTCAAGGTTATCTACATCTGCTGAGGTTACACACACTCACACACATGCATTTGAGCTGTGCTCTCCAGCCAGATCTTGTTTTATGCTTTTGTCCACTGGAGTGGAGTGACCTTCACATTCCATTCCCAGTCAACAGTGATGTCACACCTCTGAAGGGCCCTGCAGTGTGCTGGATCTGTGCTGACTGCAATGAACTCAGACTCCCTCAGGTGCACGTGCACTGCAAAATTTCTACCTCAGTGTAAAAAAACTCTGCCTTAACTGTGAATGGTGAATGTAATGGTATTTAAAGCAATAGTTCACCCATAAATGTCAATCCAGTCATCATTACCTCTCCTTTTGTGTTACACAGAATAAAGAAAGTCACATGGGTTTTGGAATGACATGAGGGCAAGTAAATGACAGTAAAATTCCAATTTGGGATTAACTATCTCTTTAAGTGATTGTCTTGTCAAGATCTGTTTTTGTTATGCACTGTGGCTCCAGGAAGATCTGTATTTCATAGGAGCGTGATGTAGGGGAGAGATGACAATATACTGACTTTGATTTTAACTTTGGTTCTAAAAAGCCCACAGAGATACATCTGCACATTGTAGAATTCTCTCATTATCTCAAAGTGACAGCTGCCATTTCCAAGACGCAGGTGTTTAAATAGAACAGCGTTACGGTCAGTAAACCTGAACTCTCTGTACCTGACACAAGGAAGTATTCATGATACGGTATGTGAGGTTTCACTTGCATTATTGTTTGCCTGGGAGCAATACACAGTGAGTATTGTGCTCTGGCCAATAACAGTTGATTTCTGAATCTTTGGATCATCTACATTACGATCAATATGCTAAACTGCTCCTGCTTGACTTAATAGGAATGTTAATAGTTGCCTAAAGATCACTACACACAAGGACCACATGTGTTTTCTTCTGTCAGTATGGGTAAATAAGGGTTGCTGCAGACCATACACAATGTTATCTGAGATGGCACCTCAACGGCCATCTGTGTCATAATTATCATCTCTTTGTCTTACTGTAAATAAAAGTGCTGCTCAGTGTTTGATCAGTTTTACAATGTTGGAAGAGTTTTTCAAACTTTTTGATGCAAAATGACCCCCAAATTTGATGATCTTCTTAAAAGTTAGCCCCTTTCTGAAATATAAAAAGACAGCTAGATATTTGCATTTATAAAGACCCATTTATATTTTGTGAAAGAGAAATAGTAAGTTGGATATTATAAAGACAACATGTTTGCAAAGTTATATAATTGGCATGCATGCTGTATTGTCATTGTACTAAAGACAAAATACATTTCAAAAATATTATGTGGCAACTATTTAGTTTGTTTTAAGTTGACTGCAAATCTTTTTTTCTACCTACTAATTTACCTACCTACATTTATTTCAATTAAAATGTATGCGCAGTCTTTAGAAATCAGAATGAAATGGTAAAAATGTCAAATGCATTATTCATTAAAAAATATATTTTTCTCTGAAATTTTCTGCAGACCCCTGAACCCAGTTTGAAAGCCTCAGGTGCATTATTGATGGCTGATCCGCAATCAAATAGCTGTTTTTATTATTATTATTATTATTATTATTATTGTTTTTTTTTTTATAAATTGGTCGAACTGATTCACAAAGAGTGAGATCGAGTACGATGCTGCTAACCATATCAGGAACTATTCATATTAATATTATTTAAAAACAGAATTATTAACATCACTAATATTATTGTGAATATTAATTATGAATATTAATTATGCTTTAATATACTTATTATTAAGATAAATATTTACAAAATGCAGTCTGCTCTATAGGTGAAAACATAATAATGAAACAGCAATTTTACTATAAAAATTAAACGTGAAATGTTACATGGCATCTTCTGGGAACACTTTTGACCTTGGTAATTGTAGTAAAATCATAGTAACCACAAACATATTACTGTAGTAAAACCATGGTTAATTGTATCTGCTGAAGAAGAAAAAATAAATAAATAAATAAACATGGTTACCACAGTCATGGTTACTACAATATTACTATAGTAAAACCATAGTTAATTTTCATAAGGGTAATAATATTCGGAATAACATTAATTAATTGTTAATAGTTATTTGTTGTAAATATTGTTGGAACAAAAAAGAACACAACATTTGATGTAGTCTATATAACCTAACCCAAAACAAAGTGAGAAACAGATATTTTAATTTAAAGAAGAAACAATGTTTTGCATGGCATTTTTTGGGAACCCTTGAATTGGCTCTTTGAACCGGTTCATTAAAACTAACCATCCGAATGAACTGCTCAAATGAACTGATGCTAAGGCACATTTGTAAATGGAGTGAGTCACAGCACACAAGGTGGGGAAGAAAGACAGAGCAGGGTGAGGCGTGGTGCATCTTTATTTTGATGGCTCTCTTGCGCCACCTATTGATTATGCCAAAAATGTGATGAGGCTTTCTGGTGTTTAAGGTGATTGTGCAATGGCGTGTGGCTGACTCATTTTGGATGCTTTAGACTCAGGGGAACAGAGGTTTCCCAATGATCCATCAGGAAAATGCAGTGGCAGACACACACTTTGATATTTAGACACACAGGGGCAGACCTCCCACAATGAGCATGTGTTTGATAGCGGTTTAGGTGTGTGTGTGTGTGTGTGTGTGTGTGTGTGTGTGTTGAGTCATTAGCAGCAAAGACTGCTCTGTCTCAGCAGGGTATCAAGGTTTATGAAACAGCTGTGTGACAAGATGGATCAGCCCACCACACACACACACTTTTCTTACTCATGCGACTGGAAACTTGACTCCCTACTAATTGTTAGCAGAAAAGTTGAAGATGTTACAGCAAAAAGTCACAAAATGTCTGTATGCATGGAATATCTGGATGACCGACTAAAACTGCAGTTATACAACCAGAGCACACACTGCGCTTTATCCCGCAACACAATCAGTGCAGTCTGTACTCAACTTGACCTTCCATTTCTAGTGTGATGAATTAACCGGAAGTAACATCTCCTTGACTCATTATTTGACCAGACTGCCAAAAAAGTATTATTTACTCAAAATTGGGATAAATGTGCAAAATAAATATTTCCGAGATGAAAACTGAAAAATCGGATTCTGAACATAGTCACGATTGGATTAGCCTGCCAAAAGTAAAGACATTATGCAAAATAGGATTAAAAATGCAAAATAATTGGATTTATTTTCAAGATGATAACTGAGGCCACTCCCTGAATTTGACATGCAAAATAGTGAGGTCATGTGACAACAATGTAGCATAGTACAGTTTAAAACATGGATACAGTTTAGCATTGCATACCATTTTCCAGTGCTATCTTTGCAATTCTGCATACTGTTTATATTATAAATAATATAGTAGTACTATGCATTACTATATATATATATATATATATATATATATATATATATATATATATATATATATATATATATATCTTTTTTTTTTTTTTTTTTTTTTAGACAGTTTCATTCATTTAACAGACACTTTTATCTCATGTGATTTACAAATGAAGGATACAGCACAAAAGATTCATCCAGTGGAGGCAATAATATACACCGGTCAAGTTTTGAAACACTTGACTGAAATGTTTCTCATGATCTTAAAAATCTTTTGATCTGAAGGTGTATGCTTAAATGTTTGAAATTAGTTTTGTAGACAAAAATATAATTGTGCCACCATATTCATTTATTTCATTACAAAACTAAAATTTAATTAAAAGTTAAAAAAAAAAAGTTTTTGAAATTGACCAAATAATAAAGAAAAGCATTCAGTAAGTGCCCAACATAGATGGGAACTCCTTCAATACTGTTTAAAAAGCATCCCAGGGTGATACCTCAAGAAGTTGGTTGAGAAAATGTCAAGAGTACATGTCTGCAAATTCTAGGCAAAGTGTGACTACTTTGAAGATGTTAAAATATAACACAGTTTTGTAATATAATTGTAATATTATAATAATAATAAAGAATGAGTAAGTGTTTCAAAACTTTTGACCGGTAGTGTACGTAAAACACATAAAAATACAAGCAGCACGTTACTATTGCCTTACGAACATTAACCAGCAAAGCGGCTTCATTCTCTGTGGTTTTGTTTTAGGTGTGTGATCCATACACTTTAGAATGCATGTCTTAAGTGTGGAGTTTTGGCCTCCTCTGGGTATATAGGCTATAAAGACGTGTCTCAGATCAGCCAGATGCTGTCTTGTTTAAGACCATGACTCTGTGGTGTTAAATTTAAAACAGACCCTTGCGTACAATATCATCACTCTCACTGTGATAGCAGGAACCTCAGAGCTGCCCACCACTTCATGAGGCATCTGAATTATTGAGAGCCCACTGAGCGTGCTCAATAGCTGGGTGAATCGCCGGGGCGACAGGAGAAGGTGTGAGGGAGAGATGACCCATCTGCTGGAGGCTGTTGGTTATCACTGCTATATCTATGTCTCGGGGTTGGAATATTATTATGCCTTTTCAACAATTGAAATTTTGATTTTATGACTAAAAATGTAAAGTGGTGTAACCGTCAGGAAAAAACAAATTAAGAGGAGAATTAATAATTATTAAAAAATATATATACTACTAATACTAATATAATACTAATACTAATACTAATATATTCCACATTAATCTGGATACATCTGAAAACGGCGTTTTCGAAACGCTCTCCGCCACACTGCCATTTTCAAGTGTTTTCCAAAAGTTGCTCGTCCACACTGAAACGTATATAAATGCTTAAATCCTCTTACTGCACATGTGAAAAATATCCATTCCATGTACGGTGTGAAATGCAATTGTCCTCGTGTTCCGCCGCCGGACAGCAGTTCCGAGTAAACTTGCCGTCACCTTTGAAGGAATACAATGTAAAGGTTGTACAAAGTAACATTTATCTTTAACAATCCTATCAAAATGGATATCAGGCACAACAATGCTGCTACAACACGGGCCACTATCTTGATTGTTTGAGTTGAATGGATCACATGACTGCATCACATGACAACAAATACATCATCATTTTCATTTACGTCATCATTTTCCCTGTCCACACTACAGCGCAAAGACGCCATTTTCAAATTTATCCACTCGAGAGAGCTTTTTCGAAAAGTGTGTTTCAGTGTGGAAGGAAGGCTAAAATGTAGAGAAAAAGATGCGTTTTCAAAAGAAAACGTGTTAGTGTGGACATGGCCTAAGCAGACAAAAGGCAAAAGAAAAAAGGAATTTTCAGAAAATTTAGTATTCACAGTCAGCCATGATTACTTTAATCAATGAGTGAAAGTGTCAAATAACAGGACGCTTACTGAGATTAAGCGAGTAGTATTCGGCTGGTCATGTGATTCTAACATGGCCGCCCCCATGTGTGAATAAAACATACTCATACTACATACTCTCCATGTAGAATAAAACAGTTTTTATAAGGTTACTGATATGACTGGAGTCTTCATTTTAATGTGAGTACTCATGATTTTATACATATATTGCAAAATTACAATTAATGTATTTAGAAGTTCAAACTTTTTTAATGAGGAAAAAATTACTGAGTGCACCTTTAAGAGTAAAAATTGTGATGATGGATGCAAAGGAAGCAGTGTTTATCCCACAATCCGCTCTTTAGCGGCTGTGGTGCGTTTGAAAGAAAATGCGATGAAAGGCGTTTCAGAGCTGCAGCTACTAAAATTTGCCTCTTGCTTTGTCTTTCTCTCTCAGTTTATTTTGGCTCAATAATAAATCAGTTAAAAATATATCAGTTCTTCCTGCACAGTCATAGCTCCGTGTTCCCATTGTCCTCTTCAGTGACACACACACACACACACACACAAACACACATATAGTGTCCACTGGCCTTCTGGCCATCACTGAATTACAACGGTATTAAAGGGCAATTTGTTGTTAGGAATATGGGAGCAAAAGAGAGAGCATGTGGAAAAGAGAGAGACCAACAAGCAGAGACAGTGATGAGGAGACAGAGAGAGAGAGGGTTGAGGGGTGTTGAGTGTGTGTTATGATTATATTCCCAGTGAGACAGATGCTGAGGTCACAGCAGTTCACTGGCCTTCAGTTAAAGGTGAAGTGTGTAATTTCTGCCCCTTTAGCAGCACCAAAAAAAATGGCAAAAATAATGACTGATTTCAAACAGGTTTCCTAAACACTTCCCTCATCTGCCATTGGTCGGTGCAGGAGATAGTCCCGACCTAACTGCATGCCTTTGGCTTAGTCAATGTTGCTGTGTCAAGCTGGTCATGATGCGCAAACAAACAGAGCATTGTTTTATAGTGCCACAGAGCCATAGTGTTCACACTTTTAGATAAAACCAATCTATTTGCTTACTTATAATTGTCACAGCATATTTAACTGGTAATATTAAGTTAAGTATTATGTTTTAAAATATTAAACATTGTTCCCAGCTTTATCATGTTTGGTTGAGCTGTGTGTTTGTATTCATGTGTAGCTATATTTTTGATCCCTAGTTTGTGTGTGTGTGTGTGTGTGTGTGTAGCCACGCTCAGTGTGGGCAGTTCCTGTGTGTGTTATTTAGACAGATGGTAGTGGGGTACAAGCTGGTGGTCTTCCTGGCCCAAACCTGGTGAGCCCAGCCTGTCACACAGCAGAGCAGCTGTGTGTGTATTAGGGCTGGGTGATATGGCTTCAAAAATTATATCTCAATATTTTTTCAGCCTATTAATGATACTCAACATAGATCTCAATAATGAGGAACCATCATTTCATCCAAACAGCCATTGTAGCCAAATAGATTAAATATTATGAAGGCATTAAATAACAATGTGTTTAAAATAATTAAGTCAAGTTTACCACAGTTTTTCACTAAATAAACATATGGGAGGTTGAAAAGTAATAATTTTCATTAATATTTACTTTTATATTTATGTTTATATTCCATATACAATGATACATAGCTTAATAAAAAGCATTATTTACCTTCATAAAGTTTTACTCAAAATTTTTGTGATTTGTGACTTCACTCACTGATTTTTTTTAGTCCAGTTGAATATTACATAATTCTAAATTATTACTGTGGGACCAAGCCAAGTTTGTTTGAATTATCATTATTATTTTGAAGATTAGATTTTTGTGTTATACAAAAGTAAAATATTTCTGTCCTATTTACTTAACCCTCCTCTGGAGCTTTTATTTTGACACTGAAGTGCAGTGTGTATTTGACAGTTTACAATGTTGCGCATCTGGTCAGAGACTATTTAGCCTGAGAGGAAGCGCTTGAGTCATTTTCACCCAAAATGTATTCACCCTCATGCCATCCCAGATGGGAACAATGACTTTCTTTCTTCAACAAAAAACAAATGAAGATTTTTAGAAGAATTTTTCAGCTCTGTAGGTCCAAAATTTTGAAGCCAAAAAAGCACTTAAAGGCAGCATAAAAGTAATCCATATGACTCCAGTGGTTAAATCCATATCTTTAGAAGTCATATGATAAGTGTGGGTGAGAAACAGATGTATATACTGTATATAAATAAAATAGTGCTGTCATTTTTTAATCACGATTAATTGCATTATTCTATTTGTTAATCGCGATTAGTCTGGCTTCTGAAGTTGAGTGCCATTGCTTTACCTTCTGTTGGTCTCGTGTCTGTAATTACTGTTCTCAGGTCAGTTGTTTGTTGTCTCTGCATTCAGACAGAAAGTTATCGATTTAGACTGCACCTGCATTCTGTGTTTACACTGCTGTCTGAAATATTAGAATAAATAAACACACACTGGGGCATTTCAAACATAAATCACAATGAAGGTATTAGTGGATGGCATTGCAAATATGCCATGCTGTAGAAATCTATTTAATAGCCGAGGACACATACACACACAGTCACATGGTCTATATTTTCCATAGGCTGCATATTGACACTGTGTGTGTGTGTGTGTGTGTGTGTGTGTGTGTGTGTCTGCAGCTATAAAATTGATTTCTATGGCGTGCCTCTGGAGATGTTTGGTGGGTTTAAATTGTATTTTTCAGCACTGGGCTGGAAATGCTCCTCAGGCCTTATGAGGGACCCCCACCTTAATCACCCATTCACACAAAGCAAAAGAGCCCATTCATATGATAATTCAAATGCATAGAGCCCGTTTGTCCATTTATTTTCTGTTTTAGGGTTTAATACCTTTGTGACTGGTAAAATATGCCACAACTACAACAGAAAACACTCATCTCCTGTATTAACACATGCTAAAAATCAAATGATTTACAATGCCCTCAACTTCAACCAGTAGTACTATTATTGATTATTGTTTATATACTATTATGTACTAATATACTGATGATTAGTGAGGTTGACTAGTTGTAGTCCATTTTTTGGGGGGGGGGGATACAAAGCGTGTTTACTTCCACGATTTTACATTGATGATGCATTATAAGCCGACAACATATTTTTTGAGGTAAGGTCTTAAACAGTTTAATGGTGCATTCAAGTTATGTTGGAACAAACCTATTTACGAGTTGAACGCGCACCACAAAGTCGTAATTAATGATAAAACTGTCCAGAAAATAAGACTGGTTAATGCAGCGACAATCATTTGCAACAAAACTACATTTCCCATCATTATATGTTGTTGCACAAGAATAATACAATAGATAGTTAAAGCATTAATTACACACCAAATGCATTGCTTTGCTCTTCATTTTGTTGCAGTGGTGCTAAAAAAGCTTCCTGCCTTTGCTAGTAAGTGCAAAAGAGAGAAAGAAATATGAAATTGCAAAATGGGTCTGTTCTTTCTGAGTAAAATCACTTGAACGCACATCACATCATATTTACAATTTCATACCTCTTAAGTACGAACTTCCCAGGAGGACTTGAATGCACCATAAGCATAAATCAGTATACAGGGAGGTTTTTGCCTATTACCCCAATTTTTCGTTGCGTGTAAACAGCTTTACCAGTGTTCTTACTGGCTTATCCAATGTGCGCAAGTGTTGACAAATTCTTTAGTAATTTTGATTACTCTTACCCACAAAAAACAAGTAATCGATAACTCCAAAATTAAAATGTAAGTTAAAAATAACTAAATAAGTATGACACGTACATGAAATGTCTTCTTCACGAGCGTTACCAAGAATGGTTTCAAAATAAGGTAACTTCAAAAAACTATGCTTTTCTTTTGGGAAAAAATTAAATGAACAATATGCATAAAAAAAACCCCCCAAAAAACATTTAAGATAAAAAAACATTTGCACTCACACGAAGCTTAGAAACAGAAACCAATACTGATGGCTTTAGGGTTACACATTTACTGTATAAAGAGTTTACATAAAGGATATCGCATTTTATTATATCACACGTTAATATTCAGAAACTAAGTGGTGAGTGTTGGCTTTTTATAAAAAGCGCTCTGCTCATGCTCAGAGATTTAATACAGATACACACATACTTGTCTGATAAGCTTCAGAGTTTCTCGTACCGCTTCACAGTCCAACAAGAACCAAATATCAATAGAGTAGAATTCAACAAGAATCAAAATATTACAAGTATTGCTAGTGCTACACTAGGCTTTGCTTTTAAGACACACATCCACATTGCCCCTAAGTGGACTCAATTGTAACTGTGAGATTTGGTGAGAGATTCAGAGGGAAAGGGCAGTATTCAGTGCTGCTCACGGCAGGCAAATGCCAAATAAAAAACTTTTTGCGATATTCGAGTAGTTTTTAATAGTCAACTTGCTGGTGCAGAACGAGGACTCAAGTCGATTACTCATGTATATCCCTAATCTAGCTAAACGCGGTTTTCTTACCTTGTCAGATTTTTTTAATAAGCTCATTTTTGGTAGTTATTAGCGCATTTATGTTCATTTAAATGCACTTAATTTTAACAATAGCTTTTTCCAGGTTTATTTAACCTCTTTTAGTGGATCAGACTTTATGCTTGTAGTCAAATATCTGGCTAGGCAAGTCTTCTTTATTTGTAATTGTTTGGGTCTCGCATGGACTTGTCTGGCTGTAATGTTTTGCATAGAATAAATTATTATTACCCTCAAGTTTTTTTTTGTTTTTTTTGTTTTGTTTTTTTTTTAGTGCTGAGAAGCAGCCAATTGCGTTTTCTGGTGTGTGTGTGTGTGTGTTTGGTGGCTATTCCGTGTTCCCCAGTGTGCCAACAATCCCTACACCCAGTTCCACTTCAGTGTAAATGCCCTAATTATTCCTGCTGCAAATGAAAGAAATAGTGAAAGTTAATGAGCGGTGGGGGGTGAAAGCCCTCCTCTCTTCCTGCCTCTCTCTTCCTGTCTCTCTTTTCCCTCTTTTATTTCTCTGCTTGTCTAAATCCCTCTTTCATATCTAATTTCCCTTTGGCTGTTTATCACTTTTCTTTCTTCCATATCTCATGTTCTTACCTTCCTGTCTCTAATCTCCAATATTTTTTTATATCGCTCTCCCAAAATTTGCATATTTAGGGTTTTACAGCAAAGGAATCCATGTGGAATGGCTAGATTTCATATAGTCTCTTAATTTTCTTTTTCTAAGCGATTAGACATAGTTTTTGCCTGGTGGATGATAAAACGAATGAATCCCATAGACTTGTATTGAAAGAGGGACCTGAGTCATATTTAGAGAAGAGAATATCATAGAATTGGGTGTACTTTTGATTTGGGCCAGTAAGCAACCACATAGCATCCACCCAGAAAATCCTAGCAACTCTAGCAACATACACACTAGAATCATGTCAGTAAGTTTTGCATGAGCAAGCACCACTCACATTTTCTTCAAAAATGGTAAAAATAATGTTATAATGTTTTAGCAATTTATTCATAATTATGTACAGTATAAAGAGTTAAATTCATTATAACACTTCTCCTTATTATAACATATATATTTTTGTATATTTTTGGTATATTGTATATTTTTGTCTTATTGTGTATTTCTATGTATACTTATATTTTTATTCTGTTTATTTTATTTTTTTATTATCTTGTTGTATTGTTTGTGCACTGGAAGCTTCTGTCACCAAGAAAAATTCATTGTATGTGGAAGCATACTTGGCAATAAAGCTCATTCTGATTCTGATTCCTTGTCAAAATCCCTCTACCTATTCATCTCTCTCTTCCATATCTCATGTTCTTACTTTCCTGTCTCTACAAAATTATTTATGTCGCTCTCCCAAAATTAGCATATTTCAGGTTGTAACCAGAGGGAATCCATCCGGAATGGCTGGTATTCATATGCAGAGCATAATCAGTATCTTATTCACACAGCTCAGTGTCTGTCATGCCATTTGTATTTGCTGATTGCATCTCCGTGGTACGTCTTGTAAATGTCGATGCCTCTGAGGGTAGATTGGGAGGGCGCAGGCATATTGTGAGATGTCAAGGATTAATGATCCCAGGTGAGAATGTCTCTTCCACCTTTCTTGGCCTTCTCTTTATGTCTCTCTATCTGTTTACACTGTTGGATATCTTTTGTCTGAATTCCTCCTCTCATCCCCCTTTGTGCATCAGGTCTGATGTTGCCTAATTGATGTTTAGTTATCCATTTAAGTAACTGGTGGCTGATAGATCTGCTCCTCGCTTCCCTCTGGAGTGAAAAGCTTTTCCTGTTTTCATTGGAGTGACATTCTAATGAAATGCGCTGGTGATACAGACATGCCTTCTGTACCGTAGGGGCCTCAGGGAGATATGCATCTGTCTCACCACCTTTATCTTCTACTCATACAACAAATGGAGCTGCCAAACTGCCATTAACTGCTCTTTATTCAGGGCAGCTATTTTCTATGGATACAAGTGGCATAAAAGGACAGCTCCTATCTAATTGAATGAGGAAAGACCAAAATCTCCAAAACATTTGGTCAAGATTATGATCAAAGAACATATTTAAAATCAGCAGTAAAATCTGACAACAATGAAATCATAAAATGTGCGTCTTTAGGTCAGATTACGCTAAAAAGCGCTTTTTGTCGGGTTGGTCCAGCTAATGCGCATTTACAATTCCGAGTTGACTAACAGGTGATGTCTGTATCTGAAAGGTGATTGGCTCTTTTACTTGTAAGGAGGGATTTTCAAAATATTGCGGTAAGCCTTTATAATAGCAGTACATGAATAATCATGAATGAATACCCGAATTAATAGTTACTTCCACATAAATTAATGGTGAGTTAAGGAATGGACTAATTAGGAACTAATGAAGAGCTAACATTAACTACAACATGAGTCATATGAATTCATGCTTAAATAACAGCCACCTTAATTACATGTTAGTCCATGTTTGCTAGTTAATGCATTAATTAACATTAGGGAATAAACTAAATCAAACAGCCTTCATAAGAAAGAATGTGAAGTACTTCAACCTTGAATTAAACATTCATATTTTATATTGTCATTATTAAAATATTTTATACTTTTAGCTGTCTGCAGTTTCACCACAAAACATCACTGAATGAGGCTGTACAATTCCACAATTTTTTGAATGGACATAAAAAACTTAGAAAAACACAAAAATAATAATGATCAACAATAATTGTTCATCATCCGGACAATAGAAATAGGAAAGATTGTCTTTATGTTGCTAGACCAATATTTGTTTTTGTTATATAGGCTATATTTCTCAATATTTGTCTTGGTTACTTTCTGAGTTTCATCAGTACTCAAAATCAAAATTCACAGTGATGATAATGATTGGATCATCATTATCATCATCATCATCAACATCGTTGTTAATAATATTTATTTGTTTTGTTCATTTTTCTGTGGACATTTGTGCATGTATACATTCAATCATTTATTGTGTGAACTTCATCCATTTCAAGTGCAGATAGTTTGCTACATTTCTGCCCAGAACTACAGTATGTGGAGAGTTTGTTTCTGATGGGGCACTTATAAACGGCACTCTTCAGGTGTTGGCTGGCTGTTTGCCACTATTTCTTATGGTAATGCTGACATTTTTAATCTAAAATTATTGGTTGTTTTGTTGGACTGAATTAAGGATTGAAGTCAAAGTGTTCATAATATCAATTTTGATGACGTTATGTGCAGTATTTGAATTAATTTTGTTATTTGAATTGAACATATTAAGTGCTATCATTAGCATTTTTAGCATTTCTGATCTGACATCAGAAGATATATAGAGAGATGAAACACACCTTATAAATCATTTAAAAGTGTCTTTTATGTCTTAACAGCTATGTTTGGAATTTCTTTTGAGTCTGTATATGTTTCACAAGAGATTTTATTCATTTAAAGCATCTTGGTGGAAGATTGACACTTGACTTTCAGTATTGTTTTTTTCATCACATTAAAGGTGTTTTTCCCTTTAAATGTTGTTTTTTAATATCATATATGCGGTAGATTTGTATTTTCAAATAAGCAGATCTTTAAAAAAAATTTTGGTCTTTATTTCACTGGTGCAAAAGGGTAAGTATCACCTTAGTGCATCATTACAAACTCATTGTTAACTAGCCATGAATCCATGACTTGTTAATGCAACATCATGCCATGACTTTTCTTGGTGGGGCACATCATTAACTCATAGTTAACTACTCATGAACTATAATCAACAGATGACTTGTTAATGCATCATCATGCCATGACTTTACTTGGTGGGGCACATCATTAACTCATAGTTAACTACTCATGAACTATAATCAACTGATGACTTGTTAATGCATCATCATGCCATGACTTTACTTGGTGGGGCACATCATTAACTCATAGTTAACTACTCATGAACTATAATCAACTGATGACTTGTTAATGCATCATCATGTCATGACTTTACTTGGTGGGGCACATCATTATAAACCTACTATCAACTACATACTAGTATTCATCCCAGTTAAATCACATATTGTTTAGCATCATTTGGTTTGAAATGAGGTAAAAGCTGAGATGCAGACATGTAATGTGTATGGATGATGAGTGAACTGAGTGGTAGGACCCACAGTGGTAGGGTGAGTATGAAGGGAAAGGAATGTAAAATCACACTGAACAGGTTGAGATAAATTATTATTATTAAGAATAATTATTGGTGGCAATCATTAAAGGAAAAGTTCACCCAAATTTGAAAATTCTCTCATCATTAACTCGTGCCATTCCAGATGTGTATGACTCTCTTTTCTTCTGTAGAACACAAAGATTTTTATAAGAATAGCTCAGCATAAATGTAATACATATGACTTCAGTTGTTTAAACCATGTCTTCTAAAGTTGTCCAATCGGTTTGCGTTGAGATCAGACCACAATATAACTCCTTTATCACAATAAATTTCCTTGGCCATCATGATTTCAAGCTTGATTACACTCCCTTGCACCATCTAGCACTCTGTTCATGCGTCAAGCACTATAAAGTGTAATTGAGCTTGAAATCATGATTGTGCCTAGAGACTGCAATGGCAAGATGTACAGTGAAAAATTAGTTACATTTTGGTTTATTCTCACCCAAAACCGATAGCATCACTTACAAAGACATGTATTAAACCACTGGAGTCATGCAGATTACTTTTATGCTGTTTTGTGTGCTTTTTGGAACTTCCAAAAATTTGGTCCCCATTCACTTGCATCATGCATTGTATGGGCCTACAAAGCTGAGATATTCTTCTAAAAATCTTAATTTGTGTTCTGCAGACAAAACAAAGTCATACTTATCTGGAATGGCATGAAGGCGAGTAAAAGATGGGAGAACATTTGATAAGGATGATCCATGTAAATTATGCAGAATAATCCTGCGTCATCCAGTGATTTTTGTGGCGAACCTGAATACATCAAAAGTTATAATTGTTTTTAAATTATGACTATATTAAATTATGCACATTTAATTCAAGGTTGAAGTACTTCACATTCCTTCTTATAAAGCCTGTTTGATTTAGTTTATTTCCTAATGTTAATTAATGCATTAACTCTCAAACATGTACTAACATGTAATTAAGGTGACCGTTATTAATGCATGAATTCTTATGACTCATGTTGTAGTTAAAGTTAGCTCTTCATTAGTTCCTGATTAGTCCATTCCTTAACTCATTATTAATTTATGCAGAAGTAACTATTAATTCAGGTATTAATTCATGATTATTCATCTACTGTTCTTATAAAGTTTTACCAATATTGCTGTCATCACACAAGGACATATCGTGTGTTTTTAACATATCTATTTTTGTAGTTCTCTCAGCATGGAAGTGATCCATATGAGCTATATGAAGAATTGTCTACTGAATCTGTGGATGGCTAGAATCTTCTTTGTTGTTAAAGCTTGTTAAAGCTGATTAGCAGTTGGAGCCTACACTTTGTTTATGCTTTAGGGTGTGTGTTTGTGTGCAATTTAAAAGAGTGCATGCTTTAGAAAGAATCACCTAGCAGCTGTGTTTCACACTTCAACTGAGAAGATTAGAAGAAGTCTAGCATTGTGTGTTTACAGACTTAACATTTAATGATCATGTTTAGCCATGAACCATCTTAAAAGCTCCTTAGTTTCTGAGTCCTCTAGAACTGGGGGATCTGCGAAGTGACTGCTTATAATGTACAACATATACAAAGGTCTTTAAAATATTGACATATTCTATTTATTTCAAAATCAAAATAATGATAATAGTTGAAATATCAATTAAATAAATGTTAATATCTCTAATGTCAGACAATGCAGTGGCAGGATGAATCCAGGACATGGCAAAGGATGTAAAAGCACAGTTAAATGATTAATTTCAGGCATGAAACTCTGAATGGCGTAAGCTGATATGTTCTTTGAACTTGATATCTGTTAGCCAATTAGCTCGCTCCCATATGATATGTCAAGCCAATCAGCTCACATGGTGTAAGCTAATAGGCCCTTTGACGTGTATTTGGGTAGCCAATCAACTTGTGTACTCTCTCTCTAACATTTTAAATTTGCTCAGTTTGAAAGTAAGCCGGTTTCACTGCAGCACGTTGTGAGAGATTTCTATGAAGCCCTCTGCCTCCACCCCGGCTTCACTTGTCTAAGTCTGCTACATGGGGATTGTATGTATGTCTATTTTTGCAGCAGCATGCCCACATGCTTAACTCAGTACATATGTCTGTGTATGTTCTAGCAGTAGCAAGTCTCCGTACTTGCTCTAAATGATATTCATGAAAGTTATTAAATAAAAAACAAAAATATTAGAGGGACCCTGGGTTGGCAGAGAGTCTGTGTGGAAGGTCCTAGGTTAAAAAGGTTTACAAACCCTGCTCTAGAAAGATCTCAAACTATTATACTAAGTTTTAGAGGTACAAAAAGTCTGAACAGTTCTTCAAATAACACAAACTGCAGTAAGATGCCCAAATATTAGCTTGATAAACTTCTTGAGCTGTCTTTGTGCACATTAAGCCCTATGAGGAATGGAATTGAATGAACAGCATCTTGTAGGAGCTCCTCCTGGTCTTCTTGAGATATATTTTCTCAGAAAACCGTGTGACAAGTCACATATAGCTTGTGTGCTCTGTGTTTTCAGTATGTCTGGTTTCCCCCTCCATTGGGCGGTGGTCACACTAAGACAGATAGGAGAACACTGCTCTCTTTCTCTTTCCTAACAAGATCACACATGTCACAGAAGGGTCAATAGTGTCCTTAACTCTGGGATACTTCAGTAAGGGAAGAGCTGCTGGCACTTGATGTAAAGTCTATGAATGCGCTCCTATATTCTGGGTAATTGTTCACATGGTAGGTGTGTCTTGTATTATCTGTGTTATGTGAAGTTTTGTTATGTATCTAAGTTTGTGTTTGTTTATATGTGCATAAAAGTTTAAGATAGGAACCCACAAATGCCACAGGGCAACCTTCTTAATCTCTTTATAGAACTTTTCATAGTTATTTAGAAAACCGATAATCTATATACTGGTACTTTAAAGGGGTTATTTTATCCCAAAATAAAAATTCTGTCAATATAAACTCACCATGTTGTTTCGAACCATAATGTTTTTCTTTCGTGGAACATAAATGGAAAAACTCTGAAGAATGTTCATGTTGCTCTTTTCCATACAATGAAAGCATACAGTGGCCAGGGGCTTTCAAGGGCCATAAAGCATCATAAAACTATCACAAAGGAAGTCAGTTTGACTCATGCACTATTTTTCAAGTTTTCTTAAGAACGGGCCAAAATTTTGCTTAAAATTCTGCCCTCCTCATTCATGCTTGGGCAAAAATGTACATTTGTCGCATCAAGATGCATCAAGTCAATGACGCCAAACACTAGTTTCTTGCATGTCTTGTGTCCAACGCGATCTTCCCCACCCTGCGCCTCCATAGCTCTCTATTCAACTTTGATGGATCATGTTTGGTTATGAAGAGGGTTGGGAATTGATAACTGGTTCTAAATTGGAACCTGTTTAATTTGTAAGAAAATACTGGAACTGTATGATTTTAATGACATTCGGTTCAATTAACGGTTCTTGAACGTGCTTTTTTCCAGCGATGCGGATGGAATCAACAGCGCAAAATGCACAGTGAAACAATTGTAGTCTGACTGAGGAACGAATTACTCTAATGTAGATCTTTTGGATCTACAGTGCGAAACACACATAGTACGACCAATGTAGTGGATTCCCAAACGAATGACTCTTATGAGCTGATTCTTTAAAATCTACAACATGAAACACACAGCAGGATTAGTGTAATGTGGTTCCCAAACGAATGACTCTAATGAGCCGTTTTTTCTTTTTTTTTCGTGAATCTGACTTCCGTCAAGTCCACCTCGAAGTGAACCAAGAACTGTTACTGTGTTATGTAATGTAGTACTTTGGCACTTAAGTCAGGCTGTGCAGTTACTTAATATGAAAATGTGTAGTTAAAAATGCCACTTTTATTTATTTTTTTTAAACCGACTACGAGTACCTATAGATACAGAGTCTGATACCTGTTTTTTTTTCCGAAATGCATATCAACAGTTTATTTCAATTTTATCATCAAAATGGTGTTTAAATAAATAATTTCATTAAAAATGTAATAAAATAAAAGTATAACAATTAATTTTCAACATGATATGTATTATTTTTATCAAATGAAGTGATTTTATACAGAACCTCACAGGACAATCCAAAATACATTGGAGTTATATTTTGTCAAATAAAGTACTGCATAACAGAATCTGATGTAAGATATTGCTTAAATATAATACAGTTGCTAGTAGTAGTAGTAGAAGTATCACAGTGAATATTACATTTCTGTCATACTTTTTATTTATTTAAATTGAGCTTTTATTTTGGCGGAGCCTTTATTTTGAAGTATTTCTGTGTTGCTATAACCAAAGAGCTCTCACATAAGACGGTAGCTTCCCACTCTGGAAAAGCCAGTTGCTACGTGATTCAAAGTGATTATTAAATCACAAAAGGCTGCTATTTAAATAAATAAATATGTACTCTGTATGTGCCTCACGCTAAAAGTGAATTTGCACTCTGTTCGCTGTCATATGCTTCAAACAGAGCGCTCGATGCTCATGACTGTGGCTGCGTCCGAATATCCATACTTCCCTACAGTATAGTATGCCAAAAACAGTATGCCAATGGAGTAGTATGTCCGAGTCCACAGTATTCATGAAGCAGTAAACGAGAAGTACCCGGATGACCTATTATTTCCGGTGAGATTCTGAAGTGCGGATCGACTGGACACTTTACAATCCCATAATTCCTCTGGAGCTGAGGTGACGTCATGTTCAAAGCGCTGTATTTAAAAGAACAGCAGTAAATTGCGAGTCAGACGGCTCTTCTCAACTCTAAGTGCTATATATATACCAAGATAATTGTTCCCTGTGCTTAAATGGTTCTTGTTTAACAAAACCTGAGCGGATAGTTTTCACAGTTGTTGTTCTTACGTCATATATTTGGGTCATGAGACAATGCCCACGTACCCGGATGAAGTATGTCCGAAATCTATTCATACTACTCGCATGCCTAAAATAATGTACTGTTTTGCCGGCAGATAAGTGTGTCCTTCATCAAATACAGTACATACTGTGACAGTATGCGGTTTCGGACACAGTGTGTGTGTTATCTGTATGAGCCAAGGAGGAGTTTTAAAAGGTATGTGCACACTGTTTCCACACATTCACAAGTGCTCACATTTGCAGTGTGCCACTCATGCAAACTATATATTTATGTATATCATTAAATCGCAGCTTTTGCGGTCAAATAATCTCACTAGAATATAACGTGATTTTAATTTGTGCGCTGAATGTTTACGTAATAACATTCGTACATCAGATGTTATCGGATTTTGGTATCGGAGCTTTTTTACGAGCACGAGTATGAGTGCATGAGTGCGGTATTGGACCCGATTCCGTTACCAATATCGATACTTGTATTCCTAGTTAACACATTTTTTGTATGTTTAGAATTTTTTATTGAAATATTGCTGCATTAGGACATATTAGTAGATGCATTTATGCGTTTAAAATATCTTTAAAATGTCACTAAAATGTCTCGGAAGACACACATTTTATGCAAGAATTTTTATATATCTCTGATTTGTTTTAACTGCTCTGTTGAAATCTAGATTGATCTACTCATTTGGCAACATACTGCTGAGGGCAGTAAATGTAATGAATGAATGAATGTTACATTTATACAGCACTTTTCTGACACTACACTCAAAGCGCTTCACACAGTGATCAGGGGACTCTCCTCAACCACCACCAGTGTGCAGCATCCACCTGGATGATGCAACAGCAGCCATTGTGCACCAGTACGCTCACCACAAACCAGCTGTTGGTGGAGAGGAGAGAGTAGACTGTTACAGCCAATTAATGGATGGGGATTATTAGGAGGCCATGATAGATAAGGGCCAATTTGGCCAGGGGTTACATCCCTACTCTTTTCAAGAGGTGGGATTTTTAATGACCACAGAGGATGGTGCCCTTTTTTACAGTATAGTGTCCTCATCACTATACTGGGGCATTAGAAACCACAAAGACCACAGGGTGAGCAATGCTGGCCTCCTTAATACCTCTTCCAGCAGCAACCTTAGTTTTCCCCAGGAGGTCTCCCATCCAGGTACTGACCAGGCTCAACCCTGCTTAGCTTCAGTGGGCAACTGAACTTGTGCTACAGGGTGATATGGCTGAGTAATGAAAAATTGCATTTCTTATTTTCAAATATTTCCTAAAACGTAAGAATCTTTATTGGAACCGTTAAAGAATTGTTAAGAGAAATCTGAATTGTTATATTTCTTATTATTCCCAACCCATGAGACAATCGAGAACTGATGGCACTGGGGTCTTTGATTTCAAACCTATAGCGATGCATTTTAATGCACCTAGTATGCAGAAGTGTGGATTAAATTTTGTGAACATTCCTCAATTTCTCCTTAGAAAGTAAGAAAGTAAGTCGATCCGGCTTTGGAATGACATGAGGATGATTAAAGAATTTTTATTTTTTGTTTGATTGTTTTTTTGGTGAAGTGTCCCTCTCTAAAGAACCCAGGAACCATTTCGCTGATCTGAAGTCCCTAAAATCAAGAATTTAATTTAATCTCCAAAGAACAACACTGAAAAAAAGTAAATGTAGCGTAAAAGATTAACTACTTTCTATGTTGAATAAGTTAAAGCGTGAACTTGAAAATACTGAGTAAATTCTACATTTGTAATCAATGTAAAAATGAATCCTTTAGCTTATAAGTAAATATTATTTATGATTGTTTGTTTTCTTTACAATGTGTCATCATGTATCAGTCCTAAAGTATGAAATGTTGTAATATTTATTTGCTAATTTGAGTAAATTTCACATGTAACTAAAATAAGTAAATTTTACTTAACTTTTTGAAGCTGTTTTTCCAGCATGCACTGGGCTTGAATAATTAATGAGCTTAAATGGTTTCAATGTTTGCAAGTTTATTTACACCATTTTATTGATGATTTTTGTTGTTATGGTTGGTAACTTCTTGTTTTCTGAAGTCTGAATTTATTTTCTACTAAAAATTACCCATTCATGATAAACAAAAATCTTGATTGTTACCGTCAACATGTTTTCTGCACCAAGTGTTGAGGTCTTCGTGCACAGCTCTGTATCTTGTTTCTATTGCCAGTAATGCAAGGTGGTGTTGGCAAATATAGCATTGCATTAAGCTTCCCTGTGGAAGGCTTCCATATGTTGTGTGGTACATGATTAAACTTGTTTATAAGGAAAGTTCAAAATGTGAAATGTTTATTTAAGAACCATGTTCATCAGATATGTAAGTAAAAGTTACTTTATTAACCAAAATGTTTCAGTTAAATTTACTCAGTTACTTTAATCGATATTAAGTAGATATATAGCCAACTCAAAAACCCTATATTGCAAAAAATGAGGATTCTTTATTAGAATTGATTTTTTGCTAATCCTAAAGTGCTGCAAAGACCCATAGAGGAACCTTTATTAGGGGGCCAAGCAGCGAAGCTGCTGGAAACCTATTGTAATTGTACTGATTTACTTCTTTTTCTTATTAAGGGGCCAAGCAGCGAAGCTGCTGGAACCCTGTTGTATTGTACCCTATCTGATTTTCTTCTTTTTCTTCTTCTCCTTTTTTTTTTTTTGCCCTAAAAGCGTCTGGGCGTCAGAGACCGTAAATTGTAGACACACCAAACTTGGTAGGATGATCCCAAATCCCCCCTCACTACTCAGGCGCACAAACACACAACCATCTGACCCACGTTTTGGCTCATATCTCTGCATCTGTAAGGGCTAGAATTTACTAAATTCTTTTAGTAAAGCACTACAAAATGTATATCCGATTTCATTTCCGTCTATAATTTTAATTTGATATAAAATTTAATTTGGTATACATCTACAGACCCCCCTTACAAAAAGTTATCAGAAGAATTTTTTTTGTGATCCAAATATGCAGGATATTTAAGCCTCAAATAATAATAAATGCTTTCCTTGGCTTCAAACCATATGGTTTGTGTTCCTGAGCAATGAACAGCTCTGTTAAGTAAAACCAAAAAAGCACAATTTGCTAAAAATTTGGGACCACGTTCTTACATGAACCTAAGGCTTTGGTCACACAGCAGGAAAAATCAGATTTTTCCTCAAATACGATTTGACTGTTCAAACGGCAAGTTATATGTGTCCAGATCAGATTTTTTCTGTTCAGTCTACAGTCGTTTTTGCTATCATGTCTACATTAGCTGTCATAGTAACACAGAAAACTTGCGTATATTCATCATGCATGAGATTTTAGCGATGGATATTTTACCACTGATTATGCTTTTATTGAGGGCAGTATCCAAATATGAACATCCTTCACAGACAACGGCTTAAAATGGGAGAGGTGGCATATGCAATGATTGTTGCTGCTAGTGTTGTTGCTGCCCATTTTAGCGGGGATGTCCTGTATTTTGGCCAAAATTACGACATCTCATACGGAACGCCTTTTATCTTGGGGTCCCGTATTAAAGCATAAAAATGTTGGATGGTGAGACGAGGACCTGCGTCCTGTGATAAAATGCTCAAGCACACATATTCGCGTGACATTCAATACTTTATCGCATTGTGGTTTCTCACAACCAGTATGGGTTACTGCACCTTAGTGCATATCTTTGGGCAAAATAAGCCAAAGTCTGTGTTATTATAAGAGGTTTGCTGTGCTTTTCGTGCCCTGTAACATATAAATGACGTATGGGTGTGCTTCATTCAGAAGTGATGATCTCAATGCCCTGTTTACCTTCCACTGTGAGAGTTTTGTAGGGCTGAAATGTGTAATAAAACAGGCTGAACTCACTTTTGAAGTAATTTTTATTGGAAAATCTGTTTGTAACGATCATTATTGTATTAAATTCGAAGTGCCCTGTGAAGACATTAATTATGCCGTTCAGAGCGCAGTATGTTTTCTCGTCGCAAAACCTGACGTACAACAACCATTGCGCACAGCAAATGATGAAAAAAACATATGAAATCCAATCTGACCGTTTAGAATGAGACGCATTAAGAAAAATCCGATTTTAATCAGATTCCAAATCACCTATGAGTGTGGTTTGGATGAGGCTTGTAAAAATTGGATTTAACGTGTTTTTGTCATGTTCAGACTATGTATTTGGTGTTTTATGCACACCAGTAAGCAGTTTCATATGTTTTACCGATGTACAAAAACACAAAAGCTGTGTACCTAGTTGAGCTGATAATATATTTGTTAAAGTCTTTACATAGTTGTAGTTTCAGTTCTATAAAAATGTTGCACGTTACAGTTTAAACGCAACAGTTAATGAAAACACGTTTATTATAGAAATACATATTTGTCTAAAAAGAAGTGCTTGTGGACTTACAAAGTTTTGAACTGCAAATTGTAACTTCACATTCGATTGAAATGGACCTATTGGATCATATAACATGCAATCCATCAAAATATAGTTGTTTAACATGAGTCAACATATACAGTGAAACACAGATTATTGCCATAAATTCCTTCATAAGATCTGACTGAAGAGCAAACATGACTTATATTCTTAACTAACAAATCATTTTTGATCAACTTTACTTTGAAAAAAACAAAAAAACATAATAATAATCATTTAAACATTTTAGGGCTATTGTTTACATATTTCTAAAACTGAGGAGAAAAATTTTGACCTGCTAAAGCCATTTCACAATATCAACCCTCATATGAAAACAGTGGTCATATAAAAATGTCGTGTTTACTTAAGAATGCATTTAAATTAAAATTTATTTTGGAAAAAAAGAGGTAATATGTCTATTCTTCCATTTTCTCTATAAAGTATCATCTTATTCAGTGAGGAAAAAATGAGTCCTGCAAATATTGTGAATTTGCACACAATATCCAGTGCAGGAGCCAGATTTTTGTGTAGGTAATCATTTGCAAAAGAATAACAAACTGAGTTGATACTGTTCATGATTGAGAGGGCTGACTCACATAACCAAATATAATCAGAATATTTGCAGGTTCAGTTTCACATTATCATTTTTTTACGAGCCCTACAGACCCTGAACAGATGAGACACGATCGTTTGACGCTTCAAGAAAAGTGAATAAAAGCAAACTTTCCAGTGCATTTTCTTTGAACGTCCGGTTTTCATGATCGATTGCTTTTGTTGCCTAATGTGCAAACAGTATGTGCTGACAACATTTCTGTCACAACTGCGGTGATAATTTTTTACATGTGTAGATTTGACCGCACTAAGCACACAACTAAACAATTTGATATAAATAGCATCTTTTTCAATCAAATATCAAATGCTCAACTAAATGGTGTGATCCATGTTTAGCAAAGCAGTGTAACTAAACTATCGCCAGAAAAGATTAAACACGCGCTCCAGTCTGGACAACTGATGACGGCTGAATGCTGTTGCATGCACCATTGTGCGTTATTAAACTCACCGCTGATTGCTGAGGGTTGTGCCTACGAACACAGTTTTGCACAGAGAGCACTCTGATTTTTCAGATGGTGAGACAGTTTGATCAAAAATCAGTCGGAGGGCCTGACAAAGATGATTGGCGGGCCGAATTTGGTCCGCGGGCCGCCAGTTGACCAGCCCTGTTGTAAGCTGTTTCATCAAACCCTAACTTTTCAGTGGAGATTCAAGATTGTTGACTTTGCATTAAAAACATTTTGCATTTGAAAATATACATGACATTTGTAAGACCTAATAGTCTACTTGAGCCATTGGTGCTTGGACCCCGATGATTGTCGCTTGCAACTATATTTTTTAAGGTTGTGTTTGGTTTGCTGGGAATAATGGGGGTGGGAGCCTTTTTAACGCTCTAATCTGTCAGCCTTGCTCAGCTCTGGGATGAGAGGAGGGTGGGAGAAATATAAAGGGGAGGGGTAACGGAGAGAGAGAGAGAGAGTTGAGGTTGAGGGGGGAGGAGGACAGACGGGAGGAAATATGTGTGAGAGAGATAGAGAAAGCAAAGGTTTCTCTGTGAGAGGAAACAAAGACAACTTCCAAACCTCAGCCTCCTGACTTCAACACTCACCCTGCATCCTGATGGTGTCGGGTGGCCCGATCTGACCTCAGAGTGGAGCTCTACCTGCCTCTCGTTCCTGTACTCTGGTTACAGCATGTGCAACGGGAACAGCCCCTGTCCGGCTCTGCTTTAGTTATTCTGAATCACTGAGTGTGAGGGTTGCATGGTTGGATAATTGTGGGCACGTGTGCCGTCACTGTTGCTGACTCTACAGTGTGGTTTGGCTGCCCTACTGCAAGACAGACAGACAGACAGACAGAAGTCTAGCAGTCCACTCTTGAGTGGAGAGAGCTGTGTGCTTTTGATTTTGAGTATTTGACTGGTATTGGCTCTCCGGAAGAGTTTTTCCATACCTGCATAGATGCACTGATGGAGAGGTAAGTGGCATGATTAGAAACTTGAAAGATGCCCAGGATAGGCCAGTATCCTATTTTATGTTTGTTATTATGAGTTTTATCTATGTGTTATGGTCCTAGATGGAAAATGTAGTCCTTAAAGGTTGCTCTTTAATATGGGAGACTCTGTGCTGAAAGTGTCAACTTTAAGTATCAAGAAACAACTTAGATGTTTCTCCTAAAATGAATTATTAGTAGAAATATAAACAGACACAAATGAAACAATTTTTGCCATAAAATATGAGTATAGTGCTATAAAAATTATGTTGACGGCATAGCTCAGTTAATTTGGTCTTGGAAGACTTTGATGAGAATGTTTGAGGTCATACTGAAATCTCTGACTTTCAATTGCAGACTTTATATATCCTGGCAAATTTAAGCGCAGTTTGAGTCATTGTTGAGATCTCTTCTGAAACTCTAGATGACACACATATGAGATTATGCAGGTCTTTTTCTCAGGAGAAACATCTGAGAAGCAGGAGTATCTCATTGCTGTCTAGGTAAAAACTATTGAGATAATAAAGAAAGTTGGAAACTTGAAATTTTCCACTTGAGATTTTTCTTTCTGGCAGGTTTTTGTTGAAAATTAATGATGTTTTATTGTTGGATCAATATTTATTTGTTTGATGAAGTGACTGCTTCCTTAAATACCACTGGTAATGTGTTGGTATTGTTCATTATTAGTCATATGGTTTTACACGTTTTCTTTTTCCATGCTAGCAGGGATCATGGAGTCGTTCACATGAATGATGTGTTTGCTGTCAGAAAAGTTAGGTGGCATCTTGTTCTGCAGTAATCACTAGCAGTTTGTCCTGCTGTGCCCAAGCAGGAGAGACAGGGTTGGCACTCAGTATGCCAGGCTGGCATTCTTATTATGTGTGCCAGCAGGCAGAGTGGTTGCAGTCGGGTATTAGTTGGATGTAGCCCTGAGAGTGAGGTGTGCTTTATTATAAATCTGTGGCATTTTCTACAGAGCTGTAGTCATAATCCAATGACATGCTGGTCGTGGTGATGTTCTGGTGTTCTGTGAAGATTCAGCTGTTTTGTGGTTAAATGTGGCACTGTGTGGACTTTAGATCCAGTTAAAAAATTGTGTGTGTGTGTGTGCGTGCGTGCGTGTGTGACACTAAAATACACTAAAATATAATAAATAATTATCTCTATCTCTCTCTCTCGCTCTCTCTCTCTCACACACACACACACACTCTCACTCTCTCTTTATTATATATATATATATATATATATATATATATATATATATATATATATATATATATATACTGAACTCATACAGATATTATTTATACTCTACCCTAAACTTGCGAAAACACACACATACAGTATATATATATATATATATATATACAGTTTATATATATATACTGTGTGTATATACACCGATCAGCCACAACATTAAAACCACCTGCCTAATATTCTGTAGGTCCCTTCATGCCGCCAAAACTGCACCAACCCACATCTCAGAATAGCATTCTGAGATGCTATTGTTCTCACCACAATTATACAGAGCGGTTATCTGAGTTATCGTAAACTTTGTCAGTTCGAACCAGTGTGGCCATTCTCTGTTGACCTCTCTCATCAACAAGGCGTTTCCATCTGCAGAACTGCTGCTTACTGGATGTTTTTTGTGTTTGGCACCATTTAGAGTAAATTCTAGAGACTTGTGCATGAAAATCCCAGGAGATCAGCAGTTACAGAAATACTCAAACCAGCCCATCTGGTCCTCTGGTCTAATGAAACAAAAATTGAACTGTTTGGTTATAATGACCATTGTTATGTTTGGAGGAAAAAGGGTGAGGCTTGCAAGCCGAAGAACACCATCCCAACCGTGAAGCATGGGGGTGGCAGCATCATGTTGTGGGGGTGCTTTGCTGCAAGAGGGACTGGTGCACTTCACAAAATAGATGGCATCATGAGGAAGGAAAATTATGTGGATATATTTAAGCAACATATCAAGACATCAGCCAGGAAGTTAAAGCTTGGTCGCAAATGGGTCTTCCAAATGGACAGTGACCCCAAGCATACCTCAAAAGTTGTGGCAGAATAGCTTAAGGACAAGTTATTGGAGTGGCCATCACAAAGCCCTGACCTCAATCCGATAGAACATTTGTGGGCAGAACTGAAAAAGTGTGTGTGAGCAAAGAGGCCTACAAACCTGACTCAGTTACACCAGTTCTGTCTGGAGGAATGGGCCAAAATTCCAGTAACTTATTGTGAGAAGTTTGTGGAAGGCTACCCAAAATGTTTGACCCAAGTTAAAGAATTTAAAGGCAATGCTAACATATACTGACAAAGTGTATATAAACGTCTGACCCACAGGGAATGTGATGAAAGAAATAAAAGCTGAAATAAATGATTCTCTCTATTATTATTCTGACATTTCACATTCTTAAAATAAAGTAGTGATCCTAACTGACCTAATCCAGGGAATGTATTCTACAATTAAATGTCAGGAATTGTGGAAAAGTGAGTTTAAATGTATTTGGCTAAGGTGTATGTAAACTTCTGAGCCATGTGTCATATGTTGTTGGAAAGCTCTCAAAGAGCAGAATACAACCAGCATATTTGTTTTACTAACAAACAAAAATATAGCAAGTAATAGCTAAGTAAATGTCTTTGACATTCATGTGAATAGGTGTTGCTCATATGCCGCATTTTTGTTTATAACTTCATAAAATATAAACAGAACATAAAATCTCATACCATTACTTCGAGGAGGTGATTATCTTTCAAACGAGCCCACGCAAAATGTAATTGGATGCATAGATCAGGAACGATCTGGCATTTTGCAGTGAACATTAGCTTATGCATCAGATGACGTCATTGGAAATGAGGGTTCAGATCAGTGCAAAAAGTCATCCATATTTGGGCAGAGAGACATTTGATTGGTGACTGTTACTTATGGCCAACCGGAGATGGCGCCAGGTATGTGACACAGACTCAATGATGACACAAATGGCACAGAATGAAACTCTAAAATCATGTCTGCATGCTATGCAAACCTTTAGTCATTGTTGTGTTTGCATGTGTAATTAGTTATTATGTGCAATTATTATGTTTGGAAAAGCTATTGGACACTTGGAGGCACTTTTTGTACACTAGAATAAATAATTTATAATGTTATAACTTTTGATTGCTTTGTATCAACACAAAATTTTACTCAGTTACAGGTGGCATGATTGGGAGCAAACCAAAAGCAGTTTTTCGGAGCTACCTTATTTACACCCTGAGGGATATAATGTAAAATCAGAAAAGTAAGAAAAAAGTAAATTTTTGGCTCACATTTTTCTGTGATTTTTCAGCAGTTTCTTAGACCCAGAGTCTCAGAATTAATCATAATCTATATCATTACAGTTTTTGAAAAGTTTTCTTTAAAATGATACCAAACAATTTTTTTTCGAGTTATAAGCTTTTAATTTTGGATATACCATTGAAACAGGAAGTCTTTAAAAACACCCTCAGAGCTTAAAGGGTTAAATTTAAAGTCCCAATACAGAAAGTTCTTGTTTTCGTGTATTTTCGTATGACAAGGTTTTGTTTTGTTGGAAGGGAAATTGAAAACATGCCACAGAATAAATAGAGCTTGACTTGAGTTGAACCCTGGACATTCATTTTTAAATGGTTTTAAAAGTTTTGGAACCTCTTTACATTAGTTTGCTGTATCATGGTTAGCAGCCTGACAAACAAACACTTGGCCTTTCTTTCTCCCTTATGGTGGAGAATGAGATTTGTCACGCTTATAGCATCTCTGAGACTGTATGGAATGGGAATAGACTGAATGCAGACATAAAGCGCTCTCTGCTTCAATAGTGATGGTCCATGCCTAAATGCTGCTTAATCGCCCGGCCCCTCCCCTTTGTTCCCAGGGGGTCTCAAGCTTGTGAGACGGTGGGGTAGGGGCTGTTTAAAATGATAGGGCTGTTCACAGATGCAGCAGAGCAGAGCTTAGAACAGCAGAAGACACTGGGTACAACTACAGCCTTTGGGAAGAGAACCTTGTGTGTCTGGTGAGATCCCTGTCTGAAAATGTTCACCTGTGGTGGTTTGTGTGGGTGTGTGTTTGTGTGTGCTTTTGTGTGTACATGTTTCAGAATGCAGCACACTGGTATTGTGGGTTTAACAAAGATTTTGGGATTTCCTCAGGAGAGTGAACCTGTAATTCATGAGCATCTTTGAAAATGCCAACACTGCAAAAACTGCATTTTTGTCTTGTTTTCAAGTCGAAATATCTGAACACCCTTAAAACAAGATACATTTACTTGAGAAGCAAAATTGTGTAAGATAATTAGACTTTTCACAAAATAGATCTTTTTGTGTATTTTTCTTACCCCATTGGCAAATTGTTGGATAAATCGTTTTAAGCATAAACCTTACTAAATATTGTAACATTTACATTTAAAATAAGAAAAGACTATTAGCCATCTGGATAATTTAATAAAAAACATATTTTTTGAAAATAATATCTATATTATTACTATATTATGCAGTTTTGCTTTTCAACCTAATTTATCTTGTTTTAAGGATGTTTAGATATTTAAACATAAAACACTGATTAAGAAGATGATTTTTGCAATCACAGTTAAATGTGTCTTGTATTTTCAGAGAGTTTCCTCATACTTTCTTAATATTCCAAATGCAATTTTTGATCTATTTAAGGTTATCGTAGAATGGTGAAGAATGAGGCTTCCAAAATGTTTTAGAAGGATGTAACCTTGTGGACATAAATGCTTTTGGCAGAATTACGCTGTACTCTGTAACTACTGGAAAAGACAGAGCTGCTGTTCAGTAGCTATCAGTCAATTACAGTCATCAGAAGGATGGAGGAGAGCACTGGGAGTTTTTTAGCTGCTCAAAAGCCCATGTGTCCCCAGAGCAAGATGGAGTGGCACCTGTAAATGAGATTCAGGGAAGATTCATATCTCTTCTCCAGATTCCTCATTCAGAGAGAAATTCGAAATTATTGCTCAGGACTGAAATATCCGGGTCAGTCTGTGACTGGAATGCATTTAAATACATGTCTGGTTTGCGGTGAAATCTAGACTGATGGTGATGGAGAGACAAGATTGAGCAAATAGATTAAAACTGCTTAGGAATTATGGGAATCAATGGGCAGCAGTCACAGTGAGGATGATAGTGATACTGATGATGGAACAGGAAATGAAAGAGGGAAGCCGATACCAATAACTAAGCCCACACAAAATCTGTGCCCATAGAAAGCCTCCACTAGCATATTTATGTCATATTTTAACTAATGTTTAAATTCAACATGAAAATGTACCCTTAATACATGGTCTTGGTCATATAGTGAACGATTATAGGTGTACATTTTAGGAAAGTCTTTGTAATCTTTCATCATAATCTAGACTATTCTCTTGCTCTGCCTCTGAAACGACTTTCCTTTTCGGCTGACTTCACCAAGCCAACTTATTTTTCAGTCTGTCCTCTCCAATAACTTCACTTACAGTCACTTACAGCAACACATTTTGAGTTGTATGCACTTAAAGCAAAATGGAAAGTCTCAGCTTTCTAACTATATAATTATTATGTTTCTACTCTACACCGTTGTCAAGATATAATAATTAAAATGTTGGCTGATATAATCATTATAAATGCCTTCCTTGCTACTTTAGTGCATAAAACTCAAAATGTGTTCCTGGGTCAAAGTGACTGAAAATGATGCATGTCATATTGAGACCACTTTTAAACCTCCAGTAAATTTTTTAAGGATAAAATCAAGTCTCCTAACACCTTTTTTTTGTTTCTTCTTTGGGAATATGTCACATGGAAGTTAAATGTTACAAACGCCATTTCATGTTGATTTTATAACAAATATTGACCAAACACAATGAGTGACTGATTGTTATCGGTGCACCCATAGTAGCTTATATCATGTGGTCACAAGCCTGAATGAACTCTCATCTTCCCAGGTGTGCATCTGTACTCAGAACCTCACTTCCTGCATATATACACCCCAGTTCAGCAGACATAAAAGCCTTGTAGTGTCTATGTGTGGTAGCCATAGCCACCTCTGCATTCATCAGCCACTAATGGCAAGTGCTTATGGTTAGATATAGGAGGACTGTGCACCTGATCCCCATCCACACAACCGTCACCTCTTTTTCTCAGCACACACAGGGGGGAAGCTCATTGACCTTTGACTTCTATCTCCAAGCAGTCTGAACTAGAGCATATTTTAAAAATGGCAGAAGTTGGGTTAAAAACTGTTTCTAAGGGGTGAGCGATTGTTTCAATGTTCCTTTTTTACTGAAAATATTGATTACTAAAAAATGTTTTGATAATAACGGTAGTGGTTAACCAATAAGTTTTGTACAGCCAAGTTCAATGTGGTTGTATGGAGAGCAGGGTGGCCGAAGGCTGCAGAATGTCCCGTTGAGCTACAGGAACATTCATGGTAGATTTTTAAACCAAACGAGTTGCTCACACTTCTGTCAATTGGTCAAGCAGGCACTGTTATTGGCCGATAACTTCAAACTGTTCAAGTATGGGTGGATGTAATCATCTGTCGCCAAGTAATTTGCAAGTGTGGACAGGAAATGATGGGAGAACACAATTAGCAAATGTCGCAAGCCAAATTCGAACTCTTATAATAATGGAACAGAAGGAAGTGCTTCAGAGAGATTGTGTAGGCAGGAGAATAGCCCTCCATTGTGTGTCTGCCGTTGTTGCACTATGCTATGTGTTTGAGCAGACAACACATGTGTCAGGTCAGCTGCCTGAGCTGTGCTACAGTAGCGCATTGTTTGCATGATCTTCGACTCACCCTGGAGACAGTAGACCTCTCAGCCCTCTGCAGTGACTCAGGGCATGTGTACACACTGGTGGCAGTGTCTGCTGATATATCACTGGGGGTTGAAATGCTGAAAATGTCAGTGATTTTATTGTCTGGGGACCGATCCATCTTTTCATACCTTGTTTATTGTCATTGGCATCAACTTTGGCATGTCTTTCAGGAATAGTTGACCCAAAATTCTCTCATTATTTGCTCACCCTCGTGTTGTTCCAAACCCCTCGGTGGAAGCAAAAGGAGAATAAAAAATAAATAATAATTCTGGTCACTCTTTCCCTTAAAATGAAGGTAAGTAAATGATGACTTTCTATTGAATTTCCAGTTTTGTGCTAACTATCCCTTTAAGTCAAAATTTGTTTACTCTATGTTGTCAACTACAGGTTTGACATGTTTTTTGCCAGCCCAGCTGTTTGAGTGTTATGTTTTCCCAGCGTCCCCCTCCCGGTGTTATGTGAAGGTTTTTATCATTCTCTCCGGGCGGCTGGGAAAGGCTCGGGGAGGGGAATGTGTCACAGGCTGTTTGGGAGCCTCACTTGTCTTAGTGGTGTCAGTCAGCAGGGCCCTGGCCTCCACGCTGAATCAATATGGCTTTTGTTTGAAGAGAAAAATCCTCCTTGCAGGATGAGGTCTGGGAGTGAAGCAGGGTGATCCGGGATAACAAGGGAATAAGTATCCCAATACAAGCCCTCAGCATTGCTAAACTGCACCTTCATTTTCCCTACCAGATGCAAAGCCTGTCAAGTATTATTTCTTTCCTCAGTGAAATGCTGTGTGACAGTATCACATTCAATCAGAAAATATTTAATGTTTAATATACAGCTACACTATATTGCCAAAAGTTGGTGGACACCCAACACCACACCCATTCAGTATGTGCTTGTTTAGCATCTAATTTAATATTTTCAAAGGTACTTTTATTTAACCATCCATCCATCCTTCCATGCATCCATCCATCTATCTATCTATCTATCTATCTATCTATCTATCTATACATGTATCCATCCATACATCTATCCATCCATACATACATCCATCCATGCATCCATCCATCCTTCCATGCATCTATCCATGCATCCATCAATGCATCATCCATCCATCCATGCATCCATCCATCCATCTGTCCATCCATCCATGCATCCATCTATCCATGTGTCCATCCATTTATCCATCCATCCTTCCATGCATCTATCCATCCATACATGTATCCATCCATCCATGCATCCATCCATCCATGCATTTATCCATCCATGTATCCATGTGTCCATCCATTCATACATCTATCCTTCCATGCATCTATCCATCCATGCATCATCCATCCATCCATCCATCCATCTATGCATTTAATAATCCATCTATGCATCCATTCATGCATACATCTATCTATGCATCCATCAATGCATCCATCCATCCATCCATCCATCTGTCCATCCATCCATGCATCTATCTATCCATGCGTCCATCCATCCATGCATCCATCTAAAAATCCATTCATGCATCCATGCATTCATCCGTCCATCCATGCATTCATCCATCCATCCATTCTTCCATCCAACCATGTATCCATCCATGCATCCATCCATACATTTGTCCATCCATTCGTCCATCCATGCATCCATCCATTCACCCATGCATTCATCCGTTCATCCATCCATGCATCCATCCATCTATCCATCCATCCATCCATCAGAGGACAGAATCGGCTGACCGTGGCACAAACGGGACCATCTCACTGTTTCCTGCTGATGCTCTTTTTGTGGCTTTGTGATTTGGTGATCTGTTGTTTTCCTTTGTCAGATGCTTGATTTTCAGTGTTTATTTCTCTTTCATGTGATTGAAGAGTAAATGAAGTGTGCCAGGCTAATGTCTGCCCATGCCATTGTGGTGGCATTACGCACGGATTGGAAAGGTCGCCATTCGTTTATAAAACTGCATGTCTTCTAGACAGCCTGTAATTAAGTGTGCGTATCAAAGCCCAAACCATTTAGAGTGCAGTCAGCAATATCTGCTGGAGGAAAATCCAAGTATGTCACTGAAATGATATTTTAATAACTGTTTATGAAGTTTGGAGTAGAAGTTCAATCATTCTCTGCTGATTTGTTAGACATCTGCTATAACTGACTAGCACAGTGCATTATAACTCTTGTGCCATCATAAAGCAATGTGCTTGTGAATGATATTAGGTGTAAACATTTGCTATAGACTAACATTTGTCAAGTAAATCCCCCTCAGTCCCTTTATATTTGTTTTTATACATGGCGTCTTTGTGAAGGGGCATGCTCAGATAAGGATTTGGGATTTTATTTTATTGGGACACATACAGTAAGCCATACTTAAAAATGTCTGAATGGTAAGCTGGCTACCACTCCTGGAGTTCGCTAGCTCGCTAGTTCGAATCACAGGGCATGTTGAGTGACTCCAGCCAGGTCTCCTAAGCAACCAAATTGGCCCGGTTGCTAGGGAGGGTAGAGTCACATGGGGTAAACTCCTCGTGGTCGCTATAATGTGGTTCATTCTCGGTGGGGTGAGCATGGTTGCCGCGGTGGGTGGCATGAAGCCTCCACATGCGCTGTGTCTCCGTGGCAACGTGCTCAACAAGCCACGTGATAAGATGCGCGGGTTGATGGTCTCAGATGTGGAGGCAACTGGGATTCGTCCTCCACCACCCGGACTGAGGCGAATCACTACGTGACCACGAGGACTTAAAAAGCACATTGGGCATTGGGCATTCCAAATTGGGAGAAAAACTAAAAAAAAAAAAAAAATACAAAATAAATTTTGTCTGAATGGCATTGCATTATATAGCAAAATATCAAACCAATCACATTTTCAAACAAATGATGCTACAGTAGACCTTTTGAGTTTCCATGTACGTTTTTGTCTTAATTTTGCACAGTATACCAATTTCCTTTTGTGAAATGTCACCATTCTTTAAAATAAATGCCATTCGTTTTAATATTTTATCATCTAATGCAACGACATGTACCTTAAGTGTCTGAATACTTTTTAGGTCCTCTGTATATTGTGTTTTGGATGCTGGTATGCTGGTGTCCCTTGTAGGATTCTTACTTAACTAGCAATGCTTTCTTGGTCATAATTAATAGAGACTTAATGAAGCACAAACATCTGAGGCCTTATTTGATATTTGTTTTACTGTATCTAACAGTAGATACTGTGTACAGAAAGTGTAAGTCTTAATGCACCAGCGCAGTGGTGAATTTTCTCTGTGCCCTGCTGTGCCAGGGTGGTGGGCTGACACTGGCAATGCAATGCCAGCTTTTCAAACACAGAATACATGATTCATCACAATTTCTTTGTTTCTCTCTCTTTCTCTCTCTCTCTTTAGGCGACATCACACAGAAAGGCTATGAAAAGAAAAGAGGGAAATTGTTGGCACCCTACATACCACAGATACAAGGTAAACAGCACACTTTATACACTGTACATTAGGGGTGGGAATCAGCAGGGACTTGGCAATATTATATTATATTGATATCTGGGTCACAATACAATAATGCTGTGATTCTTTGTGTGTTTGGTATATTGCAATTAAAAAAATGTGGATTATAGCTAACTTTTACTGACTTTATTCTGATTCATCTTCATTGGACTTTGGTGCTTTGGACAACAATTGCTGATCTGTCACACCTGTGTTAGTACAACAACGTACCTTGATTCCAGTGAGTTCATTATTACATGAAAACCCAGTTTTCAGGTTTATACATATATTTGCATTTTGGTTGAATAGAAATAATTGAGTATGTGAAAATGTAACGTAAAATATGAATTCTAGGCATTCAAATATTAAATCAGTATTTTGAAGTAAAATATCTTAATACCTTGATATTTAATTTCCCTCCTACCTTTGATGTACATTGACTGCTAAATGATTAATGTACTATTATTGTTGCACATGGTGCATTTCTAGGTCATAAAATATCCACTCATCACCTCTTTAACTTTCTTGAGAGGTCTGAATGTTACTGCAGTCTACACTGATGAGTCAAAACATTATGACCACTCACAGGTGAAGCGAATAAAATTGATCATCTCCTAACAAGGTCACATGACAAGGTCTCGGTAGATTAAATGGCAAGCGAACAATCAGATCTCATAGTCAACGTGTTGAATGCAAGAGAAATGGGCAGGAGTAAAGACCTGAGCGACTTTGACTAGGGCCAAATTGTTATGGCCAGATGACAGGGTCAGAGCATCTCTGAAACAGCAAGGCTTGTGGGATGCTCCCGGTCAGCAGTGGTGAGTACCTACCACAGTGGTCCGAGGAGGGATAAACCACAAACCTGCAACAGGGTGTTGGGTGCCCAAGGCTCATCGATGCACAAGGGCAATGAAGGCTATCCCGTCTGGTCTGAACCGATAGAAGGTCTCCTGTGGCACAAATCAAAGAAAATTGTAATGATGGTTACAGGAGGAATGTCTCACAACACACAACTCACAACTGATGTGTATGGGGCTGCGTTGCCACAGACCGGTCAGAGTTCCCATGATGACTCCTGTCCACTGTTGAAAGTGCCTACAATGAACACACGAGTGTCGGAACTGGACGTTGGAGCAGTGGAAGAAGGTCATCTGGTCCAATAAATCCTGTTATCTTTTACATCACGTGGACGGCCGTGTACATGTTCGCTGTTTACCTGGGGAAGTGATGGCACCAGGATGCATTGTGGGAAGACGACAAGCTGGTGGAGGAAGTGTGGTGCTCTGGGCAATGTTCTGATGGGAAAACCTGGATCCGGCCATTCATGTGGACGTCAATTTGACACTTGCTACCTACCTAAACATCTTTGCAGACCAGGTACACCCCTTCATGACAATGGTATTCCCTGATGGCAGTGGCCTCATTCAGCAGAATAATGCACTTGCTACACTGCACACATTGTTCGGGAATGGTTTGAGGAACATGATTAAAAGTTCAAGGTGTTACCATGGCATCCAAATTCCCCAGATCTCAATCCGATTGAGCATCTGTGGGATGCACTGGACCAACAAATCCGATCCACGGCGGCTCCACCTTGCAAATTACAGGACTTGAAGGATCTGCTGCTAATGTCTTGGTGCAGGATACCACAGGACACCTTCAGGGGTCTTGTAGAGTCTATGCCTCGGTGGGTCGGCACTGTTTTGGCGGCACGCGGAGGACCAACAACATATTAAGCGGGTGGTCATAATGTTTTGGTTCATCGGTGTAGATTGATCTGAAATACATTCATGGTTTCAGGATACTCTGAACAAATGGAAACAATGTGTGTGTGTTTGTCACTCTGGGGAAAAGGAGTTATCCACACTATAAAGCTTAAGTCTAAGTGCAGGGTTCGAACTGCCTGAAACTCTCAGTTATGTGGTCCTTGCCTTTGTTGTTTGGTTTCAGATGGCTAGCAACAGCCCATATATCTAGGCATGATACCTCTTTTCATGTGCAGAATATAGACATATTGATAATGATAGAGTTATATATGGAACATTGCTCTTTGACCTCTGAAATATAAGAAAGAAAAAAGAAAGAGAGAGAGAGGGGGTTGCTGGAATAAAACCCTTTTGCTGTTCTTCATGTTATTTTTTTCTTCTTCATTTTTTTAATTAAATTATTATTATTTTTTATTTTTTTTGCCATTGTTTACCTAAAATGAAAATTCTAGCATAATTTACTCACCCTCATATAGTTTTTAAGCTGCTTAATTTCTTCCATGGAATACTAAAGGAGATGCTTTTGCAAAATGTCTTGGCGGCTCCTATCCATTCAATGGAAAGGAATGGAAACTAGGGTTGTCGAGCTCTTTAAAGCACAGAAATCACAGTAAAAGTAGGGCTGGGTGATATGGCCAAAAAAAATTATAAAAATATTTTTTTCATATCGTTCGATAACAATATTTATCATGATATACATTTCATACCATTAATGAGGGCGGAAATGCATCCCACATGTTTGTTAGACCTCAAGAATGAATTCAACATAAAATAATTTTTTTTAAATTAAACATGTTTCCATGTAAACCCCAGATGGTAAGCTACCTTTAAAGTGCACCCAGTTTAGGATTTAATCCTACATAAGGTATGTGTGACCTCTTTTTGATGAAATTTCACCAATTTCAACATCTTCAGCTGACGTTTGACTCCACTGAAAATTGTCTTGTAAAGCTCAACACTTCAGCTCAGAAGGTGGCAGTAATGCACCAAAAGCTGGTTTGCCAACCGCCAATTAACATCACAAGAAGAAGAAACACTTTCTTGCCTGTGACAGCGCAATGAATCATGAAAAACTAAAAAGTACAAAAATAAACAGCAATGTTATTGATGTCAGAGTTGTTGTTGTGTTCAGTCGAGAGCTGTATTGCATTGTCAGTGCTGTCTTGTTCGGAACACAACAATATCATGCCGAGCCTCATTACTGGTTTCCATGACAGCCTAACTGGTTGGTTTCATGAATGTGATTCAGTTAGCTAGTTGTGTGTATAACTTTGCCGAACTGCTTGAATTTTTAGAGACACGATACCTGTTCCGTTCGTCAAGATGTATGACATAGGCTAAATATCGAAAATAAGTTTATCATCGATATCAAATTTTTATTTATTTAAATAAATATCGATATCGTTTTATCGCCCAGCCCTAAGTAGTCCATATGACTTTTGTGCTATATTCCAAGTATTCTGAAGCTATGCAATAGCATTCTGTAAGGAACAGACTGAAAACTATATCATTATTCACAAAAAAATTTCCCCTCCACCGTAGCTCTCAAATTTAATTCACATTCATGTACATTCAAATATGTTTGATGTAAAACATGCCATATTTGAATTTCAAGAAAGTCATACGTGTTTGGAACAACATGAAAGACAATTATGTAAATCATGACAAAAGTCACATTTCTGGGTGAACTATTCCTTTAAAATTCAAACAGGAAAACAGTGATGCTCTTTGCTCTATATTTTCTTCTCTGTTCACTGACCTTGTGGGAAAGCCTGAGGTTTACAGCAAGAGAGTAAGTTACAGGCTATCTCCCTCTAAACAGATCAATGGCATCTCTTGATGATTTTGTTCACACTTGATTGTCAATACTTGAACTGCTCCCGTCTGCCCCTACAACCCCCTCAGGAGTCTGTCCCTCACTGGACTCTGCAGGGCAAGCGCAATCTATACTTCTTGTGTGTTTAATTTTAGAACGGCCCTGTATAAATATTTTATGATGCTTGCATTGGCTTGTGGAAAAGTGAACGTCTGTCTGGGCCTCCACTCTATATTTTTGGTTTGGCTTTAGAACAGGAAATGAGGGCTTCATTTTAAATTAGCCTTGCAGGAGAGATGGCTTTCCATTGTGGGGTTTGTCTTTGGCGTTTTCTGAGCTGGCGGAGAGACATGCCAGTCACACCACACTTTCCCGTGGTCTTCTCTGGTCAGCAGAACTCTCACAAGTAGTGTGCTCTGATAAACAAAGAAACTGAAAGTGTAAGACAGGACCCAAGTGGTTTCTTGAAAGTTTCTTTCAGGGCTGTGATGCAAAGGCTAGCCCACATGCTGACATATTCAATCATGATGCTATTGTGGTAATGCAAGTTCGAGTCCAGCCTGCAAAATGTCCCGATCTCATTCCCTCTTCTCTCTCTCTCTCTCTCTCTCTCTTGAATATTTCCATTCATTCTCCACTGTCTCTCTCTACTTCAGTCATATTAAATATTATCTTTGACTTAAAGGGATAGTTCACCCAAAAATGAAAATTCTCTCATCATTTACTCACCTTCATGTCATTCCAGATGTGTATGACTTCCTTTCTTCTGCTGAACACAAACAAAGATTTCAGCTCTGTAGGTCCATACAATGCAAGTCAACAGGGTCCAAAAATTTTAGGCTTAAAAAAATAACATAAAAGGCAGCGTAAAAGTAATGCATAAAACTCTAGTGGTTAAATCCATGTCTTCAGAGGTGATATAATAGATTTGGGTGAGAAACGGATCAACATTTAAGTTATTTTTTACTATAAATCTCCACTTTCAAATAGCCCTCCTAGGCGCTCTTTTCTCCTAAGAGTTTTTCTTCTTTTGTTTTTGCCGATTCACATTCTTCACATATATCGCCACCTATTGGGCAGGGAGGAGAATTTATAGTAAAAGAAGGACTTAAATATTGATCTGTTTCTCACCCACACCTATCATATCACTTCTGAAGACATGGATTTAATCACTAGAGTCTTATGAGTCACTAGAGGGATTACTTTTATGATACTTTTATTTGCTTTTTTAAGCTTCAAAGTTTTGGACCCAGTTGGCCTACAGAGCTGAAATATTCTTCAAAAATGTTCATTTGTGTTATGCAGAAGAAAGAAAGTCATACACATCTGGGATGGCATGAGGGTGAGTAAATGATGAGAGAATTTTCATTTTTGGGTGAACTATCCCTTTAAATAAAACCACTTTTATAAATACTAAATAATGAAACCAAGGGAAATTTCTCCCAAACAATCATTAACTCACTCACATGTTGTTTCGTACCAGTGACTTGCTTTCTTCAATGAAACACAAAAGGAGATGTAAGGCACGATATTCACACTGCTTTCTTCCATACAAAGAAATTGAATGAGAATAGAGCCTGTCATGCTCTTTGTCTAAAATGTCTAAAACGACAAATAAGCACCATAAAAGTAGTCCATTAGACTTGTGTGCAATTTTCCAATTCTTCTGAACATTTTAGAGCTGCAACAGATGGGAAGATTATCAGTGCATATTTATTCTGCTTTTCATCATCTCCTTTAATGTACTTTAATATATAAAGTAATACAGGTTTTACATTTCCAGTTTTGGTTGAACTATTCCTGTAATTTAGATGTTACCACATAAAATATGTTTAGAGGTTATCTGACAAAACTTTTTTATGGTAAACAGTGTCGAATGTTCTTAAAGCTGTCACATAGCCCATATAAAGGACGCCATTTTTATTGCTCTCTCTTAATTTTACATCATGTTTTTGCCTGTCCATGAATCTATATGTGCCAATGTTTATAAATGATGTCCACCATCTCAGCGCTAAGAAGAAAATGGCACTCATTTGTGCTGGAATTTTCTATTAGCAGTATTGTATTGTACAGGCACAAGTAGCTATGTCTCATGTAAGTAAGATCGTTTAATTTGTTGATAACACAGCATGTTCCTTTTATTCTATTCTGTTCTTCATTTAACCAAATCTACTTCAACAAGATTTTCATTAAGATCAAGACTGGCAAATTGCGTCATAAACTAACCGTTCTAACTGCTACATTGTTACCTAAACATCTGAAACATTCTATCAAGATCTGACTAGTAACAATCGATGTTGTTTGAAAGCAGGGACGTGATTGGTTGGTTATCAGCCAACTGTGGAGGGACTTTTTTTTTTCGCTTAGCAACTGGACAGAGTTACTAGAGCATTTTTGGCTCTGTTATCTTTGCGCATAGCTGGGTGATTGTGAAGCAGTATTGTTAAAATTACACACTTTCAGGACATTGTATCAATGTGGATACATGTATTTGTTCTGGATAGAGTGTGTGTGTGTGTGTGTGTGTGTGTTAGATCTTATGGTCCAGCAGTCCCTATTTCTTTTGATGTTGCAGACTGTACCCTATTGTCCTGATACAACTTTTGCAGTCAGTAAGCTTTTGTTGAGTTAAGCAGGATTGGAGGTTTTGAAGTGTTTCCCGGAACCAGAGCAGAATGAATTGAGTATATCTAGCCCCTACAGGGACTAAAATTTGAGACATGAGTTCTCTTAGTATGGGTAGTACTATTATGATATTACTGTGCAATCATTGGAGATCTTAAGCTGTTTTAATGGAAACCAGAGACGTTTGAACACATTTCAAGAGATACTTAAAAGGGATGTTCTGGGTGGGCAGCATCTGTTGTTACACTGGTTACCACAGGAAATCCTTTCAACTCTTTCCTCAGTTTGTAAAAACAAGTAAAAAAAAAAAAAATCACATTTATAGTAGTGCGCTTACAATGGAAGTCTATGGTGTAAGGCATTCCTGAGAGTTTAAAAGCGGAAATGTGCGCTCATTTTAATTGCTCTCAGCACAAATCTGAGCTGTAAAGTTTTTTAAATCATCCTTGTATGAGGTGGGACGTTGAAGTAGTTTCTTGGTGGATGAACATCTCCGTTATGCATCATCGATTTAATGGAGTAAACAGTCTATGTAAACAGCCCCCAATGACTTACCCCATAGACTTCCCTTCTTAGTACTGTAAACACACTTTATGTTGTATTTTTTACAAACTGAGTTGAAATTATTTTCGAATTATGTATTATGTCGTGTATGCTGTCAATACAGTTTAAATGGTATAACCCATAGAATTTCATTAAGATCATTATATTTAAGTAGCAATTTTTTACCAAACACATAATGTAGTGTAGAATATCCTACTATGTCCTAAACTAGTCCTACAGTTTGCAACGCATGTTGTTTGTATGTCTTTGTATCCCTTGGTTAAGTATGTGACCTGTCCTGAGCCCAGTTTGGTGGTTTAGGGATACTGGCCCTCATTGGGAAAAGCCCTAATGAATACTATGCCATGTCAATGCAGTCAACTGGAGTTCTTTTCGATGATTGAAGAGGTAAGAGGTCAATTTGGAGTGGTTGCCAGGCAAAGGGTTTGGAGGTAAACAATCTTGTGTATTTTGCATTGACTTTGCAGGAAAAAGGGACAGTTTAACATGAAGATAATAGGTTGCAGCCTGTCTTAAACTGTGATAAATGTTCTCCTATGTCACAAAGTTTCACAAAGAATAGATTGTTTGGTTGTATTTAGATTTGATGACAAAGGGATGAGAATGCACCTTATTCACAAAACTCTTATTCACTCTGAATGCAGTTACCACAATTAATGTTGTGCTAAACCAAATTGTATTTAAAAGAGATTTTTACATGTTCTGTTGATCATAACATGAGTTGTCCATCAAATGGTGATTAAATAACGGAGAAAAGTGTTATGTATAATTATATCCAGATGTGCTGTGTAAAGGAGCACGCTTTTGGCATTTAAAAAAAAACATTTCAGTTTCCCGGATCGCAGTGTTGGAGAGATGTTGTACATTGCAGTAAAGTGTGAAAGATCATAGTAGTCTGCTGCCTTCTTCACAACACAGCACTCAGAACCGACGCGTAAGTTGGCCAGCTGCACCATGTAAATTGTGTACAGCACTAATTTTGTGAGCGCTTGTGCGCTATTATCCAATTTGCATAGTTCCTTTAGTGTATTGGGTGCAGACAGCAAGTGCACATTTATTTTTAGTGAATTTTCACCCCTAAGTTTTTAAAATCGAATTTGCCTTGGATGCCTTTCTGTCCTTGTTATAAATAAATTCAGAGGTATTTTTAGCATTCATTGGACCTCAGGGGTCACCAGACCTCAGATCAGATCATAAGCCTCTTTGATGTCTACAGCGTGATGGGTCTTACATAACCACAATACTGCATGAGTCATCAGTCTGAACCTTTTCTGAGCTGGAGGAGATTTCTCACATTCACAGAACTCCTCTTGACACTGAGTGCCCTGTCATTTGAAATTTAATCTGACAGATGGTTTAAATGCAGAGGTGACATGTCACTTACCATCACTTATTCTCAAATTATCAGTAAGCTTATTACAAGTTATCTGAGAGTGATGCTGAAGGCCTTTCTGTTTGTGGCTGAGATTAAATATGAAGTATTTTTGTTATCAATGTATTCAGGGCTCAAGACTAATATATAGACTAATATATATGAGAGCAGTGGGACCGGTGCCACTAAGTTCTACAGTACCTGATTTGGAAGCACGGATGAAAAATGTATTAGAATTTGTCTGTAATTAAAAAAAAAAACTTAAGGACATAAACCTACAGTGATATTATTATTGTTTTGCACAAATACAGTAGGTGCAGTTGCCAATAATATTGCATATTTTGTCACTATGAGCTTAAATTTGCAAATTCAAATTTACTGATATTAACAACATCTGTAAAAAGCTTTATTTATATATATACCTAATTTATATACTGTAGGGTTAAATTGAAATTTTGTGATTGTGAGAAGTTGGGACTACTACTGATTAAGGTCAGTCATCTTATAGAATTGCTGAAGGCAAACAAAGACAGTTTCTTTTCCCTACAATTAAAGAGCATTAGAACAGATTTTACACAGAAGGAAAACTGATAACTTGGTTCATAACAATTATGAAAAATTATATAGGCATCCTATACATAGTGCTTCCATAGTATCCATAATTCTAAAGTGGAATCTGTAATTGACCCTTCGCTAAGCACCACCCCCTTGGTTAGCGCTGCTCGCTCTGACAAGCTTTGCAGAACTTCCCATAGAAATGAATAGGAGATTGGCATGAACGGCCCGGTTTATGGCAGAATAATCTCATAAACAGAATTGATAATATTCTTACGTGGGTTGGAATTAAGAGTGACATTGTAAGACATATTTATCTGACATTTTTTGTAAAAGAAATATTTAAATTACACATTAATTTGATTGAAAATTGTGGAGACTGTGAATCAGAATCGAGGCAAATGATTATCACAGTCACTTAAAAAGAGAAAAGTGTCATTTGATGGTGATAACACACTTGATAACATTAGTGTAAGTGAACAGAACTGCTTATAATGTCTAATAACACACACACTATGATGCTGTGAACTCTTTATCTACAATCGTCTTTGCTAAGACCTGAATCAATACCTAAATTAATTAACATTAAGTTATAAGCTTTAATTTACCCGGGAGGAAATGTTGGTGTCCTTGCTGATGTTATACACGTTTTAATCCATAGATAGCATGCTCTTCTTGAGATTTATTTAAAGATTAAACAGAAAGAAAGAAAAAACACTGTGTGTATCTGTGTTACTGTAGTAAATCCATGTTTAACTACAGTAAGAGAGACAAAGAGAGTAGGCCACTCAATCTTTGTAACAAAATTTAGTCGCACCCACAGGAAAAATGGACACAAATTGCAATCCGTTTTTTGTAGTGTGAAGCCCTGGAATGTGTGGTGTTTTTAACAGTGCATTTGTCAACATGATTCATCTAAGGCATTGAAAAATGATTTGAATGCACTTTTGCTGCAAAAGTGTATTGTGTTATTGTCTTAATTTGAAAATTGCTAAAAAATCTAATAAAAGTCAAGCTATTTCTGCCTGACTTTTAAAATGATGATAAAGCATTACTATCAACCTTATATGAAAGTTGAATGTATATTGCTTAGGGGTGGGTAAAAATATAGATTTTCCGATGCATCCCGATCATTATTTGAACGATGATCTCGATAACGATTCTTAAAACCCAAGATCGATCTTTTTACTCGATGCACAACCCCCCACTACATTGAGAGGAAATCACTCACATTTGCAATCAAATTTCACAATATGCGACTAAAAAGTATAAACTTGGAAACTGGATGGTAAATGTTGACATTTCACTCACCAGTGTTTGTGTAGTATAGTGGTGGATTATTCAGCAGCGACATCATTTCACTGCAGGTTGAGAGTAAAAGTTGTTCCATGTAGTGTGTGTCCAAAAATGAGTTCCACGCAACCCATTGAATAATGTCTCTTTTAATAACCTTTTGGTCCTTTACAGTCAGTTGTTGATCAAAAACAACAAAAAATAAACATTTAATTCTAATCATGCATGGCATAAAAAGATAAAGCCATTCGAGTCCTCTCTCGTTAACATGCGCTCATTTAAAGACGTGCTTTACAGAAATGCAGTTTTTTGTTGAAGAGACAGTACCGGTTTTTAACGTGTTCAACAAATCTATGTAAATATGTGTAAATAGTAAAAATTATGCAATTAAACAATAAACATGCAACAAAAAAAAAAAAAAAAAAATGAAATATAACATCTTATTTATTGATTGAATACATGGATTTTTTCATTTTTAAAAAGCCAAAATGTGACCAAAATGATGAAAAACTAATGAAATATAATTAGTCAAATTAATATTTTCATAATGTACCTAGTAAGAAGGTCCCCTGTAAAATTAACAGCATTGGCTGGGAGAGAATATCATCCATATGTAAGCAAAAAATGCCCATATGAATCGATATTGAATCAAATTGGAATCTAATCTAATCGAGAGCTTGTGAATCGAAATCGAATCGGGAAATCGGTATCAATACCCAGCCCTAATATTGCTATTATATTTTAATTGCCTGTATATTAAACCTATTTCCAGTTTCTTATTACATCCTATAACTCTTAACCAGGCGTAACATGATAAACACTCTTTTCCATGTTAATCTTTTTCAAAGTTTTTGCCCTAACCAGCAACAAGCAATAAAAGACAAGACATTTCATCGGTTGCTTGGTTTCTATTTCTGTGGTTTCGGCCCAGGGTAGCCTCACCCACAGTAAAATTTGATCCAAAATCCCTCTTCACATAGCTGTAACATACATAAACATACACAAATATGCTGTGATTTTGTCATGGCACTCAGAATTTACACTTTTATATGAATTATTCTCTCAAATGCTTTGTGTTTAAATTTTCTAATGATTTGACGCAAAAGTATATGCCAGTTTGGTGAAGTAACGCATATTAGTGAGATGTTTTCAGTGGTGAAATCATTCCACCACCCTCAAAAGAAAATGTGGTCTCATACTGTGTAAATTACTCGTACTACCGTATAACTGTCATATCAGAACAAACTCTAGTGCCCTGGGCTGATGGAAGATTTGTGTCTCTGCAGCCCATGTCTGTCAGGATTGAATAAGTGTTCTGAATGCTGCACTCTCTGCATCAGCACAGCTTCACCATGAGAACTCTGTTCAGAGCTCAGATGTGGTGTAGAGGGTCGATTGATCTAAAGGTGTTGTATTACCCAGAGAGCAGAGAAGTTTGAAGTCAAAAGAGGATTTATTCAGCCAACTAAATGCAAGGATAGCATTGAAATAGAATAGTTTCAACTCAGTGGTTTATTAGAAGACTCACTCTAAGAATTTTTTCTTTATTGCAAGACATCTGGTCCTCTAATCTGATTGGACAAGCAGCTTTCTAAGGGTGTGTTCACACTTGGCAGGTTTGGTTAGATTAAAACGAACTCTGGTGCGACTGCTCTGTTAGTTCATTTGAACAAGTGTGAACGCTGCCATCCGAACCTTGGTGCGCACCAAACAAATGGACCGAGACTGCCTGAATAGTGGGTCTCGGTTCGTTCCAAACGAACTCTGGTGCAGTTCGACTGATATATGAACGCAGCATGGACCAAAGATGTCTAAACGGACCAAAAACAGGAAGTAATTTGCCTAATACTGACCTCAAGCATACCTGGTTCTTCTCATCATAGGAGCTATGTTGCCCATTACAGTTCGGGACAGGCGTTGGAACCAATGTCAGCCGTCCTTGCAGCATATCTTCGTTTGTGTATGCAACGGAGGAATTCCTGGTGCTGTTTTGACACCTTTACACATTTTATTAGCTCTTCGTTTGTTCTCAGCTGGTAAAAAAATACCACCATATATACATAAATCCAGCCAGCATTGTTTTGGATGTTCGGCAAGTTCCGTCGCAAAATATACGTCATAAAAGCTGTCCAATCAGGTTGTGACCTTATCCTTATGCCTTTTGTTTTGTATCTTTAGGTTCGGTGTTAAAAATGCCAGTGGGAATGCTAAGCGAACCAGGACTAAATGTATCATTTTCTTTTTTGGTCCGGACCAAGAGAACCGAACTACAAGTGTGAACACACCCTAAGAGTGCTAATTTTCAGTACAACAGCACTGTTGCTCGTGTAATATTGCTTAAATATCTTTTTAATATATGGCTGAAGTTGAGTGAGCTTTTATTCTGCAATGCAGGTTTTGTTGATTCTTAATTTAATTACTTCTCCGCCTAGCAACCCCATGCCGAGCGGTTCAGTTAATTCGATATAACTACCCTTTTCTGGATTTATTTTACACCATAGTTAGCTTGCTAATAGATGAAATGTCAAGTATGGAAATTGATGTAATGTGTTTGTCTCTTAGCTGAGATGCTAATGTTGTGTTGTCTCTTGTGTGCAGGTGTAGATCCCTCTCTGCAGATAGAGCACAGAATCCAGACATCACACGTGGTTCCTCCAGGCTCTAAACAGAACAAGTCCAGGGCGGCTGCCTCAAGGGATGAGCGCTTCCGATCAGGTACGAACAGCTCTCTGGAACAAACAGGCCGTTTTCTAGTTCTGCCAATTTACATGTTAGTAAACAGTTATTAATATGTAACTTGTTTTGTCATATCTTGTTGGTTGGGATTTGAAAATTTTTGTCTAATGTCTAATGGTAGTGTACTGTCTTGTCTAAAATCTGTGTCTCCACAGACCTGCACACAGAAGCAGTACAAGCAGCCCTGGCAAAATATAAAGAGAGAAAGATGCCGATGCCCTCAAAGAGACGCTCTGTTCTAGTGCAGTCCTCAGTTGAAGCATGCACTCCCCCAGGTAAACACCACAGACACAACACAGACAGAGCATTACGCAAAAGAGGGATACAGTCCTCCTGATCACCCTGTCTCTGATCTCTGGATTATTTTGCAATAATGACCGGCTGACTGTACATTATCCCTTACATATTATAACTTATAACCAGGGGTTATTTCTAAATCCCCACAGCCGAGTTGAAAAGTGTCTATACATATTGTTCCTACCCCCCTAAGGTAGACTCTTTTCCTGAATAATTTTGTTATAAATGAGCACTTAGCACTGGTGAGCTGAAATAAAGACTTCTCTTACTTGATAATAAAAGATGATCTAGTGTGTGGGATCCCCCATAAGATGTTCAGTGGTTTATCCCAAGAGTGCTAAATGCGCTTCTTATTTATTCAGCGCGGCGCGACTCATGCGGAGCACTTAACGGTGCAACGCAGACCACAAAACCTGAATTAAACTGTTAATTTTCTGTAGTATGTATGATTTGATAGAAATGTTATTGATTCAGATTAAAACTATAAAAGGGGAAGAAGTCTACTTAGATTTATTATAACAACAGCAGTTTTAATTGTAGATTTTAAATGTGTTTTAGGTTTTTTTCCCATTAGAAAATGCAATCATTTGTTTTATAGAACCCATAGTTACATTGAACTACAATGAGCCATTCATGGTCAAACCTGTGGAAATTCTAAGAAATGAAAAAGTAAAATAAAAGGCTTTTAAAGCCAGAAATTGCAAAAGATCAACATTTAAAACATAATAAATCCAATATTTTTTAAATTAGAAACACAGTCCCAACTCAATAAAATGACATTATCAAACATCCAAAGTTTTCAGGGGGCCCAAAAATCTTAACGGCACCCCAAGTCATTCATGCTGCGGGCATACTGCTCTGTATTTCTTGTCTTTTGCCCATTGCAGCACTTCAAGAGACAACAGTTTATTCCTTACTCCTAATCCTAACCCTAACCCTACCCATACCTCAACCTCAGTAGCAGCAAATGTGTGATATCTTGTGAGAGTTAATAAGTACATTGTATTGAATATACTCTAATAATATAAAGTGTGGCCAATGTATTTGATTACTTTTGGGGGTGTCTTCATTATTTAGTATTAAAAGTCATTAGTTTCGTTTTAAAGTAATTATTAGATCAGATAAGCTCATCATATTTGTGTAATGTCTTCAGTTTGCCCTTCAGTGTGGATTACATTAAAGTCTCACGGTTTGTTTTGTATTAACGAGTTTCAGAGTGGTCGTGGCCTGATATATACTCTTCTGTCTTTCTGCAGTCAGAACTATGAAGTCAGTGAAAGGTCATCAGGCTTAAGGGTTCAAGGGTGGGGTCAGATCAACATAACGGGACCCATTTAGGGTCATCCCCTTTGGGGATTGGTCATGGTCCTCTTATTCTTTTGTGCCCTGGACATAGTATGTCACACACAAATAGTGGCAAAGCTGTCTGATTATCCTAAAGGAGATGATCCGATAACCCATTTGGCCTTTTAGATTACCCCCCTTGCCCTAATCCACATACATACTTCAGAGCTTCATTCTTGGCGTGGTCTCTGGTTTTGGTGCCTGTTTTAAGGCGTGGCCCATGTGGGCCAACACGGAATCTGCACAGATCCGAAGATTTAAGCAGAAATTGAATGTCCGTCATTCACAAAGTTCTATAAACGACATCCCATTTCCATGTTTGTTTATAAAACAGTTTGGCTAATTTGATCATACTGCCATTTTCAACATACATTTCCACATTCCATATACACATACATTCAGAAGAATTATTTGGTTTAAAATCAGGGCAGAACATAAAAAAGCTATTAATTAGCATTCTCATTCAATACATTCATTGGCTGGCACATGTACGGTATGTGAAAAAAGTCTGCAGATTCTGTTATGGCCTGCATGTGAGCACTCTCTTCCCCACTCTAAAGTAACACTGTAGCCTATAACAGTGTGACTGATTTGGATTTTTGCTTTGGTCTGGGTCTGGAAACCTTGTAAAACATTGTCTGACCCACTTTCTGTCTGTTTTTGATGGTTCATCCCTGGTCTGTTGAGTGAAACTGTGTTTGTCCTTTGGATTTGATCTCAGAGATAGCTACTGATAGTTAAGATAAAGAGGATTTTAGAAGAATTATTCCTTTTTTAAAGGTCAGGTTGCCAATTATTTTCAGTACAATAGTTGTGCAGTAGAAAAATAGTGTCTTACCAACTAATTCCAGTTAATTTCCTCCCATCTTTTCCCTTGTCATTCACTATTTCCTTCTCTGATCACTTCTCTTCTCCCATGACTCTATTTCATGGCCATTCTCTCTTTCTCTCTCTCTCTTTCTCTTTCTCTCTCTCTCTCTCTCTCTCTCTCTCGCTCTCCCTCGCTCTCTCGCTCTCTCTCAGCTTCTGTGTCAAGGTTACTGCAGGAGAGGCCTGAGGACATAGAGTGAGAATAGAATTACAATATTTCTCACAATAATGAGCTTAGTTCTGATTAGATTAATCTGCCTGCTGCTTTCTTTTCACCCTAGTGTAAATTATACTAAATTAATAAATTGAACCTATTTATTTTTTAGATTTTATTTATTTTTTTATTTTTATCCCATTTTCTCCCCAATTTGGCATACCCATTTCACAGTGCTCTCTAATTCCTCGTGGTGGCGCAGTTACTCGCCTCAGTCCGGGTGGCGGAGGACAAATATCAGTTGCATCCACTTCTGAGACAGTTAGCCCATGCATTTTATCACGTGGCTTGCTGAGTGCGTTACCGTGGAGACTTAGCACATTTGGAGGCTCCCACTATTCTCTGCGGCATCCACGCAGAACTCACCAACCGGGCCAATTGGTTGCTTATGAAGCCTGGCTGGAGTCACTCAGCACACCCTGTATTCGAACTCGCGACTCCAGGGGTACCCAGGCACCCACTGTTTATTTTCTTAATGCATGTTACTGGTCTAATTGTGAATGATTCATCCATGCATAATTATTTTTATTTTTTTTTTTTTTATATATATCTAAAAAAAAATTGTCTTCGAAATCTTTAATCAAAAAGTCATAGTTTGCTATTCTGCAGATATGACTGATCCCTCTCTGCTGACGTATGCGAGGCTGCTCGACATTTAAACTAAAATCTGCAAAACTTTTTAGTCAGTTTTAACCCCACCCCTTTAGCCTGTCATGAGACTGGTGTCAAAGCAGTGAAGAGGTGTAATTTTGTCTGTTTCCTTCTAAAAACCATGTTCCATTCTCCAAACTAAAGTGTTCTTTATTCTTTATATTAAGTTTATTGTTTATTGTTGATTCAAAACGTTGTTACTTACTTGTTTCTTACTAATAAAGCTGTTGTACATGTCCCACCCCCACTTCCTGTTTCAGTAAGAAATACGTCAAAGCACCAAACTAAACAGCGCTCATCAAGAACTTCACTGCAAATTAAAGTCACAGTAAAGTGAATGTATTTTAAGTTACAAGTATCTAGTTTTGTGGTTTGACAGCTTGAACGAAAGACCTCTTCAAGGCTACCTACTGAGAAATTGCATAATAAACATCACCATTTTTAATCGTTCAGTTTGTGCAGTTACACCAGTTTCATACACTAACCTGCAAACTCATCAACGTTACTTTGTTAACTCTTGAAGAAGTACAAAAACGTTTGTAACTTTGGACTGCCATCTGCTGCACTGCATCAGCTCCCGTGTGTGTGTGTGTGTGTGTGTGTGTGTGTGTGTGTGTGTGTGTGTGTGTGTGTGTGTGTGTTTGGTCCCTTTCCTGACCACAACTGGTTTCATTAAATGTTATATCACCCTCTTGTGGTCTCCCAACTCTATCACGCAAGACTGTTAAACAGAAGGCCAACTGAGTGAATTGGAAGGCATGCGAAATAGGCTTCTAATTTAAATGCTGGCTAATTTTAACATATCAGTGCTTCAAAAATATATCGATAAAATAACGTGCCAATCAATAATCTATATATCGATATTTTATGACATCCTAAGTGAAAAGTCTAGCCGATTAATCTTCCAATGTTTGGCCATTTTGAGAAAATCAGCATTGGCCAGACGATTAAATCGTAATTCTGATCATTTAGAAAAATTAATATCATCCCTCTCCTAAACAAGTCACACAAATGTATGTAATCATATCAGTAGCACCAACATGATGAGTTAAAACAGTGTTAGGTGTTTAAATTAAACATAACATTTGTATTGTAATGATTGCATTAGTAGGCAGAACTAATAAACATTTTGTCTTTGCAAATATTTTTAATGAATATTGAATAAATGTTGTGTACAGTATATTTATATAAAGATTATATGGGATACCGGTCAAGGTCTCTGGATATCAACATCGGCAATTGAAAAAACAATATCAGACAACTATACTAAAACAAATGCTCAATTTCAATCTAAATTTATAATGGTGGTGTATCGCTCAGGGTTCATGACTGTCGGTCAGGTCTGTGAACTTCAGGGTGTAATAAAGTATAAATAACAATTATCAGGCACCCTTTAGTGTAAGTCAATTTTTTTCTTCCATAAGGGTGCTGTTTTATGGAAGACACATTAAGCTAATGTCTTTCACATTTTCTGCTTGACTGTTTGTTGCTCAGAGTCTGTGTCCTAATTTGCTGGACACGCTCCATTATAATTGCTCCCTGCGGGTGATTAATTGCTTAATTTATGTTAAATGAATCTGTTACCACCTGCAGACTCCTTGTCAGTCAATCTCTATTTCTCTTTCCCTTGGGTTTTTTTCCTCTTTCTTTTTGTCCCTTCTTTTCTTTATTTAATTATTTGAGTAATATACTATGGTATGTGTATTGTGGCTATTTGAAGATAAAAAAAAAAAGAAAGACAGTGAACTTTGAAGAGGCAAAATAACTGAAAGGATATATTTGTTTTGTAATTTTTACATTGCTTGCAAGGCAGAACTGTCTTGGTATTCCTCAAGCATGCTATTTTTATTCTTCTTGTCCATAATTTTGCTAAAATCTGCTAAACTCTCAATCTGCTAAACATACAGACTCAATTTCTTTAGTTTTGTAGATAATTTTAGAAATGTAAGATTCAAGTTTGAAAATCTTTGAAAATGAGAGTCACGTGACTCCATGCGAGGTTCGGACGTGTGAACGGCGAGCTCTGCGCACTTTGCTGGTTTTAATACTTTTTATGTCATAAACCAGTGAGATTTGATACACCCTGAACCTTAACTGTTCTAGGAAGACAAAATGTCAGAGAATTCAAAATCCTTGAGCTCTGGAGACATTAAAAGACACTTACATGCTCAAGCTGACACCCCTGACAAGGCTGCGGACCAGGGAGCCGATTTGGCCGGAGAAGTGAGGGAAATTCGGCGAGAATTGTTGAACTTGTCGGCCTATACGAAGGTCATTGCTGACTCGGAGGATCTTGCTGTAATACGTCAATCGATCACTGCCATGGAGATGAAATTCACTGAGGTGGTTACAAGAGTGGGGGATGTCAAGAAACGGATAGATTATCTGGAGTCATTAGAGAAGGAATTAGCTGCTAATCCGTTAGCGACCAAGGTGGATTTGGAGTGCGTCTGGGAAAAGTGGGAGGATATGGAAAATCGTAGTCGGCAGAATAACGTCCGGATTGTTGGAATTCCTGAGGCCGAAGAAGGTCGGGATGTGAAATTCCTGGACCTTAAGCTGGAAATCGAGTGAGCTCACAGGGTTCCGGCTCGGCAATCTGCTGAGGGAGACAGGCCCCGATCAATTCTGGCCAAATTTCTGAGATTTTAAAGATCTCATGTTACGTGAGGCGAGGAGTAAAGGAAGGCTTTCTTGGAAGAACCACAGCATTTTCTTATTCCCAGACTTTGCAAATCCGACAAGAGAGAAATGTGATCGTTTCAAGGAAGGTCGCTTTTGCACTGATGTTCCCGGCCAAATTGAGAATAGATGCTAAGGATGGCCCCAACAAGCGATGTCCTTCATAAAGTCAGTAAGTTATTTTGTGGTACTCACATTGCAGTACCTAAGACCTTCATTTAATCTGTTGTTGATTGCTCAATTGGAAACATTTTAGTCTCAGATCACACCCTGGTGAGTTTAGAGATGTTGCCACATATGGAGAAATGGAAATTATATAGTTGGTGCTTTAATGTATCCCTTTTGCAAAATCCTGAATTCCAACAAATGTTAAAGACTGAAATTAATGTCTGTATGGAGACCAACTGGTCCTCAGTGTCCTCTGTGGGTGTGGCTTGGGAGGCACTTAAAACAGTTCTTAGACGCCGGATCATACAGTATGCCTCATTCACCAAAAAATCCAAAGCACGAGAACTCGTGGAGTTGGAAGGGAATATTAAAAGTGCAGAGGCAGAGCTGAAGCACCAAATGTCATCTGATGGCCTCAGAGAATTGACCCGATTGAAATACAGGTATAATACTATTTTGTAGCGGAAGGTGGGGTTTTGGCTATTCAGGGCAAGACAGTCATATTTTGAGTCAGGGGACAAAGCAGGAAAACTTCTGGCTAGATATATAAAACAGAGAGAGTCTTTTCTACCATTACCTCAGTGAAATCTGCTGGTGGTAAAATATTTACCACAGCCATTGATATTCATAATGCTTTTAAAGAATTCTATCTTGATCTCTATAGTTCCATGTCTTCGTCTACTGATGAAGATATTAGAAACTTTGTGGAACCATTAGAACTCCCTAAACTGACGAATGAGCAAAACAATTCTCTTGATTCTGAGATCAACTTGGAGGAGCTTGGCGAGGTAATTAAGTCCTTGCCTATAAGGCAAGGCTCCGGGGCCAGATGGCTTTGCCGCTGAGTTTTTTTAGATCTTATGCTACAGAATTGGCTCCACTTTTGCTAGAAGTTTATACGGAATCATTAAAGAATGGAAAGCTTCTGCCAACCATGACGCAAGCCCAGATCAGTCTGAATCTTAAAAAGAACAAAGATCCAAGTGAGTGTAAGAGTTACCGTGCAATTTCCCTGATCCAGCTAGACGTTAAAATATTGTCAAACATTTTGGCTACCCGATTAAGTAAAGCTATGACACCTCTTATACATATAGACCAGGTGGGGTTTATTCGGGGCTGTAGCTCTTCTGATAACATTAGGCGTGTGGCAGCGGGGGCGTGGTCAAGCATCTCTCCGGAGAGAGAGAAAGCGGTAAGGGCGCTTACACCTGAGTTAAATTATGTCTAACACCTGTTTCTAATTTCAGTGAGCACGGGGAGAGCGGCATAAATAGAGCCACACCGCAGGTAGACGGGAGAGAGAGCCTGGGCACGGATTGTGAAGCCAAGAGTTATTATTACAAAGTTGAGAGTTTATTTTGTGAACTAGTTTGTGGATTTTTTTAGACTGAGTTATTGAACAACATAAAAGCCCTGAGAGTGTGTATTTGCTGCAGAGAGGAAAATAAAAACGCTTACCTGAACCAGGAAATCTGCTTTTCACCTCCTCCTTCCACTGAGAAATGTTACAAGGCGTTTCATCAATATCATGTGGTCAGTGGCGAATGATCAGACTCTGGTCGCTGCCATCTCACTTGATGCCGAAAATGCATTTGATATGGTGGAATGGGATTATCTTTTTAAGATTCTGGAAATGTATTGGTTTGGGAATACGTTTATTGGATGGATTAAGTTACTTTATAGACACCCGGTAGCGGCGGTACAAACCAGATTGATTAATTTCAGATTATTTTACTCTGGATAGGGCCAACCGGCAGGGTTGCCCCCTTTCCCCATTATTGTTCTGTCTTGCCCTACTAGATCTATGCCTTGCCTCCACGGAATTATTTATTCCTTTTCTAAGTTCTCAGGCTACAGAGTTAATTGGTCTAAATGCTTTGGCTCTGACAGCGTACTTCCCGGTAACGGCTTTTCATCCGGGCGCCTTTCAGTTGCACAAACAGGGCATTAAGTATTTGGGTATTTTATTCCCAGCAAATTAGTGTGATTTAGTTAGTTTATTTTGTTTTTGTTTTTTTGAAAAAAGTTTTTCGAGTGATGTGGGCAGGTGGGCTTCATTACATTTATCTATGATTGGGAAGGTTAATGTTATTAATATTAATTGTATTCCAAAATTCAACTACCTGCTACAATCTCTCCCTGTAGATGTCCCCCTCTCTTATTTCAAGCAATTTGATAGCATAGCGAAGTCCTTCATTTGGAATGCTAAACGTCCCAGATTACATTTCAGTAAGATGCATAGGCCGATTGACAAAGGTGGGCTAGGCCTACCCAAGATTTGGTTTTATTATTATGCATTCGGTCTCAGACATTTGGCTCATTGGTTGCTTCCACCTGAGAGAGCCCCTCCCTGGTTTTGTATTGAACAGGAAGTTCTTGCCCCTATTTCACCATTGCAAAGCCTTTCTATCAAACTAACCAGAGAAATTAAGTTACACCCTGTTATCTCGCATTTGCACTCGGTATTGACAGAAGTGTCCAGAGTGTTTAATTCGGACATTTATTTAAATGTTGCCTCGAGCATATGGCTGAACCCAAAATTATGTATAAATAAGTCCCCTTTCTGCTGGTCAGAGTGTATTGTGAGGGGGGTTACTACACTCGGTGACCTATATGAGAGCAGAGTGTTGAGATCCTTTGAAAATTTGGTTCAGCATTTTGAGATTCCCAGATCTCAGTTTTTTAGGTATTTACAGCTGCGACACCTGCTCTGTACAATTTTTTAGGAGTAGCATACACCCCCTAAAGCTGCAGACACTCTGGGAGTGGTGATTACTGCTTTTGGAAAAGGTCATGAGGCATCAGTGTATTACTCCCTGCTAATTCAGAGTCTGGGGGACCGAGCTTTAACTTCTATCAAGAGAGTATGGGAGAAAGATTTCAACTTGGTATTGGAGGAGGGACTGTGGGCTAGGATTCTAAAAAATGTCAAGTCTGCATCTAGAGATGCAATTCAAGATTTTACTGGACCCCCTCTAGATTGTATAGGCTTGGTCTTAAAGACACACCCACCTGCTAGCGATGCCAATCAGAGGATGGAGACACAACCCATGTCTTTTGGTGGTGTGTTAAGATTTAAGAATTTTGTGTGTGACGTATTGGGCACTCGGGTTTCATTTTACCCTAGACCGATGGGGCGGTTGTCGATGTAGAGAATAGACTCATAAAGAGTTGATTCCTAACCAGTGTAATGATTGCCAGACAGATAGTTTTAAGGGGATGGAGGTTGGCTGGAGTGCCCCCATTTCAGGAGTGGTGCTCGGAGATGGGGAGGGTGGCGGCTTTTGAATAGTGGTCATCTAGAAGACTGGGGAAATTGTACTTGTTTGTGGGGAAATGAGGCAGATATCTGGCATTTTTGGAGGGCTCTCGGGGAGAGGTAGTAGAGAGAGAAGTATAGTTGTTAATATGTGTGATTATTATTATATATATATATATATATATATATATATATATATATATATATATATATATATATATATATAATTATTTTTATTTTTATTTTTTATTTTTATTTTTGTGTGTGTGTGTGTGTGTGTGTGTGTGTGTGTGTCTATAATCATGTATGACCACTGGGATGTTGTTGAGGGCCAGGGTGGGGTTGGGGATTGGAAGTGGGAGGGGTAATAGTGGGGGTTAAATATTGATTCTGTGTATACAGTATGTGTTTTTCTGTGTTTAATATATGAATCAATAAAAAATTGTTAATCAGAAAATCTTTGAAAATGACATTGACAGAATGTCAAGAATTCAAAATGTAACTGTCAGGGATAACATATTTGCATACTAAATTGTGATTGCTCTTTTTTCCTTACACTTATTTGGATACTGAATTGTGATTGGTCTTGTCTTCCTCGCATATATGTAACAGTTTATAGTCGTTTTCTTAACACTACACAGTGACGACGTGTTGATCCTTGTGCACAGCTGACAGAAAACAAGAAATATTAAGGAAATTAACTAGATCCAAACACCATATCTTTGGGCTAAAGGCCTAATGATCATCAGTTTACTTTCCTCTTAGAGTTAATAGACTGTGAACTCACCGGATTCTCTCTTCAATGCCTTTTTTTCACGGTCTCTCTACAAAATGTAAAAAACATTCCAAAACACACTTTAAAGATCGCTACATGCATAAGAAGTGATGAGCTAGCACAGATGGTTTTGTAACAAGATGTATTTTAATCATTAATTGTGATCATCTTTTATTTTGTATGGAATAACTTATGTAATTTATTTATAATAGGGAAAATATAGTAGGGAAACTGGAGTCATGTGTGTTACCATAACTGCAGAATCACACGTTTCATCTCTGACCACATGAGCATGACATCATATGGGGTTTTCACCCTTATCCCTCATCAGTTCCCAAAACATTTGATATTTTAGTTCTCTTTGTCTTTCATAATGATCATATATTGGTCCTCCTGAATTTTATAATGCAAATTTGGGCCAGATTTTATAATAAAGATGTTTTAATATACAGTGTCTTCAAAAAGTATTTGGACACTCAAGCCACACGTGATAAATGTCATTGATTTAATGTCACTGCATTAAATAACAAAATATCAAACCAAGTGACATTTATTATAAAAAGAAAAGATAGCTCACAAGCAAAACATTTCACAGTAAAATGTTTTTTTAGGTTTTGAATGATTAAACAATAGATATGCTGTTAAATGAAGACAAAACTACTTGAACACATTCACCTGTGTGAACGTGACTTCATACATCCATAAAAAAATCACCTTGACACCAGTTGCTTGAATTGTAATTGCAAAAATGGCTCATAAAAGTGAAGCTTAAGCAGCATTTGTGTGCAGGTGCCACTTGTTTTGATATTGTGTTATGTTATGTGTGGCTTAAAGGAATTGTTCACCCAAAAATGAAATTTCTCTCATCATTTACTCACTCTCATGTCATCCCAGATGTATATGACTTTCTTTCTTCTGCAAAACACAAATGAAGATTTTTAGAAGAATATTTCAGCTCTGTAGGTCCATACAATGTGAGTGAATGAAGTCCAAAACTTTGGAGCTCAAAAAAGCACATAAAAGCAGCATAAAAGTAATCAATTTGTCTCCAGTGGTTAAATCTATATCATCAAAAGTGATATGACAGGTGTGGGTGAGAAACGGATCTATATTTAGGTCTTATTTGACCATAAATCTCCACTTTCAAACAGCCCTCCTAAGTGCTCTTCTCACCTGAGAGTTCTCTTTTGTTTTTAGCGATTTGCATCTTCATGTATATTGCCACCTAGTGGGCAAGATAAAGATTTAACCACTGGAGTCTTATGGATTACTTTTTTGCTGACTATTTGTGCTTCTTTGAGCTTCAAAATTTTGGACCCTGTTGGACCTGTGGACCTACAGAGCTGAGATATTCTTCTAAAAATCTTTGTTTCTATTCTGCAGAAGAATGAAAGTCATACACATCTGGGATGGCATGAGGGGGAGTAAATGATGAGAGAATTTTCATTTTTGGGAAAACTGTTCCTTTAAGTGTCTCTATACTTAAAGTAGCTGCTGTATATTTGTGTTGTTGTTATACTGTATTTTAATCATATTGAATCATATCTACATTAAAAAAGTGCAGCCTTTTCAGTGAAGTAATATTTAAGGTCTGCAGCATGTGTACTACATGTGAAACTAATTGACAACTGTCAGTCTTTGGAGAATTAAATGAAAAAGAAAGGTTTGACAAACACATTTTTGTTTTCTACATCATGATTTATTATTTGGTAATTGGGGGCAGGTGGTATTTTTAATGTGTCTATGTGCTAAAAGTTTTAAAAGGACAGGAGCATTTAGATTATCCTCAAAGCTAACAGACATGGACCAATACTCCAAATTATTTTGACTTCATGGGGTCTTTAAGAGTAGGCATTATAGTATTATCGTCGACAGGCCTTTTCAGCAATATTCAGCAAAAGCAAAAGAAAATCAAAAATGGCTTCAACCCTACTACTTGCAAAACACACATTTACATTTTTTAATGTTCTATTGCAAAACATTTTTATTTAATAAATCACTGATAACACTAATGTGCTGTTTTTTAAAAAAAAAATTTTTTTATTTTGTTTCTCCCCAATTTGGAATGCCCAATTCCCAATGCGCTCTAAATCCTCGTGGTGGCATAGTGACTCGCCTCAATCCGGGTGGCGGAGGACGAATCTCAGTTGCCTCCACGTCTGAGACCATCAATCCATGCATCTTATCACATGGCTTGTTGAGTGCGTTACCGCGAAAACGTAGTGCGTGTGGAGGCTAACCCTATTCTCTGCGTCATCCACGCACAACTCACCATGCACCCCACTGAGAGCGAGAACCACATTATAGCGACCACGAGGAGGTTAACCCAACGTGACTACCCACCCTAGCAACCGGGCTAATTGGTTGCTTAGGAAACCTGACTGGAGTCACTCAGCACACCCTGGATTCGAACTTGTGACTCCAGGTGTGGTAGTCAGCGTCTTTACTTGCTGAGCTACCCAGGCCCCCCCAACATGCTATTTTTAATTTTTCAAATGGCAAAATTATATTTCATCAAGTAAGACTGCCCCATCAGACATCTCATTTATTGAGGTTGTCTCTTAACCATCTCTGAATCCTCCTGTTGTTGACTTTACAGACACCTCCTCCGCATCAGAAGACGAGGGCTCACTGCGCCGGCAGGGACGGATCGCCTCCTCGTCTCCTTATCAGGCACACCCTAGCGTAGAGCACTGGTTTAACAGAGTCATCCAGGGCTCGTCCACATCATCATCTGCATCCTCTACCTCTTCCCACCCTGGAGGGAGAACCCACCACACCACAAACACCACCTCCGCCTCAGCCACTACAGTACTGGCCGACCTCATGGCACACACCCAGCTAGGTAACCACGACTCCACCTAACCCCACTCTAGATCTGCAGAATGGACATTCTTGTAGGCCTCACGCCTTCTGCTTTCAGATTTTGCCTAATGTACATGTCTTTCCATGTTTACATGCAGGTTAGTCCTCAGCTATATGCTGTGCCCTGCCTAAAAAGACCAGTATATGTTTTGTTTTGGATGCTGGTGTTGTAAACAGGCTGCTTTAAAGGGATAGCTCACCCCAAAACTCACTTTCATGCCATCCCAGATTGTGTATGACTTTCTTTCTTCTGCTGAACACAAATTAAGATTTTTAGAATATTTCAGCTCTGTAGGTCCATACAATGCAAGTCAACAGGGTCCAAAACAGGGTCCAAAACTTTAAAGCTTAAAAAGCACATAAAAGGCACCATAAATGTAATTCATAAGACTGCAGTGGTTAAATCTTTGTCTTCAGAAGTGATACGATAGGTGTGGGTGAGAAACAGATCAATATTGAAGTCCTTTTATACAATAAATCTACACATTCAAACAGCCCTCCTAAGCACTCTTCTCTCCTATGAGTTCTTCTTCTTTTGTTTTTGGCCATTCGCATACTTCAAGCATATCGCCACCTACTGGGCAGGGAGGAGAATTTATATTTCTCACCCACACCTATCATATTGCTTCTGAAGACATGGATTTAAATACTAGAGTCGTATGGATTACTTTTATGATACTTTTATAGTGATTTTTTAAATTATTTTGCCGTTTGAAACAGTCCTCACAATATTACAGGCAAACAAAAGATCTAAGCAGGTTCCAGTACTGATGTGCTGAAACCTTTCTGCTAAAGGAATAATTCACAAAATTGATGATTCTCTCATTATTTACTCATAATCATACCATTTCAAACCCGTATGACTTTCTTTTTTCCATGGAAGACAAAAGGAGATGTTGGGCGGAATATTCACGCTGCCTTTTTCCATACAATGGAAATTGATGTTGATTTATTTTATGGCTTCAAAATGGACAGTAAAAGTACAATAAAAGTAGTCCAAACTCTGTAATTCTCAAATCTCTTGATGCACCAAGTGTGACTGTGTGCGAATGAGAACAAGGCACAACAAGGGAGGGGAAGAAACTAAAGTCCATAGTCATATGGACTGTTTTTATGGTAGTTAAATGGGATTTTTTGGAGCTTGACAGCCTTTGGTCACTGTATGC